>NC_042623.1:59983669-60283669 GCF_901001135.1 Rhinatrema bivittatum
TGCTGGAGTCAGAAAGATACTGGGGATGATGACGAGGGTGGTGACGTAGTGTAGCACCTCCCCCAGAAATCTGTTTCTGACTCCATCTGCTGGACAGGGCACATAACCCATCGTCTGGAATGATCCTGGTATGTACAGGGAACATGGCGATATTGAATCAGAGGAACCAAAAGGTTGCTGATAGTCAGGTTAGGAAAAGGGACGCTCAACTAACTAGCGTCCATTTTCCTAATCTGTGGCTGTGCACAGGTTAGGAAAACGGACAGTCATAAAATTGAGCGTCCATTTTCTTAACCCACTGACAGCCACCTCTCCTGGGCACCCGCTGCCAAGGAGGTGCTAGAAACACACATTTGTCCCTAGTGCCTCCTTGGCAGCGCAACCCCTCCTTTAAATATTCGATCTTGGGCCAGGGAGTTGTGCTGGGGTCACATTAGGAAAGCGGGTGCTCAACACAGCGCCTATTTTCTGCACTGATTTATTGCATCGGCCCCAAAGAGTTTATTGCTTTTGGTCTCCATTCTCTTTCATTACTGTCGAGTCTAATGCTAAAATCTCACATACTCACTCACCCACCTTCTTGCTCATTTTTTTTTTTTTTAAGAAAAATGGCTCTTAAACACGTAGGCGCTTCTCTCTGAAAGCATGTAATCATGCAAGCTTCTTCCTAGCTATGGCATGAGTCCCAGAGTGTGGTAATCAATGGGCAGCATGTAGGGCATTGATAGCTAGGTCCTGCTTTATTCGGCACACAACACCTCCTCATTTTTCCCTTCCTGTGCTTATTGCTTTGCATTTTTCCAGCCTCTGTCATCTGAAGGCTGAGTAAGTCAGGAAGCATGTACACTGAGCACTCAGTGTGACTCATTCTTATTGGTGGGAGCAACAACAGTGGAGGAGCTCTGACAGCCTCATGAAGCAGCCAAGATAACTATCCAAGCTGGCTGCCTGCATTGAGAGGTCTGCTTTGTTCTCCATTTACTTTCACTTCTATATAAAAGGGAACTGACCCACTGGGATCATGTGTGCCTCCACTCCCTCTCCCCTTCTTTTAAAATTTGTGAAAGTGGTGGGGCTTTCAGTGCTTCCTTTGCTCGTTTTTTGACCATATGAGTTTTCTCAATGTCTGCACTACCTGCTTCATTGAGGTTAGTGTACCACACAGCATTTTTGTTAATGTAGATGTGCTTTGAGCTTGAAAAAGTTGGGAAATACTGCCTTAGCATAATATGTAAACATGAAGCAGAGAACATGCAAGAGAGGAGTTAGAAAAAACACTTTCTTCTCTGTGGTTTGGGAAAGGTCACAGTCCCTTTAAAGGAAGAGGTCATTTTCACTTCAAGTCTGCACAGTGGGTCACTATTCCATTCAGCATTCTAAGCCTAGAAGGAAACCTCTGTCCTTACACTTCCTTTATTATTAAAGCTTCATCCATCAACATCTGCTACTGCTATAAATGCTGCTAAGCAAATCAGGTGACTAGATACACTGCAGCAAAGTAGATGCTACAAAAACAGTTATTTTATTCATTTTTTTCTTTAGTGTATTTAGCTCTTATGCTTGTTATTCGATTCTGAATATAGCAAATGTTGCTTACCTGTAACAGGTATTCTCACAGGACAGCAGGATGTTAGTCCTCACATATGGGTGACATCATCAGGATGGAGCCCAATCACGGAAAACTTCTGTCAAAGTTTCCAGAACTTTGACTGGCCCCTACTGGGCATGCCCAGCATGGCACTAACCCTGCAGCCAGCAGGGGTCCCCCTTCAGTCTTATTTGATAGCTACAGGTAGTGCCGAAAAAATAAAACAACAAAACGTTACGAACCCAACACCGCGGGGCAGCGGGTGGGTTTTGTGAGGACTAACATCCTGCTGTCCTGTGAGAACACCTGTTACAGGTAAGCAATATTTGCTTTCTCACAGGACAAGCAGGATGGTAGTACTCACATATGGGTGAGTACCGAGCTAAGGATGTCCGAACATGCACCAAATGTCCCCAACGGCATGCAACAGGCACAACAACTGGGGTGGAATTTGGTAGAGGGCATCCTGAACCCCACCCGGGCAGGCGGAAGGGTGTTGGTACGTCACGTTGGAAATAGGTTACGCAGGACAGATTGGCCGAAGATGGAATCTTGTCTTCCGGCTTTGTCTAGGCAATAGTGGGCTGCGAAAGTGTGGAGAGAACTCCAGGTGGCAGCCCTACAAATGTCAGGAAGCGGTAGCCGTAGGTGTGCTACTGAAGTCGCCATGGCCCTCACAGAGTATGCTTTAACACGGTCTTGGAAAGGAATGCCTGCTTGCTGATAGCAAAAGATATGCAGTCCACCAACCAGGAGGAGAGAGTCTGCTTACCTACAGGTTGCCCTAGTTTGTTGGAAAGAGACAAATAACTGAGTGCTCTTCCTGTGGGCAACTGTACGGTCTAGGTAGAACGCTAGAGCCCGTTTACAGTCAAGGGTATGCAGAGCCTGTTCCCCTGGGTTGGAGTGGGGCCTAGAAAAGAAGATAGGTAGTATGATGGATTGATTAATGTGAAACTCCGAAACTACCTTAGGCAAAAACTTAGGGTGAGTGCGGAGTACCGCCTGGTCCTGCAGGAGTTTAGTGTAAGGCGGATAGGTAACTAGGGCCTGTAACTCACTAACCCTGCGAGCTGAAGTGATAGCTAAAAGGAAAATCACTTTCCATGTGAGATATTTTAGGTCACAGGAGTGAAGAGGTTCGAAGGGTGGTTTCATGAGCCGCCCGAGAACCAGATTAAGGTCCCAAGAAGGGGCCGGAGAACGTAAAGGTGGCTTGATATGGAGTAAGCCTTTAAGAAAACGAGTTACGAGGGGTTGTACTGATATAGGGACATACCCGACACCTTTATGGAAGGCGGCTACCGCACTGACATGCATTCTGATGGAAGAGGTCTTTAGACCTGATTCCGATAAATGCCAGAGATAGTCCAAAAACCTTGTGATTGGACAGGAAAAAGGATCATAGGATTGCGAAGAACACCATGATGTATACCTTTTCCATTTATAGGAATAAGACTTTCTCGTGGAAGGCTTCTGTGAAGCAATCAGGACAAGAGAAACCAAATCTGAAAGGTTAAGTGGTTGAAGTATTAACCTTTCAACATCCATGCCATCAGGGACAAGGCCTGAAGATTGGGATAGCGTAGACAGCCGTCGTTCTGAGTGATCAGAAGCGGGTGCGTTCCCAAGGAAATGTGCCTACGGATGGAGAGATCCTGGAGTATGGGAAACTACACTTGGCGTGGCCAGTGAGGTGCTATCAGGATCATGGTTCCCTTGTCCTGACGGAGCTTCATGAGAGTCTTCGAGAGAAGAGGAAGTGGAGGGAATGCATAAAGCAGACCGGTTGCCCACGAGAGGGAGAATGCATCTCTGGGCTGAGAGCGCTCACTCCGAATGAGGGAGCAGTAATTGTCCACTCTGTGGTTCTGAGGGGACACAAAGAGGTATATTTGGGGATAACCCATTGTTGGAAAAGAGAGGTCACTACCGAGGGGTTGAGCGACCACTCGTGTGATTGGAAGACACGACTCAGTTTGTCTGCCAAGACATTGTGTACTCCCGGCAAGTAGGTCGCCCTGAGGTACATCGAGTGGGAGAGCGCTTCTGCCCAAATCTGTGCAGCTTCCTGACACAGAAGGAAGGAGCCTGTGCCTCCCTGCTTGTTGATGTACCACATGGCCACCTGGTTGTCCGTCTGAATCAGGATAACATGATTTGATAGAGAATCCTGAAAAGCTCTGAGAGCATATCGCATCGCTCGAAGCTCCAGGAAATTTATCTGGTGTTTGGCTTCCTCTGGAGACCAAAATCCTTGTGACTGCAGATAGTTCACATGAGCTCCCCAGCCGAGGTTGGAAGCATCGGTGGTGAGAATGAGTTGAGGATCTGGCAGATGAAAAGGCAGTCCCTGGAGGAGATGGTTCTGATCTTTCCACCAGGTGAGAGACAGACGGAGTGCGTCGGTGATGTGAACAATGGTTGACAGAAGCTGAGTCGCTTGAATCCATTGTGACCTCAGAGTCCAATGCGTGACTCTCATGGCCAGGCGGGCCATTGGTGTGAGATGGACTGAGAACGCCATGTGTCCAAGAAGGACAAGGAATTGTCGAGCTGTTGCTGTGTGCTGAGACTGCAACTGGTGAGCGAGAGAAACGAGGGTTTGCACTCATTGATGAGGTAGAAAGGCTTTTCCCTGTAAGTGTCCAAGTCTGCCCCAATGAATGACAAGGTTTGAGATGGGACTAAATAGGATTTCTCGTAATTGACGAGAAATCCTAGAGAAATTATAGTGTGTAGGGTCAAATCCAGGGACGATCGAGCGGCTTGCTGGGTTGGGGCCCTGATTAACCAGTCGTCTAGATAGGGGTAGACGTGAACACCTTCTTTCCTGAGAAAGGCTGTGACAACTACTCGTGGTGCCGATGCTAGGCCGAATGGAAGCACTCGGTATTGATAGTGCTTTGGGCCTACTAAAAAGCTGAAGCTATCGCAATGTGGGTGTACGTGTCCTGGAGGTCCAGAGAGCAGAGCCAGTCTCCTCTTTGTAGAAGAGGTAGAAGCGAGCCCAAGGTTACCATCTTGAACTTTTCCCACTGGAGGTACTTGTTGAGGGCACGTAGAATTGGACGAAGCCCCCCGGATTTTTTGGGGATCAAAAAGTACAGGGAATAGAACCCTAGGCCTTGTTGTGAAAGAGGGACGGGTTCTATTGCTCTTAACTGGAGAAGAAGGGAAACCTCCTGCTCCAGAGGGAGAGAGTGGTCGTTTACTCTCCACGCTTGTAGAGGTGGTGAATCCGGTGGAAGAGCAAGAAAGTTCAGATGGTAACCCTGAGCAATGATTGCTAGCACACATTGGTCGGTTGTGATTGATTGCCACATGCTGTAAAAATGGCACAATCGACCTCCCACTGGTATGGCTGGCAGAGGGATCAGGCTGCTGCTCTCCAAGGGAACGTCAAAAACCTGAAGCAGGCCCCAGCTGGGGAGCTGCTTGTGGCTTTTTTTTCTGGGGCTGGCGGAGCTGAGATTTTGGATAAGGCCTTGTAACTCGGGACCTTGTTGGTGGAGGATAGTACTTCCTTGGACGGAAGAATGACTTCTTAGAGTCCTTCTTGAAGGGCTGTCTAGAAGGGAAGTCAGAAGGTATCGATGAGAGCTGTTTAAGGGTCTCATGATGGTCCTTTAATTCAGCCACTATTTGCTGAATCTGTTCACTGAACAGATTATCTCCTATACAGGACAGGTCAGAGAGCCTGTCTTGTACTTCTGGGCGAAGGTCAGAAGACTTGAGCCAGGCCCAGCGTCTTGCCGAAATGGCAGCTGCAGACACTCTAGTGGAGGTGTCGAAGATATCATAAGCTGTTCATATCTCATGCTTTCCTGCTTCAAACCCCTTGTGAACAAGGATTTGAAGATGTTCTTGTAATTGGTCAGGCAGGGTTTCAGAGAAGTCCTGTATTTACTTGAAAATGACCCTGTTGTATTGGGTCATATACAGCTGGTAAGAAGCAATCCTGGAGATAAGCATGGCCCCTTGGAACACTCGACAACCAACATTGTCGAGGAACTTGTGTTCTTTGACAGGAGGGGTAGAAGAGTGTGGTTTTGTCCTTTTTGCTTTCTTTTGAGCTGATTCCACCACGACTGAGTGGTGGTCAAGCTGAGATTTTTGAAAGCCAGGAGCTGACTGTACCAGATAAGTAGTGTCAGCCTTTCTGTGTACTGGGGCAATGGATCCAGGACTTTCCCAGTTCTTTTTGAGGAGGTCAAGAAGAACTTGATGAATGGGAATAGAAGTGATCACCTTAGGGGCATCCAGGAATTGGAGAAGCTCCATCATCTGGTGCCTATCATCTTGCTCCATCTGAAGCTGGAAAGGGACCTATTCTGACATTTCCTTCACAAAATTAATGAAAGAGAGGTCCTCTGGAGGAGAACGCTTTCTACTTTCAGTAGGAGAGGGAGGTGAAGGTAAGTCATCGGTGTCTGAGGAAGTATCATCACCCCAGGTGTCATAAGGATCAGTAGGCTGACCTGTAGGATGAGAAGGGGTTTGGATACCTGAAGGCCCCGGCTGAGGCTCTGAGAAAATCAAAGGAATCGCCGGGGGCACTGTGGATGGCCTGCAAGGCATCGGTGCCGGTATCGAAGTCATCGATGGCGCCGATGTGCGTATCGCTCCCGATGAATGAATCGGTGGCGAGGGACGACATGGAATCGATGGCTGAGGCAGAACTCCCGAAGGAGGGATGCGAAACGGTGTTTCTCCTCCCGATGAGGCTGTCATCGGGGAGCGCACCAGAGCCATCGGAGACCCGGGAATCACTGGTAGAAGGGCAGTCATGAGCGCCTCCATCCGGGATAGCAGCGGTGCCAGCGCTGCTGGAATCGGGTCGGTGACCGGTTCCACTCTCTGTACCGATGTCGGTGCCGGAGGGACCTGGAGCTGTTGCATCGCCTTGTCGATGGCCTCCTGGACCAGCCGGTCCAGTTCTTCCCGGAGACCTGGGGCAATCAGCTCCGGCTCCGTGACGGAAGAGGGAGGCTGAGGCACAGTCGGAGGAACCACCTTTACAGACGGAATTGCGACTCCCAAACCCCGATCGGGTGAGGGTTGCCTCGATGTCCCGGTCGCAGGAGTGGTCGGTGCCGTTCCTGGACGGGGCTTCTTCGATGGTGGCTCGGACGGTGGCTCAATCGATGATTTCGCTCCCTCGACGGTCCGAGACTTACGAAGCCGATGGCGAAGTTTCTCCCTTCGATCCCCTCGATCTTGAGGGGGAGAAACGGGAGTCGATGGCCATGAAGACGTCGATGGCAGGCGGTCACCGGACGGTTGTTGATGTTGGTGCGACTTCGATGGTGCCGGTTCCAATGACGTCGATGCGATGGACGGCGTCGGGGTTTGAGCACGAAGGAGTCCCATCTTCTCCATTCTGGCTTTGCGACCTTTTGGTGTCATGAGGGCACATTTGGTGCAAGTCAGGATATCAGGCTCACGGCCTAAGCACATTACACAGACTCTATGAGGGTCTGTGATCGACATGGTGCGAGTACAATCCGGGCACAGACGAAAACCTGACACCATGGCCATAGAAAAAAATCGAGCCGCGGTACGGTCTACGGCCAGTAGGCCGCGAGGGCCAAACCCGACGGTAATCGACGAAAACGGCAAAAAACTTACCGGAGTACTGCGGCCAGAGAAAGTTAGAGGAGGGACCCCTGTGGGGCAAAGATATTTTAAATAAGTCCGTGAGGAAAAATTCCTGTCAGGAATGTGTTCAGAGCTCCTAAACCGCGAGGCTACTGCTGCGCGAAAAAAAGAAGACTGAAGAGGGACCCCTGCTGGCTGCAGGGTTAGTGCCATGCTGGGCATGCCCAGTAGGGGCCAGTCAAAGTTCTGGAAACTTTGACAGAAGTTTTCCGTGATTGGGCTCCAGCCTGATGATGTCACCCATATGTGAGGACTACCATCCTGCTTGTCCTGTGAGAATTAATAATATAAGAACATTTTTCCAAGACTGCTAAAAGCAAATATATTTTTCTATGGTGCTTATGCGATTCAAACATGTAATAATAACTATATGGCTTACCATTTCAGAGCTAGCACTGAAACAGCTTTCAGTTTCTCTTGGAGAATAACTAGGAGATTGGCTGCTCATTGGAGACTCAACATCTAAAAAAAATGTAGCTAAGTTTATAAATATTGATAAATCTATTAATGCTATATCAACATGCATGCGTTCAGCAATCATCATATAAAACCTTAATTTTAGTAATCATTAAACTTCCAGGAAATATATTTGTTCATGTATATAAGTTCAGTAAGTGCTTTGGAATGCAAATGTAGTGATAGGACAGATCAGAGACACCATGCCACTTTTTCGGTTTTGTTTTCATTCTTAACCCCAGGCTACTAATTACTGTGAATACTGCCAGAACTTTAAAACAAACAAAAAGGCTTGCTTGTTTTGAACTTGGCTTTGCTGACTTACCCCAAGAACAGAGTTTATGACAATTACAAAAATCTTAACAAGCATCTCTGCCATTTTATTCAGTAGCTAAAATATGCTTTTCTGCTTAAAATTGACAGCATTGATTCAATTCAGCATCAAAGAACTTTCTGGTTTTCCCTCCTATTTTTCTGGAAGTGGTGCTGTTTTCCTTAACCACTTCCGCTGGGAACTATTTTAGTTTTTCTTATGATTCTCATGGTCCAGCCTGACATCAAACACTGCGAATCTCTGACCATGTTCAGGGTTCTTTCCTGTTACCTTGTTTATTTTTTCATTTTTTTAATATAGCACAGTACAACAAATTACATACAGATACAATGGATATTCGTTTTGTTCTGTCCACCAGCTGTGTGGCCCAATCCTCCAAAGTGCAAATTTTGCAGCTTTCTTGCTGCCTCCTTAGTAATAGGAAATGCATTACATAAATTGTAACTCTCCTGTCTGTCCGTCCCCCCCCCCCCCCCCCCCACCTTCTTCTTAGTTACCTTAGAAAGAAATATAGGAGAAAAGAGTCAAAGCTACAAATGGGTTGCGGCCTTTGCGATGTCATAAGTCTGTTGCCTTACTCTCACCAGCCAAACAATGGAGAGAGAGATCAAGCCCCTCCCCCAGCTCACCCTACACGGATCAAGCAATGACATGCTATACCACTCTTGCTAGCCACAAGGCCCCTTCCTTCCATGCCCTGCAACGTTCTCCTTTGGGGCCTTTCTCCTGTTCTAAGGGAGTTAATATATTAAACAGTCAAATGGCAAGGCTTAACACTAGTTTTTGCAATAGCCAATATATGTTTTTTTGTAGTTTAGGAATTTTGATTGAATATAAGGAGTTTGGTAGATGATTTGAATACATGCGCTGCACACTGATACTGTCTGAAGCCCATTGTGGGCAGGAGACAATGGATTAGAAAATTTAGCATCTCATCGTCCTCATACCACTCTCCTGTGAATTTCAAATATTTAGACATTTATTTTTTTTAGTGTCAATAGTATGCTATGTGAGATTGTATGTGAACACACTATTTGCACCTCATTTTTTGTTTTTTTTGTCTTAATAATGCTTAAAACAAAACAGTACATCCATAAGGAGGTTACCTGCATGGAGTGGGAGTCACTACTCAAAGCAACTTACTGGGCAGACTGGATGGACCATTTTGGTCTTTATCTGCCATCATATATTATGTTATATTTATCAGTTAACTACATAATCATTTAATATTTTACATCCCTACTTCATACATGACATAATATTGCTCTTTTTTACCCTTTGTTAATTTTGGTTAATCACCCACAGTAATTTACTAGAATTAAAAACACTTTAGTACATCTACCCCATTATATAGGTGTCTTGTTTAAAATTTTGGGACCACTGTTAACCCTAAAATTAGGAACTTCTGAACCTAGTCTTAAAAATCAGGGATGGATGCCCTAGGGGAGGACATGAATGAATCATGCTGGAAAGTGTGAGCAAAGGTAGCCTGGGCAGGCCGGAAGATGAGGGGGGAAGCAAGAAAGAGACAGATGGGCTAGTGGGGGGTGGAGATTTGACAGTAATGACATTTAACTGCAAATATTTTGCAAATTTTGTATTGGGCAGGCAAGAACTGCTATTTCTTTTTTGTTATTATTAGAAAAAACAAGCAAAAATAGTATGGGCACATCAAGTCTAATTGCATCGCTGTCCTTCATGTTCAAAATGATTGAATCTGCTGATTTGCGTCAACTTGACTTCCTTAAAAAAAAAAAAAAAATACTTAACCAATTTCAGTTTGGCTTTAGAAGGCTTTGACAACAGTCTAAGTTATGTGATGGTGGGTTTGGATGTCTCAGCAGCATTTGATATTAATCATGCCATTTTATGTGATTGGCTGAAGGATTGTGGTATGGTCCTTGACTGGTTCTCTTCCTGTTTCTAATCTACGCCCGATTTTCTAACATGCGCACGCAGCCGTGCGCATGTTAGAAAATCCGGGGTCTGTGCGGGCAAGGGGGGTGCACATTTGTGCACCTTGTGCGCGCCGAGCCCTAGGGGAGCCCCGATGGCTTTCCCCGTTTTCGGTGCGGACTCGGAGGGAACTTTCCTTTCGCGCCCCCCCCCCCCCCCCCCCACACACACACCTTCCCCTATCTAACCTGTCCCCCAGCCCTACCTAAATCCTAAATCCCCCTTTACCTTTATTATTTAAGTTGTGCCTGCCTCTGGGCAGGCGTAAGTTGCACACGCCAGCCAAGTGCTGGCGCGCGATTCCCCGGCCTAGCAGGCCTTCGGAGGCATCTGGCCATGCCCCACCCCACCCGGGACCGCCCACACCCTGCCCCTTTTTTCAAGCCCCGGGACATAAGCATGTCTCGGGGCTTGCGCATGTCACCAAGCCTATGCAAAATAGGCTCAGCGCGCGCAGGAGCAGGTTTTTGGGGTTACACACGTAACCCTTTGAAAATCCGCCCCAAAGAGTCTACTTGCCATCCAAACACTCTTGGCATTAAAAAAGGTGTCCCGTAGGGCTTGGCATTATCAGACATTCTTTTTAATAATATCAGTACATGGTTCCATTGTGCAAACTTCTAGCTGGGCTCTCTCTTCAGGATACCATCTTTATGCTGATGATATTCAGTTTTTCATCCCTGTGTCTGCAACCTGGTCTGATACATTTGAAATGATTTCTATTTGTTTATCTCCTGTGCGTCTCTGATATGCAGTATGTTAGCAATAAATTTGAAAAAAACTGAGGTCATGTTATTGCAAAGAAGTGACAAGTTGACTGTACCTCTTTCATTTCTGTTTCAAAATCAGCTGATCCCAATTGTTACCCATGTTAAGAGTTCAGGTGTTATGCTAGATTCTAATTTAAACATGCTCTCCCAACTCAAAACAACTGTGAATACATTAGATTAGTAAATACAATACATTACATTAGTACATTAAATACAATACAATACATTACATTAGTAAAACCATTGCGTTCTAAACACAGAGCAACTGAGTTTTGATTTGTACTACAAGCAATGGTACTTCCAACTTTGGACTATTGTAATGGTTTGCTCCTGGGTTTACCCAAGAATGCTTTACGAATCCTCCAGGTACTTCAGAACTCTACTGCTAGACTTATTCTGGCTTGACTAGAAAGGCTCATATTTCTGCTGTTCTTTGCGAGCTTCACTGGCTACCAGTTCTTGAACGCATTCTATTTAAGGTGGCTTTACTCATTCACAAAATGCAATAGATTAACTCACTACCATGGATCAAGGTAATTCTGATATGAGTTATGCAAACTGAAATCTATTTTGGATGTTTCAAAATTATTCAGCAAGCTTTATTCAAAATCCTTTTTTTCTTGAAAAGTTTAATACCTATCACTTAAAACATGAAATTGTAGCAATAGCATGAATAATATACATGATAAAATGTCATGTTTCTAAAGCTTTGACATGAATTATGAGCTCCAAAATATTACACCTCAATGAAAGTCATTTTTCAAAAAACGTTTTATATGTGAAATGCAATTCAGAATATATAACTCATGCCAAAATGATCTTAGAAGAAAAAAATGAGTTCATTTTTTCACATATTTCCTTAAATTTCCTATATTGCCTTGTGGTGGCATTAAACTCAGATCCCCCCAGGTTCCTGTGATCCTGTGGCAGATTAGCCTGTTACCACAATTTACAACCTGCTACACAATCAACAAACCTGCAGCTCCCCTACCTCTTAATTCAATCATCTGAAGAAAACAACAGGGTGCCTGCCTTCAGCCTCAGCTTCCTACTCCAGCTTCTCCCCTTGGAATGGGAAGCTGGGACTTGAGCAGAAAAGAAAAGAGGCACTCTGCTCCGTAATTCAGCCCTACTCCCCTGACAGGAACAGGAGGTAAGGTTAGAATGGGCCTAGAAAACAGTCAACGTTTGATCCCTTAAAAATCTCTTAAATCAAACTAAAGATGATTTTGATATAATTTCTGGATGGGGAGATTAAATTCTTCTAAAGGGACGCCTTTATATAAAGGATCTTGCACCTGCATATATGACTGACCAGTCACCAGTTGCAAAGACTTGTTTTAGAAATCTGAAACTGTTGGTGGCCCACAGCAAGCATTACTTTCAGTTCATAGAAACCTTGATGGCTAGCACTACTGTTCACAAGTTTCAAACTTTAACTAATTCATGTGGAAGCAGCGTGAGCTTGTCTCGCGCTGCGAGGATAACTGGAGACAAGGGAACGGGAGATTGGCTGTGGGGGGAGGGAAAATAAGGGCAGAGAGGTCAGCCAATAGGAGAGGAGATATTTAAAATAAGCACGGGGATTGGTGGATGAAGTTATGGAGAGTTGCTGGGGGACCGTTTGGCGGTCAGTGGGTGAGGAACGGCTGAGGGCAGAACGTGAAGATTGAAGGGGACTCCGGTAAGGGAGTAGTGCAAGGATTAGTTAATTTCATTTGATGCTAATTGTGGTGGGCTGCTTGCCTGGCGCTATATAATTCAGTATCGGCAGGGTACTGGTGGCTATTTATTGTATACAAAAAAATTAAATAAATAAGTAAAAATAATAATATAGATACATATATTATAGTAAGAATAACAAATATATATCCTTTGAATTATAATTACGCCAGCCAGCCCTGCCGGCGCTGGGCATGCCTAAAAAAGTTAGGGAGCGCTCTCGCTCCTCGGCCGGCCTTGTTAAGCCAGCGATGGCCTCGCCTCGCCGTTCCCCTCCCGCTGCTGCCTCCGCCTCGCCTCACCTACCGAAGCGCTTTTCCGTGCCGGGGTCCGTCTCCTCTGTTCTCCTCCCGCAGGCTCCCCCGCCCCGTGATGTCCCGGCTCAGCCCCTGGGTCCGTCTCACTCGGGCGAGAGCGGCCCCGAGTCGGCTGACACGGGGGCTCCGCCCCCTCTTTCCCCCTCAGGCAGCTCCGGCGATCAGTAGTCAGACGTCGCTGAGGTCTCCCTCAACGCGTTTGCACTTGAGTTTAGCTTCCTCCCTGAGAGCGCGCCCTCCCCCCCCCGAGGGCCCCCCTTTTATCCAGCTCCCCCGGTCATGTGCGCGCGGCCCCCACCCAGTGGGGGGCCTGGAGCATTAGTAAAATTAAGCCGGTGCTTCCGGCGGTTAGCGCTGCGCCGGCCTGCGGTGAGAGCATTCAGTTGGCCAGCTTCCCTAGCCGCAGGGGGACCCGGATTTCCCGTGCGCCTGCCCGCGGGAGGGTTATGTTTGGTGCGCTTGCTGCTTCTGGCCTCCCCGGGGTTTTTAAGAAATTCCATACTTTTTTCCCCGGAAGTGAGGGGGGCCTCTGGTTCTTTTGAGACGACTTTTCCCACAGGCACTAGGGGAACTAGGGCCAAGCGACCCAGGCCGGCCAAGGTTGCCTCCAGCGGCGCCCCATCGCGTGCTGTAGCGGGGTGGGGGCCAGTTCGGGGGGGGATAAAGGAGGTATATATGGAAGTACAGCGGCGGCAGGCGGGGACAGCAAGTGAGGGAAGTGGTTGGGGGGAGGGGCATGGTTTTGGAGGCTGGCCTATCCGACAGGGCATTGATACGGGGTCAGCTGTCGCAGGTCCTAGCACATGACAGGTGTCAGCTTCATATTATCAAGGTAGCAGGAGTAAGAGAGATTATTTTAGCGGGGGCTCGCATACAGGCGGT
Organism: Rhinatrema bivittatum; assembly: GCF_901001135.1. Classification (NCBI taxonomy): domain Eukaryota; kingdom Metazoa; phylum Chordata; class Amphibia; order Gymnophiona; family Rhinatrematidae; genus Rhinatrema; species Rhinatrema bivittatum. The sequence goes on from NC_042623.1 coordinate 59,997,356, forward strand.
AAGTATACAGGTAGTGGGGGTGGGATTTTGTATGATAGCAGAGGCAGGGCGATTTCTTTTCTTGCAGATGGGGATGAGGATGATGATGGTCCAGGTACGTCAGCGCAAGATGCTTGGAGAGAGAGAAATTTCATGAGCGAGTTAATTCAGCAGGAGAGCGGCGGAAGGGAAGAAGGAGGACGGAAGGTTGCTGTGGATCAGGGGATCAAAGTGTCGATTGGCCCAGGTGAGAAAGTGATGGAGAGGCAGGGTGGCAAAAGAAAGTAGGGAAGAGGAAGAGGGATACATCTTCTAGTTCTTCATCTAGTGAATCGGATTCATCGGAGGATTCATCCGAGTCAGGCCCTAGATATAAATCTGCGGTAGGGGATGGTCCATTACATGAGGCGGGACATTCAGCTAGTGCTACCTTAGCAGAGTTGTGGGAAGGAGTGCCAAGGAAGATCCGTAGAAAAATACGTAAGAGGAAGTACGTGAATATTTTCAGCTTATTGGAGGGAAGGAGAAGGATTAAGAAGGGCAAGAAGAAGGATAAGAAGAAGCATAATAAGTCAGGGAAGGTTAAGGTAGCTAAGAATATTGTTAATTGGGTTAGGGGATTTCTAAGGTTAGCTAGTGTGGTCGGGCACTACGATTCCTCCCAATACGGGGTTTTATTGTCCTATGCGGATAGCATACTGGGTGCATTTCGGGATTACGAAGGTTGGGCTTGGCTCAACTATGATGAGAAATTCCGAGACAAGATGGAGGGGAATAAAGCGATGTCTTGGGGAGGGCAGGACATTAATTTGTGGTTAACTCAAATGACGTATAAAGGATTTAGCGGGGTGAAAGGGACGGGAGGGGGAAGTAGCGGTTCAGGAGTGGGTGTGGGGCAGGGTAGCAATGGTGGGGCGGGATATTCCTTTCAGACGGGAGGGCAAGCTAAGGTCATACAGGGTGGAAAGTCTAGAGGGGGAGGAAACGATACCTGTTGGCGATTCAATAAAGCGGTTTGTCTGTTTCCAGACTGCAAATTCAGACATGCCTGCGCGATATGTGGAGGAGCACACGCAGCCCTCAAATGCGTGCAAGGAGTTAGTGGAAACCAAGGTAGAGGGGGAAAGTCACAGTGAGTGGTTTAGGTTAGCAGAGTCGCCAGTGTCTCTCGGGGCAATGAGTTATTGGTTAGAACGTTATCCTATGAGAGCTGCAGCCAAATTTTTATTTGAAGGGTTTAAGGAGGGTTTTGTCATCCCTTATGAGGGACCAAAGGGTAGTGTGAAAGGACGAAATGCACATTCAGCCAGGGATTATGCAGATATCGCAAGGGAAAAAATAGGGGCTGAAGTTCGATTAGGCAGGGTAGCAGGGGCCATTCGGGTTTCAACCGTTTGGAAACATGCATTTGTCCCCAGTTGCCGTTATTCCTAAAAAGGAGGCGAGCAAGTTCCGTTTTATTCTCAACCTGTCGCACCCGAGAGGCAGGTCGGTGAACGACTACATTCCCCGAGAATTCTGTTCAGTTCGTTATGCTTCATTTGATGAGGCAGTTAGTCTAGTCCAGTCAGCAGGGTGGGGGGCATTGTTAGCGAAAGCAGATATTGAATCTGCTTTTCGGTTATTGCCCATCCATCCGAATTGTTTCCCTTTGTTAGGTTTCTCTTTCGAAGGAGGGTTTTATTTTGACAAGTGTTTGCCGATGGGCTGTGCGGTGTCGTGCACCTTTTTTGAGACGTTTAGCACATTTTTGCATTGGGTTGTTGAGCAAAAGACGGGAGGCAGAGGGGTTTTACATTATTTGGATGATTTTTTGTTTGTAGGGCCTGCTAGGTCAGATTTATGTCAAAGGCAATTAGATGGATTTTTGCAGGTGGCAGCCGAATTTGGAGTACCGGTGGCAGGTCAGAAGACGGAAGGCCCGGCACCCCGCTTAGTATTCTTGGGTATAGAACTCGATTCGGTGACAATGGAGGCGCGTCTACCAGAAGACAAGGTCGGTCGGTTGAAAGAATTGGTGAGGGCAGTGAGAAGAGCTGTGAAAGTGACATTGAGGCAGATGCAGTCCCTCATAGGGGCCCTGAACTTTGCGTGTAGGGTGATCCCAATGGGGCGGGCTTTCATTCGAAGGTTGTCTAGTACGACGGTGGGAGTTCGGGCAGGGCATCACTTCATTAGAGTGACATATAGAGTAAAAGAAGAGCCTGGAGTGTGGGAGGCATTTTTGGAGTCTTTTAATGGAGTGTGCGTCATGCAAACAGCAGAAGTATCAAATAGAGAGTTGGAATTATATACGGATGCGGCAGGGGGGATTGGTTTCGGAGCGTATTTGCAAGGAAGGTGGTGCGCCGAACGGTGGCCGGAAGAGTGGGAAGCGGAAGGATTAACTAAGAATATTAACTTTTTGGAACTATTCCCAATAGTGGTGGCGTTGTGTTTATGGGGGAGACAGTTAGAGAATAAGAAAGTATTGTTTTGGTGCGACAACTTGGGGGTAGTGCAGGTTATTAACAAACTATCCGCTAAATGTGCACGAGTGTCCGAGTTGTTGAGGGAATTGGTTTTTAGGTGTTTGGAGTTGAATGTAACCATTAGAGCGAGACATGTGCCAGGGGAATTGAATGTAATAGCTGATGCACTTTCTCGTTTCAAGTGGCAGGAATTTCGAGACTTGGCGCCGGAAGCGAATTTGGAAGGAGAGCGGTTTCCGAAGCATCTGTGGCAGCTGGGTTGGGCGAAGCGTGGTCGCTGATTAAAATCGTTGGCTCCATCCATTTGGAACTCTTACATTAGAGGTTACAAAGTGGTAGTTCAGTATTTGGAGGGTGAAGGTTGGACGGGGGGTGATACAAATGTCGACGGTATAGTGCGCTTCATTTTGTGGGCAAAGGGTACGGGATATTCGTTAACCGCGGTGCGTTCTTATTTGGCGGGGTTTTCCTTCTTCCAGAAACTGAAGGGATGGGGGTCTTCGGTATCGAGTTTTGTAGTTAAACGAATTCTAGGAGGATGGAGAAGGGATAATGGTTTATTACAGGATAGGAGGTTACCGATACGGTATGAGGACCTGCGGAGGATAGTAAGTTGTTTGCAGAGGGTATGCTGGTCCGAGTATGAAGCGGTTTTGTTTCAGACTGCGTTTGTGCTGGCATTTTTCAGGGCAATGAGGGTGAGAGAGCTTGTTGCTTCTTCTAGAATAAATACTGAGAGTTCAGGTTTGAAAGCTGAAAATGTACAGGTTTGCAGCAGCGTGGTGACGATTTGTATACATCGCTCCAAGACTGATCAGCAGGGTAAAGGACATTTTGTTACTTTAGTGCCCGCGGTGGACCCGGAGGTGTGTCCAGTACTGAATGTGCAATGTTTTGCGGAACGGAGACCTAAGCTAAGAGGTTTATTTTTGTTGCATAGGGATGGGTCGCCATTGACGGTGTTTCAGTTTGTGCAAGTTTTGAAGAAAGCTGTACGATTATTGGGTTGGGATACAAATCGCTTTACTTCACATTCTTTTCGGATTGGGGCCGCGACTTCGGCAGCGGAGAGCGGTCTGTCGAGTGGAGAGATACAATATATAGGACGTTGGAAGTCCAAGGCATTTACGTCTTATGTGAGGCGATAAAAAAAAAGATTCTTTGCAAAAAGGATGGGAGGAGATAGGTAGCGGTTCCTGTTTAGGGGAGTTTGAGTTGGGGAACAGATATTAATTGTTGTTTGTTTTTACAGAAAGACGAAAGTTGCAGGGGGAACGAGAATGTGTCTGGGTTGTGGGCCATTCGTTCATACACTGGGCTGCAATTAGAGCGGAGAGAAGGCCGTATGGATCGAATCTGGAGTTGGACAAACAGAATTGGACCATCAGATGGCTGAGTCATCGTGGAATGAAATGGGACGGACTGTTACCTTTCTTGCAGACATGCGTTTTGGAATACGATCTCCCAGCAGTTTTGCTGATTCACTTGGGTGGGAACGATGTGGGAGATGGCTCTTGTAAGGAGTTATTGGTTAAAATCAAGAAGAATTTTAGCCGACTGCTGAACGTGATACCAGTCACTCGGTTGGGGTGGTCCGATATCATAATAAGGTTAAAATTTCTGGGATGGCCGATATGGTATAAAGGGGTGAAAAAGTTAAATAAGCAAATAGGAAAGTGGTTGGTGAAACAAGGAGGGTTTTGGGTGCAACATGAGTGGGCTTGGGAGGTCATTCCAGGATACTTCAGATCAGATGGAATACATTTATCTAATGTGGGTATTGACTTGTTCAATAACACAATTCAGGAAGGTTTGGAACGAGTAATCGTTCAGGTTAAGGGCCGCAGTGGGGGGGAACAATGACAACGGAGTTGTTATTGTTCTATGGCGGGAAACCCGAGCCCAGAAATGTTATTGCATTTGATTGTACTGGTAAAATCGGAAAAGAGGGGGGATCTCGTGCAGCACGGGGGGGCTGTTGCTCAAGATGGACAATGAGCAAGAGGGGGGCTGATGCTCAGAGGTTAAGGCGCCTGGAGCTCTACCACTGAAAGAGGTGGGGAGTATCAATAGGTGACCAGAAGAAAAGGGGGAGTGAGACGCGGGGGGGGGGGGGGGGGGAGGAGGATGAAACCTGTTAGTGATTCTTGCATCTCCCAGTTAGTGGAAGCAGCGTGAGCTTGTCTCGCGCTGCAAGGATAACTAGAGACAAGGGAACGGGAGATTGGCTGTGGGGGGAGGGAAAAGAAGGGCAGAGAGGTGAGGGATAGGTCAGCCAATAGGAGAGGAGATATTTAAAATAAGCACGGGGATTGGTGGATGAAGTTATGGAGAGTTGCTGGGGGACCGTTTGGCGGTCAGTGGGTGAGGAACGGCTGAGGCAGAAAGTGAAGATTGCCCGCCCTCCCGCCCTACGAATGTTGAGGTTATATGTTTACAAGTTGTGTGTATTTGTCGCAGAGGGGGAAACCCGAGCCCAGAAATGTTATTGCATTTGATTGTACTAGTAAAATCGGAAAAGAGGGGGGGATCTCGTGCAGCGCGGGGGGGCTGTTGCACAAGATGGACAATGAGCAAGAGGGGGGCTGATGCTCAGAGGTTAAGGCACCTGGAGCTCTACCACTGGAAGAGGTGGGGAGCATCAATAGGTGACCAGAAGAAAAGGGGGGAATTGTTGTATTGTATCAAAGGTTTGAGGGCTCGGGTCTTTATAATAAACTGCGGCCTTTTTATTACCCAAACAAGATGTCCGTGTATTCTATGGGGAAGACAAAAGCAACGAAGTGGGAGGAAGAAAAGGGGGAGTGAGACGCGGGGGGGGGGGGGGGAGGATGAAATCTGTTAGTGATTCTTGCATCTCCCAGTTACCCCTTTTTTGTGTCTGTTACCATGTGTCCAATATATGTGCATGTTTTTCTGTGTAATTAACAGTATATTAAACTGTTGATGCTGAGCAGGGTTTTCATCCTATATAATTTCATATACTCACTTCGCTCAGCACAAAAGGGCTTGCTGGCTATATCTTCGATTCATATATCATCAAAAGGACATGAGTATATATACTTATTCATCAAATATTATGTGAAACATATATTTCAAACACTTAACTACATGAATAATATTTTTTTATATAGTACATGAATTTTTTATTCTCAAGCATACATTGTTTCCACAATCTAGGCACATACAAAATTTAAATATAGCATCAATAATTTCAAGAACAATATTATTAAAACATATGTATAATTTTTCTTAACATATGTGGATACCCAAACTACCCAATTTCTCACATAATATAACAATAAGTACCCCAAATTTAAAATATACTAACATTCATTCACACATTCACCCTATTACCTAAAATTCCCCACAATATTGCACTTATCCCAAAACCATAAATTACAACCTGATGTAACAAACACAAGTTCAGCACAAAGGGATACTGAGATACTGTTTTTACATGCAAGATATTTTCAATATCAACTTTTTAATTATCACCCCGCACTAAGCGGGAAATATTATTATTGTTGTTTTTTAGAATTAATGTGAAGCCGGTTGAAGATATTGTTCGTATATATGAGATGATTGAATAGTCATGGGAAGGTTGATTGTAAGTAATTATGTTAAATAGTTAATGGGCTTGTTTATACTTTAATATTTGTTATTAATAGTATCTATATTATAGGTTGGTGTGGATACCATTACAACTGTTGGAAGATTCGGTACTGCGGGATACTAAGTTCCCCTTGTGAGGGTTGCAAGATATATGAATAATAGTGTGAAGGACAACCCCTGAAGAAGCTAATGTGCGAAACAAGGTCCTTGTCGGGGATTACCTATTTGATGTATAAGTGAATGTATGATAATTTAAAGAAAGCATTACTACTAACACCACCTTACCATCAACACCATTTTTTTTAGTGTCACCAGACATAACTTACGTTATACAAGGAGAATTTTCACAGATGTTTCAAATAAAATCATTAAGCACTAATCTCCAACATAGCTACACCATGGTCTAAACTCCGTCAACCAGGATCTTTCTCCAACGGCATGTATTATTGTCCTAAACACAAAACCAGAATTACCATCAAAGAAACAAATTTTTTGCAACGGCATATAGCTTTATCCTAAGCCCAACACCATATCCCAAAATTCAACTAATATATATCCCCTGTTATCCACAGACTTAAAGGAATTGAGGAACGGAAAACCCGTCCCACCTATATAAAAAAAATATAATTCAGAAAGCGAAACAACTCACTATTTCCTATTGCAACCACGGTTCGACTTCTCCTCACATCGCCATCACTCAACATATCTTCATACCGCCGAGGTTCAACGTCTCCTCAACCTGTATAGGACGCCGGATATCCACTATTTAAATACCCCACTCTAAAATTAGAGCTGTCAATCAATCTAACAAAAAAACACACTCATACCCAATCAAATTTCCAGTCTTCGATTCAACAGGCACGCCTTATTGAATTAAGAGAGACTTTTTGGTCACTGGCCCTACATTATGGAACTCATTACCTTTGGCTTTACAAATGACCGAATGTACGCAGATTTTTAAAAAGATACTGAAAACACATTTATGTCTACTTCAAAGATTTGGTGAGAGAAGTAACGGTGGTGGGGCCACTTGGCAACAGTGATCATAACATGATCAAATTTAAACTAATAACTGGAAGGGGGACAATAAGTAAATCTGCAGCTCCAACACTAAATTTTAAAAAGGGAAACTTTGATAAAATGAGGAAAATAGTTAGAAAAAAAATGAAAGGTGCAGCTGCAAAGGTTAAAAGTGTTCAACAGGCTTGGACATCGTTTAAAAATACAATCCTAGAGGCGCAGTCCATATGTATTCCACGCATTAAGAAAGGTGGAAGGAAGGAAAAACGATTACCATCATGGTTAAAAGGTGAGGTGAAAGAGGCTATTTTAGCCAAAAAAACATCCTTCAAAAATTGGAAGAAGGATCCATCTGAAGAAAATTGCATAAAACATAAGCATTGTCAAGGTAAATGTAAAACATTGATAAGACAGGCAAAGAGAGAATTTGAAATGAAGTTGGCCATAGAGGTAAAAACTCATAATAAAAACTTTTTTAAATATATCCAAAGCAAGAAACCTGTGAGGGAGTTGGTTGGACCATTAGATGACAGAGGGGTTAAAGGGGCTCTTAGGGAAGATAAGGCAATTGCAGAAAGACTAAATTAATTCTTTGCCTCCGTGTTTACTAATGAGGATGTTGGGGAGATACCAGTTCTGGAGATGGTTTTCAGGGGTGATGAGTCAGACGAACTGAACAAAATCACTGTGAACCTGGAAGATGAGGTAGGCCAGATTGACAAACTAAAGAGTAGCAAATCACCTGGACCGGATGCTATGCATCCTAGAGTTCCGAAGGAACTAAACAATGAAATTTCTGATCTATTAGTTAAAATTTGTAACCTATCATTAAAATCATCCATTGTACCTGAAGACTGGAGGGTGGCCAATGTAACCCCAATATTTAAAAAAGGCTCCAAGGGCGATCCGGGTAACTATAGACCAGTGAGCCTGACTTCAGTGCCGGGAAAAATAGTGGAAACTATTCTCAAGATCAAAATCGTAGAGCATATAGAAAGACATGGTTTAATGGAACACAGTCAATATGGATTTACCCAAGGGAAGTCTTGCCTAACAAATCTGCTTCATTTTTTTGAAGGGGTTAATAAACATGTGGATAAAGATGAACCGGTAGATGTGTATTTGGATTTTCATAAGGCGTTCGACAAAGTCCCTCATGAGAGGCTTCTACAAAAACTAAAAAGTCATGGGATAAGAGGCGATGTTCTTTCGTGGATTACAAACTGGTTAAAAGACAGGAAACAGAGAGAAGGATTAAATGGTCAATTTTCTCAGTGGAAAAGGGTAAATAGTGGAGTACCTCAGGGATCTGTACTTGGACTGGTGCTTTTCAATATATATATATATAAATGATCTGGAAAGGAATACGACGAGTGAGGTTATCAAATTTGCGGATGATACAAAATTATTCAGAGTAGTTAAGTCACAAGCAGACTGTGATACATTACAGGAGGACCTTGCAAGACTGGAAGATTGGACATCCAAATGGCAGATGAAATTTAATGTGGACAAGTGCAAGGTGTTGCATATAGGGAAAAATAACCCTTGCTGTAGTTACACGATGTTAGGTTCCATATTAGGAGCTACCACCCAGGAAAAAGATCTAGGCATCATAGTGGATAATACTTTAAAATTGTCGGCTCAGTGTGCTGCAGCAGTCAAAAAAGCAAATAGAATGTTAAGAATTATTAGGAAGGGAATGGTTAATAGAACGGAAAATGTCATAATGCCTCTGTATCGCTCCATGGTGAGACCGCACCTGGAATACTGTGTACAATTCTGGTCGCTGCATCTCAAAAAAGATATAGTTGCGATGGAGAAGGTACAGAGAAGGGCAACCAAAATGATAAAGGGGATGGAACAGCTCCCCTATGAGGAAAGGCTGAAGAAGTTAGGGCTGTTCAGCTTGGAGAAGAGACGGCTGAGGGGGGGATATGATAGAGGTCTTTAAGATCATGAGAGGTCTTGAACGAGTAGACGTGACTCGGTTATTTACACTTTCGAATAATAGAAGGACTAGGGGACATTCCATGAAGTTAGCAAGTAGCACATTTAAGACTAATCGGAGAAAGCAAATGTTGCTTACCTGATGTAACAGGTGTTCTCACAGGACAGCAGGATGTTAGTCCTCACAAATGGGTGACATCGAGGATGGAGCCCACCACGGAAAACTTCTGTCAAAGTTTAAACAGAACTTTGACTGGTCCCTACTGGGCATGCCCAGCAAGGCACTGACCCTGCAGCCAGCAGGGGTCTCCCTTCAGTCTGATATTCAAGCTACAGGCAGTGCCTAGAAAGTAAAAATAAACCGAACCCAACACCGCGGGGAGGCGGGCGGGTTTCGTGAGGACTAACATCCTGCTGTCCTGTGAGAACACCTGTTACATCAGGTAAGCAACATTTGCTTTCTCACAGGACAAGCAGGATGGTTGTCCTCACAAATGGGTGAGTACCGAGCTGAGGATGTCCCGACTTGCACCAAATGTACCCAACGGTGTGCAGCAGGCACAACAACTGAGGAGAAATTTGGGAAAGGGCATCCGCACCCTACCGGGTAGGTGGAAGGGTGTTGGTACATCAGGTTGGAAAAAGGTTACGCAAGACAGATTGGCCGAAGATGGAGTCCTGTCTTCCAGCCTTGTCCAAACAATAGTGGGCTGCAAAGGTATGGAGAGAACTCCAGGTTGCAGCTTTACAGATGTCAGGAAGCGGCACCGATCGAAGGTGTGCCACTGACGTCGCCATGGCCCTCACAGAGTGTGCTTTAACACGATCTTGAAAAGGAATGCCAGCTTGCTCATAGCAAAAAGAAATGCAGTCCGCCAACCAGGAAGAAAGAGCCTGCTTACCCACAGGTTGTCCTAACTTGTTAGGATGGAAAGAGACGAATAATTGAGTGCTCTTCCTGTGAGAAAGCAAATGTTGCTTACCTGATGTAACAGGTGTTCTCACAGGACAGCAGGATGTTAGTCCTCACAAATGGGTGACATCGAGGATGGAGCCCTGTACGGAAAACTTTTCTGTCAAAGTTTCAACAAGCTTTGACTGACACTGGCACACTGGGTGCACTGAGCATGCCCAGCCTGCAATTATCCCTGTGAGCCACAGGTGTCTCCCTCAGTCTCGTCTTATAGCTAAAAAGCGCAAGCGAAACTAAAATAAAAGTATACAGACCCAACTCCGCGGGGTGGCAGGCGGGTTTCGTGAGGACTAACATCCTGCTGTCCTGTGAGAACACCTGTTACATCAGGTAAGCAACATTTGCTTTCTCACAGGACAAGCAGGATGGTAGTCCTCACAAATGGGTGAGTACCGAGCTGAGGATGCCCGGGAATGCACCAGATACACCGCAGATGCACAAAGGTGTAACGACTGAGGTGGAAATGGGAACGGAGGGCATCCGCAACACCATAATGGGTTCGTGGAAGGATGTTGGGTAGTGAATTGAAAAAAGTAAGAGTAGGCGGACTGGCCAAACATGGAGCATGCCGGCTAGTCAAATGTAAGCAATAATAGGCTGCGAAGGTATGGAGAGGACTCCAGGCTGCAACCTGATAAAAAAGTACAAGCAGCAGTAACCAAAGGGAAGCTGTTAAGGCTAAGACGGACACAACAGTATGTGGATACCCACAGTGTTGTAGTGAAATGTCTGCTTGTTGGTAGGAAAGGAAATATAGACCACTTAATCAGAAGGATTAGGTCTGTGTGGCCACTGGAAGTAGCAGCTTGACCCTTGCATGAAGGAAAGAGTCAAGTGGAATTCACATGGAATGCAGAGCAATGTAGATAGAATGTAAGCGCAGCATTACTGTCCAGGAATGTGGAAAACCCAGTCTCTCCCTAGGGCGAGAGAGAGAGGTTAGGAAAAATTAATAGAGTATTTCCTGAGGAAAGGAGATACAACATCTACCTGAAAAGGATAGAAAGTTGAATGCGTAGAACTACTCAGTGGCAGAGGAACGGAGTCAGGTGAGAATGGAAAGAGTGCATAACTCACGGACCCTGCTGGCAGGAATGACATTAAGAGGGAAAGAAGTTCCCTTGCCAAACTGTGGAAGAGAGGAATGGAAAGGCTCAAACGTAGAATGTATGAGACTTATAAGGAGAATATATATGTTCATTCTGTGATTAGAGAAATAGAGGCGGCTTGATCAGTGGATAATCCATGGTAAGCCGACTCAGAGAGGATTACCGAAAACGGGAACCCAACTCCCAAAACGATACACCTCCTAAGAGAAAGGTGTATCTATGTGGAGGATGTCTGGAGAACAGAATCCGAGGGAGTAAGAAAAAATGGTGGAAAAGTAAAAGGGGTAATACCTCTTTTTTTTTTTTTAGCGTCAGGAGGTAAAGCCTGCCATATTAAACGGCAAGATTTATGTTTAGAAGGTTTTGTGACGCTACCAGAACCTAAGAACATCAGTAAGTCTATGATTTGGGACTGACTGGTGAGAGAATAAAAGGTTACTGATATGATGGATTGAGAAGTATGGGAAAGCATACTGATCTCAGTCAGGGAGTGGGGAAAAGAATACTGAACCCCATCCCAGTTCAACATTAGAAGAATGCTGGCTACGAGAGGCAGCAGAAGAGATATATTGAAGAGGCCTTTGATGGAAGAAAAGGCATCTAAGGGAACGCATAGGAAACATGTGTAGGGAGCAGAACCTGTGCATCGTATGGAATGATGCAGACGCAGAGGAAAGTTTAGTTAAACTCAGCGTTAAAAGATTTGCCCTGTACACATGTAATTGAGACCATTCGAGAGGATAGAACCTACGTGGAGAAGGTCAGATAGAGCGTTCATTAAATCTCTTAGATATGTGGCCCAAGGACGCATGAAGTGAACAAGGGCCAAGGGTAGAGCTGCGCAGCTGTCTAGCAGAGCAGCTAAGAGGTTGTGCGTGCTTATGAGTTGGAAAGCACATTGTCCCTATGCTGTCTGTCTGTATGCACAAAGAATTGTTGCAAAAGCAGTATTGGAAGGCATAAGGGCATAACTCATGGGTGCAACGTCCAGGACGTTTATGAGAAACTATGCTGGAGTGCAATAGATGCATAATGGGTTGACAGCTTTCAGGAGAAACTTTATAACCCTAAGGAATTGCGAGCATGAGTCGAAGGAGACTAGGTCCTAGTTCGAACTGGGATAAGAATCAGGGACGAAAGCAATGAAACCACTTAGGTCCATTGAGTATAGAATGTCACTGAATATAACCCATAGCAGTTTTGAATTATGAGAAAAATGCATAGTGGGAAGAAACCCCATAGCCCAACCATGAAAATTTGAAAGGCTGAGGTTATGGAAAATATGCGCAGGGACATATAACAATGTATCAGAATGTCTGTGCGCATGCTGGACAAGAGGGTCTTAAGACTGTGGTGTCCAGAAGTGTTACAGAAGGGATTTATGGCAGTGACAGTAATCCCAGTTAGTAAATGTATAGTGAGTCCTGAAAAAAGTGAGAGCTCCTTGCATGTACTGAAAGTGGTTAGCAGTAGTCTATGCAAGGAAAGTGAATGATGTTACACTCCGCAGAGAAAACAGCATTCACCAACAGTGATGCAAGAGACAGTTCACTTACCGAAGCTGGTGCCGGCGGCAGAGCTTGGGGTTGTAATGTTGACTCACCATAAAGCACATAGAAACATTAAAATAATGTACTTACTGCAGTATGGAGTGATGGTAACCAAAGATACCATTGTACCTGTGACGTCTAAAGAAAGTTGGATTTTCTTAGGTCCAGGATGTGCGGAGAGTAACTATTTTCTGTTAAAAGAAAGAATAGTGCAATTAAAACTCCCCAACCCCCCTCCCTTCTCCCCTCTGCACTTCGTAGCGCCTGGGGGAGTGTACCGGGACTTTGGTACAAGGTGGGGTGGCCGCTCTGATATCTGACCAGATGGGAGACCAAGAGGTGTCCCAATGGAGGATATCATGTAGGCTCCTGCAGGTGTGTGAGCGGTAAGTGGTACCCGCATTTCTGTATGCTGTACAAGGAGACACTGAGACCTGTGGCCAGGCCTCAAGGTGGACTTGTACATGGGGCAATGGTTGCTGAATCTCATGTTTAGCAGATCAGCCAATGCAGCTGGACCTTGGTTGGGAGGGAACCAAGAGTCAGAGCATTGGTCGGCACAGGGACTTGTTACTGACAAGAGAAGAAGCCCTGCTGCAATCCCAAGAAGATAGAGGGGTTCTCCTGATATTGTGGCTAACATAGCTAACATAGTGATATGTGACACTAATACAGTTCTAAAAGGCACATGACCCAGAACTTTTCGAACCACGGTCCGAATGGGAGAACACAACTCTATGGGAATGCCGCCGAAGCGGGTACTTATCATCCGACGTGGATCGCCGCAAGACGAGCCGGTGAAGATTGTTGACCCCGACGGTCTCCGGAGTCCTCGAGGGTAAGGCCGGGGACGTAAACGTCCATCTCGCTCTGAAACCCGGTATGGTGGCACAGGTACAGAGGAGACAGGCCAGGCGTGAGTGGCGTTTAGACTGCTAAGTGTAACAGATGGCCATAGTCCCACACCACTTGACGGTGGGGCACGCCAGGAACAGAGGAGCCCTAACGGAACTCATGTTCCCTTCCCTCGTCACAGCGGCTCGATGTGTCGTGACGCCAATGCAGAAGCTGTCGGACCTGGATCCGGAAGTTCTGGATCACCAAGGACTGCCAAAACTGTAGGAACAGTGCTGATGGCAGTGGTGATGTCGCTCTGCCCGAGCGTTGTCCAGCCTGGAGAAGGATGGCACCGATGTGCTGGATGGCGTCAGCGGCGGACGATCACGATGTCGGCGATGATGGGTGCCACGGTGCTCGGCCCGGTCTTTCCCCAGCGCCGAGATGGAAGCCCTCGTCGTCCTGGAAGGCGATCGATGACGAACTGTCAGCACGCCTGCTCTGCTCCTGACACAATGGAGTGTCTTAAGCTAATACGGGGCTTAAAAAAGAACCCAAAGCGTGGAGCAATGTGAGGAGGCGAGGGTATTATGTGGCGGTGCTATGTCTGTATTGACGATATTGAAGGCAACCTAAGGGGCTTCGAGGATATCATCAAAATGGGTATGAAAAATTGTCGATGACTGGCCAGGAGAATGATGACAGTGACGGGCACTGACAGCAGTGGCATAGGTATCTTTGAAACGATGTGGAATCGAATAATCGAAAAACATTGCCGTTATTGAAAAAGATACCGGCATCGACTGAGTCGAAGTCGAATTAATAGGGCGTCAAGGACACCGAAGGAAAACAGAGGTGTCGAGGGCATCGATGCATGGAGGCGGGCATTTATGCCGTTTGTGGCATGGCCACGGGCATCAACTATAGGGCCACAGACGTTGACGGTATCGATTTGGACAGACTCAGATTTCCAAGTGTACATGGCATCGGTGCCCCAGACACGTGTGTCGGTGGCATCGATATGGACACGTATGGAATCGATGGCATGGATCTCCCAGTCGATGAATTCCATCCCGGCATCAACGCCAGTCCTGGAATCGGCATGGGCATCGATGCCAGCCATAAGGCTGGCATTGGCATCAACGCCCATCCACGGAATCGAGCCGGCATGGATATCCACCGATGGGACCCACCTGGGCATCGAATTTCACCGATGGGAGCAGCCTGGCATCGACTGCCCTCGATGGATGCATTCTAACATAGATGCCCATGGATGAAACACCTGGGCATCGGTGTCCATCGATGCAAAAGGACCCGGCACCGATGCCATCGACGGACGGCCATCCGGCACCAATGCCATCGATGGACAAGCCATCCGGCACCGATGTCCATCGATGGGGACCATCCGGCACCGATGTCCACCGATGGGGACCATCCGGCACCGATGTCCACCGATGGGGACCATCCGGCATCAATGCCCACCGACGAATCGATGTGGCACCGATGCCCCCCGATGGAAAGGGCTGGACATCGGTGGGGAGGATGGGGCATTGATGGCATCCCCAAAAGGGGGGGTGGCATCGATGAAGTGACCCTGGGATCGTTAAAAAGTGTCTCGGGCAGCGGTGGCGGCGACCCGAGTATGCATGGCAGTGACTAACAGCGTGTGCGTCAATGGCATGCATCCGGGTAGGGACGGCACCGAGGAAGCCCAAGGAAAAAAAACAGTGCGTAGGAGGAAAAAGCCTGGTAGCACTGAAAAGCAAAAAACATGGATAAAGGCATCAGGGCACCGTGGGGGGAGGGGCGCTGATGACATATAAAAGCCCAGGGCGGTTTAGGCGGGTCCCGGTGTAGCGATAGGGTATCGACTGCGTGAGGGTACCAGGGAACGAAGGACTTGAAGCTACAGAGGTCCTAAGTTAAGGAAAAAATCCCTACCCCACTAGCATAAGCAAGCAGAGTGTCACAGAGATACTCGCAAGCTGTTTAAAGCTAACTGAAAAATGGGGGAAGGGAAGGCTTCAGTCAGTTAACAGCCTTAAGATAGTGACAGGAACCGACCGAAAAATAAGAATTAGTACTCACCGAGCGTCGTAAAAACGTACGCGGAGGGAGACCTGTGCAGGGAAAAGTGTTTTTTGAAGTGAAAAGTTAAGTGTTTCCATGAGGTAATTAGTTAAAAAAAAATCCTCACAGAGCTCCAACCGCTATGCTGACTGCAGAGCGGAAAAAAGAAGACTGAGGGAGACACCTGTGGCTCACAGGGATAATTGCAGGCTGGGCATGCTCAGTGCACCCAGTGTGCCAGTGTCAGTCAAAGCTTGTTGAAACTTTGACAGAAAAGTTTTCCGTACAGGGCTCCATCCTCGATGTCACCCATTTGTGAGGACTACCATCCTGCTTGTCCTGTGAGAAACTGTACGGTCTAGGTAAAAAGCTAGAGCCCGTTTACAGTCTAGGGTATGCAGGGTCTGCTCTCCAGAGTTGGAGTGGGGCCTGGGAAAAAAGATAGGTAGTATTATGGATTGATTGATATGAAACTCAGAAACTACCTTAGGTAAAAATTTAGGGTGAGTGCGGAGTACCGCCCGGTCCTGCAGGAGCTTAGTGTAAGGCGGATAGGTAACTAGGGCCTGTAATTCACTAACCCTGCGAGCTGAAGTAACAGCCAAAAGGAATAACACTTTCCAAGTGAGATATTTCAAGTCACAGGAGTGCAGAGGTTCGAAAGGAGGTTTCATTAGACGACCAAGAACCAGGTTAAGGTCCCAGGATGGGGCCGGAGGACGCAAGGGTGGCTTTAGATGGAGTAAGCCCTTAAGAAAGCGTGTTACTAGGGGTTGTACTGAAATAGGATTACCCCCAATACCCTTATGGAAGGCGGCTACCGCACTGACATGCATTCTGATAGAAGAGGTTTTAAGACCTGATTCAGAGAGATGCCATAAATAGTCCAAGAATTTGGAGATTGGACAGGAAAGGGGATCAAGGGACTGAGAAGTGCACCATGATGTGTACCTTTTCCATTTGTATGAGTAAGACTTTCTTGTGGAAGGCTTTCGTGAAGCTATCAGGACCCGAGAAACGGAATCTGAAAGGTTAAATGGTTGAAGGACTAACCTTTCAACATCCATGCCGTCAGGGACAAGGCTTGGAGGTTGGGATGGAGGAGGCATCCGTCGTTTTGAGTGAGCAGATGCGGGTCCTTTCCCAGAGGAATGTGCCTGCGGATGGAGAGATCCTGGAGTATTGGAAACCATACTTGGCGTGGCCAGTAAGGTGCTATCAGGATCATGGTTCCTCCGTCCTGGCGTAGCTTCACGAGAGTCTTTGACACAAGAGGGAGTGGAGGGAATGCATAGAGCAGACCGGTTGTCCACTTGAGGGAGAATGCATCTCTCGGCCGAGAGTGCTGGCTCCGAATGAGAGAGCAGTAATCGTCCACTTTGTGGTTCTGAGGGGACGCAAAGAGGTCTATGCGGGGAGAACCCCACTTGCGAAACAGAGAGCGCTACCAGAGGATCGAGTGACCACTCGTGTGGTTGGAAGACACGGCTCAGCTGGTCTGCCAATACATTGTCTACTCCCGGCAGGTAAGTGGCCCTGAGGTACATGGAGTGGGAGAGGGCTTCCGCCCAGATCTGCGCAGCTTCCTGACACAGAAGGAAGGAGCCTGTGCCTCCCTGCTTGTTTATGTACCACATGGCCACTTGGTTGTCCGTCTGGATTAAGATTATCTGATGAAATAGATGATCTTTGAAAGTTCGGAGCGCATAGCGGATTGCTCGAAGTTCCAGGAAATTGATCTGGTGTTCGGCTTCCTCTTTGGACCATAACCCTTGGGTTTGGAAGTCGTCCACATGGGCTCCCCAACCGATGTGAGAAGCGTCGGTGGTTAGGATTACTTGCGGATCCGGTGGAAGAAAAGGTAAGCCCTGAAGGAGGTTGACCTGAGTCGTCCACCAGGTTAAGGATAGGCGCAGCGCTTGTGTGACTGTGACTATGGAGGACAGAGGCTGAAAAGCTTGAATCCATTGGTGTCGTAGAGTCCATTGTGTTACTCTCATGGCTAGTCGGGTCATGGGAGTGACTTGAACCGAGGATGCCATGTGTCCTAGGAGAATGAGGAACTGGTGAGCCGTGGCAGTGTTCTGAGACTGGAGCTGGCGAGCCAGGGATATTAGGGTGTGGACCCTCTGAAGAGGAAGGTAAGCCTTTGCCTGTAAGGTGTCCAAGTCTGCCCCAATGAAGGATAAGGTTTGAGACGGGACTAAGCAAGATTTCTCGTAATTGACAAGAAACCCTAAGGAAAGGAGTGTTTGAATTGTCAATTTTAGGGAGGATTGAGCTATCTGTTGGGTGGAGGCCCTGATTAGCCAATCGTCCAGGTAGGGGTAGACATGGACACCTTTCTTCCTTAGGAATGCTGCTACCACTACGAGACATTTGGTAAAGACTCGTGGGGCAGAAGCCAGACCGAAAGGTAGGACACGGTATTGATAATGGTCGTGGCCTACTAGAAACCGCAGATATTTGCGATGGGATTGTGTGATCGCAATGTGGGTATAAGCGTCCTTGAGGTCGAGAGAGCACAGCCAATCCCCTCTTTGTAGCAGAGGGAGCAGCGCGCCTAGGGTTACCATTTTGAACTTCTCTTTTTGAAGGTATTTGTTGAGGGCTCGAAGGTCCAAAATGGGACGTAGTCCCCCTGATTTCTTTGGTATTAGGAAGTATCTGGAATAGAATCCCTTGCCTCGTTGAGAGGGAGGAACGGGTTCTATAGCATTTGATTGCAGAAGAAGAGATACTTCCTGTTGTAATTGAGCCAAATGGGTGGATAGACTCCACGCTTGAAGAGGCGGGGAGTCTGCCGGAAGAGTTATGAAGTTGAGGTGGTAACCCTGTGCGATAATTGTTAGCACCCACTGATCTGAGGTGATCTGCAACCAAGGTTGTAGAAAATGGTACAGTCGACCTCCTATAGGAATGTCTGGAAGAGGGGTTTGGCATGTGTTCCCTACAGGGGAGTCAAAGGCCAGCCGCAGGCCCAGGAGGAGGGGCTACAGTAGGCCTTTGTTTCCTAGGCTGACGCGGCTGAGGCCTAGTAGAGGATCGAGCTGGACGAGGCCTGGCCGATGGAGGGTAGTAACGGCGTGGCCGAAAGAACGACTTCTTAGAGTCCTTCTTAAGTGGTTGTTTGGAGGAAACCTCAGACGGAACAGAAGAAAGTTGTTTTAACGTCTCGTGGTGATCTTTCAATTCAGCTACAATTTGCTGAATTTGTTCTCCAAACAAATTGTCCCCTAAGCAGGGTAAATCCGCTAAACGATCCTGGACCTCTGGGCGAAGGTTGGATGACTTTAACCAAGCCCAACGTCTGGCCGAAATGGCAGTAGCTGAAACCTTTGTGGAGGCATCGAAGATGTCATAAGCCGTTCTGATCTCGTGCTTCCCTGCTTCAAACCCTTTGTTAAGAAGGGCCTGAAGCTGTGGCTGGTATTGGTCAGGTAATGTGTCAGCAAAATCTTGCATCTGTTTAAGGATGGCTCTGTTATATTGCGTCATGTAGAGTTGATATGAGGCTATGCGAGAAATCAGCATAGCTCCATGGTACACTTTCCGTCCCACACTGTCCAGGAATTTATTGTCCTTGACCGGCGGAGTGGAGGAGTGTGGCTTTAGACGCTTGGCCTTTCTTTGTGCGGACTCAACCACAACAGAGCGATGATCCAGTTGAGGCTTTTGAAAGCCTGGTGCTGACTGGACGAGGTATGTGGAGTCAGCCTTCTTGTTAACTGGTGATACAGATGAAGGAGATTCCCAGTTTTTCTTTAAGAGATCGAGAAACACCTGGTGAATGGGGATGGAAGCGATGATTTTTGGAGCGTCCAAAAATTGAAGCAGTTCCATCATCTGGTGTCTGTCATCAATCTCAGATTGCAGCTGAAAAGGTACAATTTCGGACATCTCCTTTACAAAATTAATAAAGGAGAGATCCTCTGGAGGAGATCTTTTTCTACTCTCTGTAGGAGAAGGCGGTGATGGTAAATCTGTGTCAGAAGATGTATCATCACCCCAGGTATCATAGGGATCACTTGGGGGTTGAAGCCCCGATGGACCTGGTTGAGGATCCGAAGGCATCGAAGGAAACCTTGGAGGAACCGGTGGTACAATCGGTACTGGGAACGGCATCGAGGGTTTCGGTGCTGCCGATGGAGTCGGTGCCGGTCTTGGAACCGATGGAGCCAAAGGATAAATCGGTGGAGATATACGAGAAGGCACCAATGGGACCACCCCGGAAGGGGGAATCAGGAACGGTGTTTCTCCCGCCGATGAAAATCCAGTCGGAGACGTTGGCGCTGTCGGTGCTACTGGAATCATCGATGGAAGGGCATGTACAAGTGCCTCCATACGTTGTAGTAGCGGTGCCAGCGCTTCCACCAAAGGTTCGGTGGTCGGTTCCTTCCTCGGTGGCGGAGTCGGTGCCGGGATCGATGCCGGTGGCGGTGCCGGAATCGGTGCCGGAGACGGTGCCAATGGAGGTTGGAATCTTTGCATCGCTTTCTCGATGGCCTCCTGGACCAGCCGGTCCAGTTCAGCCCGGAGACCAGGGGTAACAATACCCGGCTCGATGGGAGAGGGAGGCTGAGGCAGAGCCGGAGGGACCACCGTAACCGGTGGGATCACGGCTCCCACACCCCGAGAGGGTGAGGGTTTCCTCGATGCCTGCGAACGAGACGTGGACGGTGCCAAGTCTGATCGAGGCCTCTTAGCCAGTGGTTCGGCCTGTTCAGAGGTCGATGACTGTGGATCCTCGACAGGCCGAGACTTGTGCCGTCGATGGCGATGCTTGTCCTTCCGGTCTCCTCGCCCATCCGGGGAGGGGACAGGAGTCGACGGCCGAGAAGTCATCGATGGTGGACAGTCACCGGAGGGTTGACAATGGTGGTGCAACTTCGACGGTGCCGGTTCCGATGACGTCGATGCTATCGATGGCGTTGGGGTGGGTGCATGGAAGAGGAGCCCCATCTTCTCCATCCTGGCCTTGCGATCCTTAGGTGTCATTAGGGCACATTTGGTGCAAGTCAGGACATCATGCTCACTACCCAAACACAAAACACAAACCCTATGGGGGTCTGTGATTGACATAGTCCGGGTACAATCCGGACATCGACGGAACCCCATCGCCATGGCTTAAGGCCAAATTTAGTCGCGGGCTCAGTAAGTGCCAACAGGCCTCGAGGGCCAAATTCGACGGTAGTCGAGGAAAAAAGGCAAAAAACTTACCGGTTTCCGCGAAGGTGACAAAAATTTGTCGAAGGGAGACCCCTGAGGGGCAAATTTTCTTCGGAAAGAAAAGTACCGAATTCCTGTCAGGAACGTGGTAAGGGAGCTCCTTTCACCGCGTGGCAACTGCTGCGCGGAAAAAAGAAGACTGAAGGGAGACCCCTGCTGGCTGCAGGGTCAGTGCCTTGCTGGGGATGCCCAGTAGGGGCCAGTCAAAGTTCTGTTTAAACTTTGACAGAAGTTTTCCGTGGTGGGCTCCATCCTCGATGTCACCCATTTGTGAGGACAACCATCCTGCTTGTCCTGTGAGAAAATTCTTTTTCACTCAACGCACAATAAAGCTCTGGAATTTGTTGCCAGAGGATGTGGTTAGTGCAGTTAGTGTAGCTGGGTTCAAAAAAGGTTTGGATAAGTTCTTGGAGGAGAAGTCCATTAATGGCTATTAATCAATTTTACTTAGGGAATAGCCACTGCTATTAATTGCATCAGTAGCATGGGATCTTCTTAGTGTTTGGGTAATTGCCAGGTTCTTGTGGCCTGGTTTTGGCCTCTGTTGGAAACAGGATGCTGGGCTTGATGGACCCTTGGTCTGACCCAGCATGGCAATTTCTTATGATCTTATGTTCTTATGTACTGATATTCGATGTATATAGATGGTTTGATTTCATGGTATATGACAACTATCTTGTCAGTTATTTGATGGTTAAGAGATTAGGGCTTCCCAAATCTGTCATGGGGACACCACAATCAGTTGAGTTTTCAGAATATCCACAGTGAATATGCATGAGATTGATTTGCATCTCATCGACTCAGTATATTCAAACTTATCTCATACATATTCATTGTGGATATCCTGAAAACCCGACTAGCTGTGAAGACCCCAGGACAAGTTTGGAAAGCCCTGATTTGATGGGACAGTATCATGTCTGTTAGCATGATCGCTGTTTTATTTAATGTTTTTATCTTCTTTGTAATTAAGCATTATATGTCACCTAGGGTTGTGAAGAAACAGCATATAAATCTCTGAAATAGATGAATAAGAAAAATAATAAATAAAACAAATTTTGGATTAAATTTGAGGTGGGAGGACCCAACCAATTGTATGGATGGAAGCAAGGCGCAGCCCGAAATGTTTGCTCATCCCTGGCTTGGAGCATCAAAATTAAAATGGTATACATGCAAGCGGTATAAAAACAAATCAGTGGTGTCCCTAAAATTTCAGGAACACCAAACCTGAAAAAAAGTCCTTTCCATTTATTAAACTACATATACTATAATATAAATAAATAAATAAAACTACTATAACAATTTTGAATGTGACTAGAATGCAATAAAATGTCTTCTCATTTTTGCAGCTTAAGGCGTTCAATGTCATTTTTCTTTATTAGTGACTTTTACAAGAGAAAACTGGATTAGTTACAGAGATAGCAATTTCACAAGTCTGTGATTATCATCTAGAACTGTGAACTTACTGCAGAAATGATTACTAAATTAAAGATGCAGCAGAAGTGTTCTCAATGTTTCTATAATCCTGTATAACATTCTCATTTGTAAAAACATTGGATGTCAGCTAAGCTACATTTCTAATTCTGTGCTAATTTGAGGGGAGAAACCCCTTATTTTGATAACTGGTAGCAGTATGTTACAGCCAAAGTTCAGATATGTTGTTTAATGGGTTAAGCTTTGGGTTATATATTCCTGTCCATCCTGGATTGAAGACCTTTATTACTTTCTGGAATTATTTTTTTTTATCAGTTGTGCAACCAATGAATCATTCTGATATGTGGAATATAATGAAATGCCACTGCCTTAATAATGATCAGAACATAACTAATTTCATCCTCCCTGGTTTTTTTTTTTTACTCTTTATAATTCCCCTACCCCAGATGCAAAGGAACATTTCACCAGCCTTGGGGGCTACAGGCAAGTCTCCTTGGAGACTTAACTCACAATGCCTCCTTTGATTAGCAGGGGTCAATACTTGAGAGGCAGTCATCCCTTCCCCTTCTCCCTAGATAAGTGCATCACTTAGCCATGCTGGCCATAATAAATAGGAAATTCAAACTCATCTCCTGCATTACAATACCCTAAACTAATTTTATTCAGAAAAATACACTATAAAAAAGGAACCTAAACCTATAGATAAAATTAATATTTGCATTTGATAAATTCTGTGAAATGTGAATACTCACAATTGGTTTTCTTTGAAACCTCTAAATGCATTTCAGAATCTCGGATTTCCTCTTCTGCAATAGGAATCTTAAAGAAAATCAAATATTGTATGAGATTAAATTTAAAGCCTACTCCCCCAATTCATTTGTTTTCTAATTCAGGGATGTCATGAAAGAATATGACTAGTTTTCTTTCATTAGTGATTTATTCAAAAAACAACTTACCACTTGAGCAGATCCAAAAATGTTTAAGTCATAAAAAGATGAACCTGACTGGCTGATTTAAGCTTTATTTATTAGGCTAAGGAGGTACAGACATAGGTATGCAAGTATCATATTTAGGGTTTCAAATTTTATTTTATAACATTTTTAATAAAACTTTATGAACATCTTGAGAAGGAAGTACACGTTATGAAGAAAAGCAGCAAAATTACAGCAAAAAAATAAAAATTTTAAAAAACAGTAACTCATTCGAGTCCCCCAATATAAGAACATAAGAATATGCCATACTGGATCAGACCAAGGGTCCATCAAGCCCAGCATCCTGTTTCCAACAGTGGCCAATCCAGGCCATAAGAATCTGGCAAGTACCCAAAAACTAAGTCTATTCCATGTTACCGTTGCTAATAATAGCGGTGGTTATTATGTAAGTCAGCTTAATTAATAGCAGTTAATGGACTTCTTGTCCATTAACTTATCCAATCCTTTTTTAAACACAGCTATACTAACTGCACTAACCACATCCTCTGGCAACAAATTCCAGAGTTTAATTGTGCATTGAGTGAAAAAGAACTTTCTCCAATTAGTTTTAAATGTGCCACATGCTAACTTCATGGAGTGCCACCTAGTCTTTCTATTATCTGAAAGAATATAAAACCGATTCACATCTACCCGTTCTAGACCTCTCATGATTTTAAACACCTCTATCATATCCCCCCTCAGCGGTCTCTTCTCCAAGCTGAAAATTCCTAACCTCTTTAGTCTTTCCTCATAGGGGAGCTGTTCCATTCCCTTTATCATTTTGGTAGCCCTTCACTGTACCTTCTCCATCGCAATTATATGTTTTTTTGAGATGCGGCGACCAGAATTGTACACAGTATTCAAGGTGCGGTCTCACCGTGGAGCGATACAGAGGCATTATGACATTTTCCATTTTATTCACCATTCCCTTTCTAATAGTTCCCAACATTCTGTTTGCTTTTTTGACTGCCGCAGCACACGGAACCGACGATTTCAATGTGTGATCCACTATGACGCCTAGATCTCTTTCTTGGGTTGTAGCACCTAATATGGAACCTAACATTGTGTAACTAATAGCATGGGTTATTTTTCCCTATATTCATCACCTTGCACTTGTCCACATTAAATTTCATCTGCCATTTAGATGCCCAATTTTCCAGCCTCACAAGGTCTTCCTGCAATTTATCACAATCTGCTTGTGATTTAACTACTCTGAACAATTTTGTATCTGCAAATTTGATTACCTCACTCGTCGTATTTCTTTCCAGATCATTTATAGATATATTGAAAAGTAAGGGTTCCAGTACAGATCCCTGAGGCACTCCACTGCCCACTCCCTTCCACTGAGAACATTGTCCATTTAATTCTACTCTCTGTTTCCTGTCTTTTAGCCAGTTTGTAATCCAAGAAAGGACATCGCCACCTATCCCATGACTTTTTCCTTTGCCTAGAAGCCTCTCATGAGGAACTTTGTCAAATGCCTTCTGAAAATCCAAGTATACTATATCTATCGGTTCACCTTTATCCACCTGTTTATTAACTCCTTCAAAAAAGTGAAGCAGATTTGTGAGGCAAGACTTCCCTTGGGTAAAGCCATGCTGACTTTGTTCCATTAAACCATGTCTTTCTATATGTTCTGTGATTTTGATGTTTAGAACACTTTCTATTATTTTTCCTGGCACTGATGTCAGGCTAACCGGTCTGTAATTTCCCAGATCTCCCTTGGAGCCGTTTTTAAATATGGGGGTTACATTAGCTATCCTCCAATCTTCAGGTACAATGGATAATTTTAATGATAGGTTACAAATTTTTACTAATATGTCTGAAATTTCATTTTTTAGTTCCTTAAGAACTCTGGGGTGTATACCATCCGGTCCAGGTGATTTACTACTCTTCAGTTTATCAATCAATGAAGTAGGCACTTGGACTACTTTTCTTATTATTGGAACCTCACTGTTGGGATGCCCTAATTCTAATGCATCATTAGTATCCTTTGAAGATACCTCTCTCCGAACCATGCGCTGCTGAGCGACTGTCGGCTTTCCCCTTTGTTCTAGTTTAAAAGCTGCTCTATCTCCTTTTTAAAGGTTAGCGCCAGCAGCCTGGTTCCACCCTGGTTAAGGTGGAGCCCATCCCTTCTGAAGAGACTCCCCCTTCCCCAAAAAGTTCCCCAGTTCCTAACAAAACTGAATCCCTCTTCCTTGCACCATCGTCTCATCCCCGCATTGAGACTCCGGAGCTCTGCCTGCCTCTGGTGATCTGCGCGTGGAACAGGGAGCATTTCAGAGAATGCTACCCTGGAAGTTCTGGATTTAAGCTTTCTACCTAAGAGCCTAAATTTGGCTTCCAGAACCTCCCTCCCACATTTTCCTATGTCGTTGGTGCCCACATGTACCACAACAGCCGGCTCCTCCCCAGCACTGTCTAAAATCCTATCTAGGTGACGCGTGAGGTCCACCACCTTCGCACCAGGTAGGCATGTTACCAGGCGATCCTCACGCCCACCAGCCACCCAGCTATCTACATTCCTAATAATCGAATCACCAACTATGATGGCCGACCTAAGCCTTCCCTCCTGGGCAGTAGGCCTTGGGGAGATATCCTCGGTACGAAAGGATAGTGCATCACCTGGAGAGCAGGTCCTTGCTACAGGATCCTTTCCTGCTACACCAGGTTGAAGCTTTCCAATCATGAGACCTTCTTCCTCCAAGGCAGCACCAGGGCTGCCAGTCTGAAGTTAGGACTTGGCTACTATGTCCCTGAAGGTCTCATCTATATACCTCTCTGTCTGCCTCAGCTCCTCCAGGTCTGCCACTCTAGCCTCCAGAGATCAGACTCTTTCTCTGAGAGCCAAGAGCTCTTTGCATTGCATGCACATGTACAACTTCTCACCGGTGAGTAAAAATTCATACATGTGACACTCAATGCAAAAGACTGGGAAGCCCCCGTCTTGCTGCTGGACTGCTGCCTTCATCTCAATTTTAATCAGTTCCTAGTTAAGTTTTAGGTTGCTATGGGAGTAGGAATGTGTCTAATTAATGTTCTTCAAATGCATTAGTGAATTCACTATATGTCTGGTAGTGACCTTCAGGGGTCTGATCAAATTCTCAATAAAGGTTTTGTTGTTGTTGTTGGGTTGGGGTTTTTTTTTATGAAAGTGGCACCTGCCTATAAATTAAAGGATGAGCTAGGGGTGGGTGGGCGAGTTGGGAAATACAAACAGTCTAACTTCAGTTAGTCAGAGTGACTCACTGCTCTCTTGATTAACAAATGTTGGTACTTATTCAAATCAAGTCACACTACCTCAACACCTTTCAAAGGTGAGTAACTGGACTGAACTTTTCAACCTTTTTACTTAGGTATACACTGCTCCTGGCTACTTTTTTTTTGTTGTTGTTTTTTAAATACAAACACTCAGTTCTGCTTACTAGCTGCCTTACATACTTTTAAAAATAAACACACTACCTACTGCTTTCTAGCTGCCTTATTGACCGACTATTTAAAAATACAAACAGTCTGACTTTTTTATTCACTGTCTTACTGACCATTAAAAGACAAACACACACACACACACACACACTAAATAATATTCCCAAATAGTTAACTTTGTCCCAGTACTATTAAGAAAGACAATGTCCCAAGCAAAAACTTACTGATTCTTTTCAGCCACCAGCAAGGTGATCCTCTCCTCTCAGTGTTCCCACTGGAATGCCTCTAACTTCAGTTAGTCAGCCAGACTGACTCACTGCTCTCTTGATTAACAAATGTTGGTACCTATTCAAACCAAGTCACACTACCTCAACACTTTTCAAAGGTGAGTAACTGGACTGAACTTTTCAACCTTTTTACTTAGGTATACATAGCTCCTGGCTACTTTGTTGTTGTTGTTGTTGTTGTTTTTTTAATACAAACACTCAGTTCTGCTTACTAGCTGCCTTACAGACTTTTAAAAATAAACACACTACCTACTGCTTTCTAGCTGCCTTATTGACTATTTAAAAATACAAACAGTCTAACTTGTTTATTCACTGACTTACTGACTATTAAAAGCACAAACACACACACACTAAATAATATTCCCAAATAGTTAACTTTGCCCCAATACTATTAAGAAAGACAATGTCCCAAGCAAAAACTTACTGATTCTTTTCAGCCACCAGCAAGGTGATCCTCTCCTCTCAGTGTTCCATACTTCAAAAAATAATTAGCTAAAGCTAAAAAAGAAATACAAAACCAGAGGAGCAGAAAAAACAAATGTTCTTAAAAGTGTAAAGGAAGAGATTGAGACTTAGGTAAAACCATGGGTGAAGGGGCCAAAAGCTGCCTCTACTGCACCATTTTATCACTTAGAAAATTAGTTAATTGATCTGGTTCAAATAATAAATAGACGTTATTATATTTAACTAAATATTTACAGGGAAATTTTAAGAATAACAATATTCCTAATTAGATTGCCCTAGGCCTTCACCTTTTCTAAGTAGCCTTAGCTACATCAGGAAATACTCTTGACTTTCATTTGGAGAAATAACTCTTCCCTGTGACTAAAAAAAAAATAAATCTTTAAGTAGCCAGCAATATCAGGATCCAATGCCAGGGACACACTTAAGGTTAAAGGCTTTGCCAAATTCCTGTCTTTTCCCAAAAAAAAAAAAAAATCAGTTATCAGAGATTTATTAGTCATAGACACTTCAGTCTTTCTTCCTAAATGGAGGTAGATAAATTATCCTTGATTGGGAGTGGGGAGGGGGCTGCAGTGATAGCCTGTGCTGAGACATTCAGAATTTCTACCAAATTTCTTTTAAACATCTCTGAAGCAGACACTGTAGGCATGTTTGGAAAATTTATAAACTTTAAATTTAAGTATCTCACCAAGTTTTCTAGATTCCCCACTTTGGATGATAAATAAATATTGGGGTAGATTTTATAAATTTGTGCACATGCGTACATTTGTTCGCTCACCAAGCGCGAACAAGAGTACGTGGGATTTCAATAGATACTCGCATAGCCGCGCGTATCCATTAAAATCCGGGGTCGGCGCGCAGCCTGCCTCCATTCCCTCCGAGGCCGCTCCGAAATCGGAGCAGCCTTGCAGGGAACTTTCCATCCACCCCCCCCCCGCACCTTCCCCTCCCTAACCCCCCCCCCCCCACACCTTTGTTGAACAAGTTACGCCTGCTCGAGGCAGGCATAACATTGCACGCGCTGGGCCGGCTGCCGCGCACCATGTTCCGGTCCGGGGCCTGGTCTGGAGGTTGCGGCCATGCCCCCAGATGACACGACAGTCGCGACACGCCCCCCCCCTCCCCCCAGGAAAGCACCGGGACTTACGAACGTCCCGGGGTTTTGTGCGCTCCGGAAGCCTATGCAAGATAGGCTCGGTGCGCGCTGGGGAGGTTTGGGGTAGGTTTTCGGGGGTTATGCGCATAACGTATGTGCGTAACCCTCTGAAAATAAGAAAATTATTCCTTACCTGCTAATTTTCGTTCCTGTAGTACTATGGATCAGTCCAGACAGTGGGTTATGTCCCCCGTCCAGCAGATAGAGTCAGAACAAAAAAGCTCGGGGGGAGGTCCTATATAACCTCACCTCCATTGCCTCAATCCTCAGTAACTAGACTATCAAAGCCAAGAAGAGAAGAGACGGAGGGATCAAGGAAATAAATGCCCTCAAGGCAACTTTAATAAATTCATAACTGCAGAACACCCAGCCCCAAAAGGAACTTGCAAACAGAACTATGAGACAAAAACAGACCCTGGGTCTCCAGGGAGCTCAAAGGAGAATCAGAAAGGACAGTCGAGCAGAGGCGTACCCCAACACAAACCCCCTAACAGTCAACAGGGAGAGCGTCTCCTTGGCAGACTAAAAATCAAATACCCAACCTTATACCTATCACCTATTTCTTTAACCTACATCTGGCTTCGTAGCATTTACGTTATGTTATTAACCCCATATATATGTATCCAAGTTCCTGATACCTGTTCATTGTAAGACATTAACTTGTCAATGTTTCTGTTTAGAATGTAAACCGAATTGATCAGTAACTCTGTTATTGGAAAGTCGGTATATAAAAGTGCTAAATAAATAAATAAATAAATAAATAAATAAATAAATAAATGATCCATGATACTACAGGAACGAAAATTAGCAGGTAAGGAATAATTTTCTTTTCCCTGTACGTACCAGGATCAGTCCAGATGGTGGGTTGTACCAAAGCTTCCCTACTCTGGGTGGGCCGAAGACAGCCCGGCTCGAATGACACTATCCCCGAAGGATCCAAAAACTGGAGCCCGTACATCCAAATGATAGTGCCTTGAAAAAGTATAGAGCGACTTCCAAGTGGCCGCCTGCAGATTTCTTGCGAGGACACCGACGTGCTTTCCGCCCAAGACGTAGCTTGAGACTGAAGGGAGTGTGCCTTAACCCCCAGCGGCGGGTGCCGTCCAGCACTGAGATATGCAGAGGAAATCACTCCCTTCAGCCACCGGGCGATGGTGGCCTTGGAAGCCATACAACCCTTCCTAGGTCCTGACCAGAGAACAAACAAATGATCCGAAAGCCAGAAATCATTGGTGGATGCCAAATATTGCATCAGACATTGCTTGACATCTAAATTGCGAAGATCTCTGGAGTCCGACGAGGAAAAAGAAGGCAATTCCACTGACTGGTTGAGATGAAAGGCGGAGACTACCTTAGGTAGAAAAGAGGGTACCGTGCGTAAGGAGACCCCCTCCTCAGTGAAACGGAGGTATGGCTCTAGACAGGACAGAGCTTGGAGCTCGGAAATGCGACGCGCCGAACTGATCGCTACCAGAAAAATAGTCTTGAACGTGAGATCCTTGAGTGTGGCAGCCCGGAGCGGCCCGGTGGACTGCTGAGAACGCGGAGGATCAGGTTGAGACTCCAAGAAGGACAAGGTGGTCTAGCCGGCGGCTTCAGATGCTTTACCCCCTTGAGGAAACGCAGTATATCCGGATGGGTTGAGAGTAACGAATCCTTTCTGTTGTGAAGGAAAGCCACCACCTGGACCCTGATGGAGTTATATGCGAGGCCCAAGTCCAGACCGTCCTGCAGAAAAAAGAGAATCTTAGCCACCGAGGCGTGAGACGGAGGAATGGTCCGCGACCCACACCATGTCTCAAAAACCTTCTACACCCTCATATACGTAACGGAGGTGGACGTCTTATGTGCCCGCAAGAGTGTCGAAATCACCGCCTCCGGATAGCCGCGACGCCTCAGCTTACGCCTCTCAAAAGCCAAGCCGCAAGACAGAAGCGATCTGCCTCCTCGAAAAATATGGGACCTTGGAGAAGACGCAGAAAGTGACCGAGACGTACCGGCCCCTCCTGTGCCAGGTTGAGAAGGTCCACAAACCACGGCCGTCAGGGCCACTCCAGTGCCACCAGGATTACCGGGCCCTGATGACACTCTATCCGCCGAATCACCTTCCCCACCAGGGGCCACGGCGGGAAGACATACAACAGGAACTGTCTGGGCCACGGAAGAACCAGAGCATCTACCCCTTCCGTGCCATGTTCTCTTCTGCGGCTGAAGAAGCGAGGTGCCTTTGTATTGCTGGCCGTGGCCATGAGATCCATGTGAGGAATCCCCCAGTGACGTACGATCAGACTCATCGCCTCCCCTGAGAGCTCCCACTCCCCGGGATCTAGATGTTGACGGCTGAGGAAGTCCGCCTGTACATTGTCCATGCCTGCGATGTGGGAGGCTGCCAGGTGGAGCAAATGGAGTTCCACCCACTGCATCAGCTTTTCTGCCTCCCACGAGACGTGTCGGCTCCTCGTGCCTCCCTGGCGATTGATGTATGCCACCGTGGTCGCATTGTCCGAGAGGATCCTGACCGCCTGATGACGAACCAGGGGCAGGAAGCCCTTCAATGCTAAGCGAACCGCTCTGGTCTCCAAGTGGTTGATGGACCACTGAGTTTGTTCCGTCGTCCACTGGCCCTGGATGGAGCTCGACCGACAGACCGCTCCCCAGCCGGAGAGGCTGGCGTCCGTGGTGACCACCACCCAGTCCGGAACTTCCAGGGACACCCCTTGTGCCAAGTGATGGGGCTCCAGCCACCAGTGGAGACTGAGACGAGCTGGTGCTGGGACCGGTAGGACCGCCTGGAAATCCCGTGACACCGGCTTCCACCGGGACAGCAATGCCTTCTGGAGAGGACGCAGGTGCACAAAGGCCCACGGCACCAAGTCGACAGTGGAAGCCAATGTACCCAGAACCTGTAGATAATCCCACGCTGTGGGGGTCGGGAGTGCCGTGAAACGAAGAATCTGCGTGCGCAACGCTTGCGCCCGCTCCGGCCGCAAGAACACCTTGCCCTCCTTTGTGTCGAAGTGTGCCCCCAGAAAATTCAACGACTGAGATGGAGTCAGGTTGCTCTTGCCGTAGTTGATGATCCAGCCCAGAGACCGAAGCAGTCGCACCACCCGGTCCACCGCTTGAAGACCCTGAGTCAGAGACTTCGCCCGAATGAGCCAGTCATCCAGGTAGGGGTGAACCAGGATCCCTTCCCGACGTAGTGCCGCCGCTACTACTACCATCACCTTCGTAAAGACGTGTGGAGCTGTTGCCAAGCCGAAGAGAAGGGCTCGGAATTGGAAATGTTGTCCCAGAATCTTGAAGCGAAGATAGAGTTGATAATCCTGATGGATCGGGATATGAAGGTACGCCTCCGTGAGATCCAGAGAAGCGAGGAATTCCCCTTGATGGACCGCAGCCAGCACCGAGCGGAGAGTTTCTATGCGAAAGCGCAGTACCCGGAGGCGGAAACCGGCACTATCGCCCCTAGTGCTAGTAGGCGATCAAGGGTCTGACAAATAGCCGTTTGCTTGTGTAGAGACCCGCATGGGGAGAAGAGAAACCTGTCCCTGGGCGCGTGGACAAAATCCAATACATAGCCGTGTTTTAGAATATCCAGGACCCACTGATCCAACGTGATGCGGACCCACTCTTTGTAGAAGAGAGCAAGCCGGCCTCCTACCCGCGGGGTCAACTCGTGGGTCTGCCTGGCATCATTGTGCTGATTTCGAGGCGGTGCCCGAACCTTGGCCCTCCTTGCCGGGCCTGCGCCCTCGAAAGGACCGGTTCCAGGTATGGGGGCAAGACGACGGATCCCGGGGTGGTTGCTGCTGCCTTGCAGTCCGAGACCGGCGCTGGTTCCGGGACCGGTTCCTAGAGGAACTGAACGATCTTGTGGAGTGGGGCCTATCCTCCGGAAGTCTATGCACCGCATTCTCATTGAGGGACTTGATGATTTGGTCCAGATCTTCCCCGAATAAGAATTTGCCTTTGAAAGGAAGCGACCCCAGTCGGGTCTTAGACGAGGAATCTGCCGACGGGTTGCGGAGCCACAGAAGATGATGGGCCGAGACCGCCACCACCATTGACCAAGCCAGGACCCGGAGGAGGTCATATAGGGCGTCCGCCCCATAGACCACCACGGCCTCCAATCTATCCACCTGCTGAGCCTCGGCAGTCGGTAAGTCTTGTGAGCTGAGCAGTTGTTGCACCCAACGGAGTCCCACTCTCTGTGCCAAAAAACTACAGATGTCCGCTCGAACCCCGAGCGCCGAAACCTCGAAGACTCTCTTGAGATATACCTCCAACTTCCTGTCCTGTAGGTCCTTTAATGCCATGCCGCCCGTGACCAGGATGGTGGTACGCTTCGTAACTGCTGAGACAGCTGAATCCACTGCC
Organism: Rhinatrema bivittatum; assembly: GCF_901001135.1. NCBI lineage: Eukaryota > Metazoa > Chordata > Amphibia > Gymnophiona > Rhinatrematidae > Rhinatrema > Rhinatrema bivittatum. The sequence continues at coordinate 60,030,275 of NC_042623.1, forward strand.
AGAACCTTGAGCAGCTCGAGGAACTCCTCAGGGAGGGGATAGAGCTTCTCCATAGCTCTACTGACCCTGAGCATAGCCTCCGGCGCGTCCCACTCCCTGGAAATTAATTGCAAAAAGGTGGGATGTGTCGGAAAAGCTTTAGACAGGGGCTGGAGGCCCTCCAGGAGAGGGTCCCCCTTCCTCACCTTGGGATCTGGTCCGACAGGCTCCGGAGGGGCATTGATGTCCATCTCCTGTAGAATATGAGGAATCAGGTCATCCAGTTCATCGGACTGAAAAATGCGTAGGACCCTTGGATCGTCACCCTCCACCTGGGCTGCCAAGGTGGGATCATCCCCGGCTGGATCCGGAAGGGGGTCCCTCTCCGAAGTGGCGTGCAAGGCTCGCGAGGGCACAACGGGATCACGGGAGGGACTCGGCGCTTCCCCTGATGGCTGGGCACTGCCCTGTGGTGGGACCCTCCCAAGGAGGGGGCCGTGTGCGCCAGTTTAGGGGGGAGAGGTCCCATGGGAAATCCCAGAGCCTGGCTGCTGCTCTGCAGGAAGGCCCTGTGCATCAAGACCACAAACTCTGGTGAAAATGAGGGCACCCCCGGGAGGGGGCAAACCGGAGACTCCCCACCCGTCAAACCCTGTTCCTGCTCCCCAAATGGAGCTAAAACTGGAGGCGTCGCCGATATCGGGTCCCCTGCCTCCTCTTCTGAAATGCCGGCATCCTCGTCTGAAAACAATATGACCACCGTTCCCACGCTCAGCGGGAACGGGGCCTGCCGCTTCCGAGCCGCGCAGTCCTCACCGCGGTCTCCTGTGCCGTCCCCCTGAAGAGAGCTGTCTTCCCCTGCGGGGAGGCAGCTCACACAGAGCCCCTCCCACAACAGCCGGCTCCCCTGCCGACCGCAAGAAGCACAGGCCACCGCGTGGGGCATAATGAGACCCCGGGGGAGGCAGGAACCAAGAGGAGCGGCAAAAAACCCCGGCGTCCGCCGGACCAAGGCTCGCGGATTACCCCCCCACCAACTAGAACAGGGGTGGGCAATTCCGGTCCTCGAGGGCTGCAAACCAGTCGGGTTTTCAGGATCTCCTTAATGAATATGCATGAGAGAGACCTGCATACACACTGCCTCAGTTGTATGCAAATCTATTTCATGCATATTCATTAGGGGTATCCTGAAAACCCGACCGGTTTGCAGCCCTCGAGGACCGGACTTGCCCACCCCTGGACTAGAAGGAGCCGCCGGGGAATCGAACTTCCCAGTGGCTGGCGGCCCCGGGGAATGGTACGTTGCGGGGCTGCGGGTCGGCAGCAACGAGTGGAAGGAGGGGGGGGAGAGAGATCAGCACCACTGACGTGCACCCCTGCGATCCGGTGCGGTCTCCAGCGCTGGTGAGTACAGCTAGAGGGAAACAAACCCTAAAAACAAAAGCATACACTTACCCCAATACCTGACGGCAAAGGAGAGGGAAAGAGAACAGAAGGAAAGGAGCAAGAGAGCAGACCTGCCAGCAAGGCCTTCCTGCTCTAACCCATACACAAACCACTGTAGCTTAACTTTGTTTTTATTATTTCCTTTTTTTTTTTTTTTACTTGATCCCTCAAAAGACAGAAAAGGAGGCCTAGAAACCTAAACTCCTGTGCTGGGGACTGCCAGTCCCCTGCTCACATCTGCTGGAGTCAGAAGATACTGGGGATTGAGACAAGGGAGGTGAAGTTATATAGGACCTCCCCCCTAGCTTTTTTGTTCTGACTCCATCTGCTGGACGGGGGACATAACCCACCGTCTGGACTGATCCTGGTACGTACAGGGAACTACCCCATAGTCCTTAACAGCAGCTTTCTGCACTCCCACCAATTTTTCAGCTTTGTTCTCTAGAACTACTACTTGCTTCTTAATATCTTTAAACTTGTCATACAAAGTTCCCTTATTTTCCAGAACCATGTTTTTCTTTACTGCTAAGACAATCTGGGCAGTAAGAACCCTGCCAAGCCCCATAATTACCTTTCATGTCTCTTCCCCGATGAACTGAGGAGGTCTCTCCAACTGAAGCCCCCTACCACCTTTGCTGTGTTACAGCATTATGCAAGAGTACATGCTCAACCATGGCATTCCATCTATGTGCTCCAACTGCTGCCAGCTTCTTCTCAATATTCTGGGATCTCGGATAATATTACTGCCTAATGTCAAGATATGCTGTTCTCCCACAGCTCTCCCTGTACTAATTTCAGGCCAAATGGTGTCATCTGCCGGCGCAGTCTAAAGCAGAATCCATCAAGAGCTCTCCATTTCAGACTAAGAGAAACACTTGGGTGTTTTCCTCTCCCCCTCCCCACACCAAATTCCTCAGCAACCCATCCCAGGTTGTGCTGGTATTTGCACCACAAAAAGTCAAATGGGACAGCCGTTGGGCACTTAGAAACACAGGATAAATTTTGGGCCTCCCATTCCTTTTCCTCACCATGCCAGACAGGCAATTATATTAAGATAATAAGAAAAAAAAAGTGGATGGGCAGGAGCTTTTGCAAAATGCAGCTAAACCCTCCCGCTCCATCTTGAATTCTCCCAAATTTTTCTGATAAGCAGGTCTGCATTATATTAGACAAACACTTTTGAATCTCTGCAAAGATTTAAGGATTCTGATCTGAAGAATCCAATGAAGAGAAGTTATGTGTTGCTTTTTAATGTAATTTCTACCACTTGATTAGCCATTCAGATGCTTTTTGCTGTTTAGTTTTGCTAATAGTAGTATCAATAATCAATAAACTTGTTTTCCTAGAAAAAAATAATACTAGCCGAAAACAGACTTTATTATGAAATAGCAAATTCCTATATTACATTTTGGGAGACTAATTTTATTTACATGGGGGATCAAGTCACTCTGGGGGTTTTGGACTCAAGAAGCTGAATAGGAGATAGTATCTACCATTGTTTCATATGGGAGGAAAAATGAATGTTTTCTTTTCCCTCCATAGAAAGCCCTGGCAGATTAAGACCCTTACTCTTTTCACGTCTACTCTCTTATAACACTGAAATCAAAGTCAAAAAAGTCTTAAGAAAAATATGAAAAAAATCTCTCCATCTCTTTGCCATTTCTCACTGATTTGAAAGACAGCCCCATGATCACCACAAAACATCACTGCACTTGCTTCTGTCCTTACCTCCTGTACAATCATCTCAACACTATTCACACATCTTTCCTCTCACATGTTGCTCACATTGGGGTAGATTTTAAAAGGTGCGTGCGGGCGTACATGTGAGCGCACTACCCAGTGCGCACACATGCATGCCCGATTTTATAACATACGCACAGGCGCACGCGTGTTACAAAATCGGGAATCAGTGCACGCAAGGGGGTGCACAATTGTGCACCTTGCGCGCGCCAAGCTGCCTTCCCCCAACCTTCCCCCCCCCCCCCCAGCCCTACTCTAAACCCCCCTGACCTTTGTCTTACCTTTTGCGCCTGCCTCCGGCATGCTATCCTCCAACAGCGGCAAATGCCCACTCTGTCAGAGGCCTCTAGTCCTGCCCCCACCCCTTTAGTAAAGCCCCGGTACTTACACACGTCCCGGGGCTTTAGGCCCAGCACGCGTAACTTTTTAAAAATCTGGCCCATTATCACCAGTATACACTTCTGGGACTTACATCTTGCACAGTGACTTACATTCCCACACAGACATCAGCATACAAACAATTGCACACTACTAGACTTAACAAGAACCATAAAGAGCACAATACATCAGCCAAAAATATATTTTAAATAAAGAACAAAGAAAAAAATGAGTTGAAAAAATCATATATATGAAGAATTCTCCATTCCAGGGAGTAGTCAGACAACATAGTACCAGTCTTCTGGCATCACTTCTCTTGCTCATGCTTTTTCCATTTTCATGGAATCCACCATCTGTTGCTGCTCCCAGGGATGGAACAATAGCATGTTGAGATTTGGCTGAAAGAAAAAAATATCAAATCGGGATACCAGCCAGACAACATGAAGCAGCAAATACAAAGCTGAAAAGAAGCTTGCACATACTGTACATACACACCTCCAGTAACATACATTTTTCATCTCTACATCAAATCTCAGGGGATGCATGGTTGCCTTTGAGTAGTGGCATGCACCCTTGTTGATAGTAGGAACATAAGAACATAAGAAAATGCCATACTGGGTCAGACCAAGGGTCCATCAAGCCCAGCATCCTGTTTCCAACAGTGGCCAATCCAGGACACAAGAACCTGGCAAGTACCCAAAAACTAAGTCTATTCCATGTAACCATTGCTAATGGCAGTGGCTATTCTCTAAGTGAACTTAATAGCAGGTAATGGACTTCTCCTCCAAGAACTTATCCAATCCTTTTTTAAACACAGCTATACTAACTGCACGAACCACATTCTCTGGCAACAAATCCAGAGTTTAATTGTGCGTTGAGTAAAAAAGAACTTTCTCCGATTAGTTTTAAATGTGCCCCATGCTAACTTCATGGAGTGTCCCCTAGTCTTTCTACTATCCGAAAGAGTAAATAACCGATTCACATCTACCCGTTCTAGACCTCTCATGATTTCAAACACCTCTATCATATCCCCCCTCAGTCGTCTCTTCTCCAAGCTGAAAAGTCCTAACCTCTTTAGTCTTTCCTCATAGGGGAGTTGTTCCATTCCCTTTATCATTTTGGTAGCCCTTCTCTGTACCTTCTCCATCGCAATTATATCTTTTTTGAGATGCGGCGACCAGAATTGTACACAGTATTCAAGGTGCGGTCTCACCATGGAGCGATACAGAGGCATTATGACATTTTCCGTTTTATTCATCATTCCTTTTCTAATAATTCCCAACATTCTGTTTGCTTTTTTGACTGCCGCAGCACACTGCACCGACGATTTCAATGTGTTGTCCACTATGACACCTAGATCTCTTTCTTGGGTTGTAGCACCTAATATGGAACCCAACATTGTGTAATTATAGCATGGGTTATTTTTCCCTATATGCATCACCTTGCACTTATTCACATTAAATTTCATCTGCCATTTGGATGCCCAATTTTCCAGTCTCACAAGGTCTTCCTGCAATTTATCACAATCTGCTTGTGATTTAACTACTCTGAACAATTTTGTGTCATCTGCAAATTTGATTATCTCACCCGTCGTATTTCTTTCCAGATCATTTATAAATATATTGAACAGTAAGGGTCCCAATACAGATCCCTGAGGCACTCCACTGTCCACTCCGGCCCCTGTCACATGGTAGGAGTAATGGACAGCCGGTGCCATCTTTAAAAATGGCGCGGGCCATCCAGTGCTCCTACCATGTGACGGGGGCCGGCCAATGGCACGGTTACCCTGTCACATGGTAAGGGCAAAGGGCCATCGGCACCATTTTGATTAGTGGCAGCCGAAGGCCCGAGAGCGGGAGATCGCTCCCGGGACTCCCACTGGACCACCATTTACTTGTAAAAAGTTTGGGGGGGGGGGGGTTGGGAGGGTGGGCGAAGCTAAGGGATCAGTTTTAAAGGGTTGGGTGGGGTTTTTTTTTTATCGGCTCGGGCACAGCCGATAAACAAAACCGCGATCGGGCCGCACAAAAAAAAATAATTAACGATGTGAATCGGAATCGGAACCGATTCCGGTTCCGATTCACATCTCTACAGAATAGTCCCTGGGTACTGCGACACCTATCAACAATGCTATTCTTATGTTTTTCTCCTTCACCACAATGTCCAATTTTCTAGCATCAATCTTCCTGTGGGTTGGAATAGGAATGTCCCAGGTGATCACAACTTCTTTATTCTCTTGTATTCTATTAGCATTGTGTTCCTAGTGCTTTTTTGGTACATCAATATAATAACATTTACACAGTTTCCAACGAATAAGCCATGCCACCTTGTTGTACTTTTCGGTATACCGGCCTTCTGACATCAGCACATCACAGCCAGTAATGAGATGTGCAACAGTTTCCAGATCCGTTCCAGTGAATCTGCATTTGTCTGTCTGTTTTACCATTCTTTTCTATCTGGCTGTGAACCATCTTGTCCGTAGTCCACTAACCTGTGCTGTAGTTATCATTCTCACAGGACAAGCAGGATGGTAGCCCTCACATATGGGTGACGTCAGTGGACGGAGCCCTGTTACGGAAAACTTTTCTGTCAAAGTTTCTATAAAGCTTTGACTGACACTGGCACACTGAGTGCACTGAGCATGCTCAGCCTGCAATTATCCCTGTGACCACAGGTGTCTCCCCTCAGTCTTTTCTTTTCCGCTCTGCAGTAAGCATAGCGGTTAGGAGCTCTGTGAGAAATTCTCACAATTTTTCCACACAGAAACACTTAAACTTTTATTTCACAAACGCTTTTTCCCTGCACGGGTCTCCCTTCGCTTATATTTAATCGACACTCGGTGAGTACTATGCCCTGTTTTTTGGTCGGTTCATGTCACATCACTACGGTTCCCCGACCTACCAACCGAATTGCGGCCTTCCCTCTCCCTATATTTTCACAGTTAGCCCCACATAGCCTGCGAGTGTCCTCCTGTGACCCTCTGCCTGGTTATTAGCGCTAGTGGGATAGGGACTTCCACGGTTACCGTTGCCGCCAGGGCCTCTGTCAACTTCATACCTAGGTACCTTCATGCAGTCAATGCCCCCATCGCTACCGTCGGTACCCCCATCCAGGCCGTCCTGCCTTTTTCGATGCCAACACCCCTCCCCTCGCAGTCCGTCGATGCCATCGATCCCCGCATTGACCCTTTCAGTGCCATCAATGTTTTCATCCATGGAACTGATTTTTCCATTGATGTCATCAATGCCCGGGTGGATGCCATCGATGCACACCTTGGTGTCGTCGGTGCCATAGATGCCATCGTTGATGCCATCGTTGATGCCATTGAGCCATCGACGCCTGGGTCGGTGCCATCGATGCCGTCAGCGCCCATCTCCATCCATCGATGCCGTCGACGCTCACATCGTTTCCATCGTGTCCTCGTCGTTCCTATCAATGTGGCCATCGATTCCGTCGATGCCGGTATCAATTTCCCGATGCCATCGATGTCTATTCGATTCTTAGATGCCACATCGTTTCCATCGATACCAACGCTGATGCTGTCGGTGCCTCCGTCACTGTTATCGTTGCTCTGCCCGGGCCATCGACGTTTTTTTATCTATATTTTTGACGATACCCTCGAGGTCACTTCTATGCAGCCATCGATACTGTCAATACTGACATAGCACCTACACGCAATGCCCTCGCCTAAACGCAGTGCTCAATGCTTTGGATTCTTAACTAAAGCCCTGTATCAGCTACGACACTACATACTGCCAGGAGCAGTGCAGGCATGCTGATAGTCCATCATCATTCGCCATCCAAGACAGCGAGGGCATCCACCTCGGCGCTGGGGAAAGAACGGGCCGAGCGCCATGGCACTCATTGTCACCGGCACGGTGACCGTCCGCCACCAACGCCATCCAAGACATCGGTGCTGGGGAATGCCCGGGCCGAGCAACATCGCTACTGCCACCGCCACTGTTCCACACAGTGCTGGCAGTCCTCGGTGCTTCAGAATGACCGGACCGAGTTCCGAGGAATTCTGCACTGGCATCATGATACATCAAGCTGCTGCAAAAAGGGCCGGGTTCATGAGTCATAATGGCGCCCCTGTACCCAAGGCATTCCCCACCAACACCGGTGCGGGGTTCTGACCCTCCACAAACTACTGTGGTAGTGCCAGACATGCTCAGCCTGTCTCCTCTGTACCTGCGCTACCATACCAGGTTATAGAGTTGAGTCGGACGTTTATGTCCTTCAGGCTGTCCCTCGATGCCTCCTGAAATCCATGGAGCCATCAATCTTCACCGGCTCATCTTTCTGCGATCCACGACAGATGGTAAGTACTCTAATCCCGCTTCAGCGACAATCCCATTGAGACCTGTTCTCTAAATCGGGCCATATGGTTCAAAAGGTTCTAGGTCGTCTGGCCTTCCAAGAACCATATTAGTGTCACATATCGCTATTGCCAGCTATGTCAGACACAATACCAAGAGAACCTCTCTACCAATCATTTGGGATTGCATCAGGACATCATCCCGTTGTCAGCAACGGGACTCTGTACTGATTAATACTCTGGCTTCTGGTTCCTAATTAAAGACCGAAATCCCAGATGCATTTGCTGATCTGCTAAACACAAGATCCAGAAAACACTGCCTCAATTCCAAATCCATCTTGAGGCCTGGCGAAAGGTCTCGACGTTTTCTTGTACAGCACACAGAAATGCGGGTAAAACTTTTACCGCTCACACTCCTGTGGGAGATTACATGATATCCAAATTACATCAGCCCCGCCAGTTGGACACCTCCTGGTCTCTCAACTTGCCGGATATCAGAGTGGCCACCCCACTCAGTACCAAGGTTCAGGGTACAGTCCCCCAGACGCTACAAAGCGCAGGGGGCGGTGGTTAATCTCACTATTCTTTCTTTCAACAGAAAGTAGTTACTCTCTGCCCATCCTGGACCTCAGAAATATCAATTTTCTTCAGAAGGGACAGGTAAAATGGTGTCTCTCATCACCATACTTCCATACCGCAGTAAGTAGGTTGCCTCTCTCCTCTAATCTTTCTATGTGCTTCATGGTGAGTCAACAATATTACAATCCCAAGCTCTGCCGGTTGCTCCAGCATCGGCAACTTGGGTATTTCATTAAATCACTAGCAGTGACTGCTGTTTCTCTACGGAGTAAAACAACATTCACGCTTTTCCTTGCATGGACAGTTGCATAACAACAGTCAATCCAAGCAAGGAGTTCTATCTTCTTCACGACTCACTATAAATCTACTACCTGGGATTGCTGTTAACTACCATAAATCCCATATAGAACACTTCTGGACACCACAGTCATAACAAACTTCCTGTCCAACAACCGCACAGACAATCTGACAAATTCCTATATGTCTCTGCGCGCATACAACATAACCTCAGCCCCTCAATTCTTTCATTGCTGAGCCACGGGATTTTTTCACCATACACTTTACTAGGTCCAGATTTGCTATGAGTAAGATTCAGTGAATTTCAATTATCAGTGGATCTAAGCTGTTCAACCACTTTCGTCCCTGATCCATATTGCAAATCTAGAACCAAAACCTAGGCTGGTCCTGCTCATGCTCGCAGCGTTCGAACTAACATCTTCTCAACCCAATATGCGTCTATTCCGCTCCATACAGAGTTTCACATCAACTTCCTGGAGCTTCAAGCCATGAATTATACCTTTATGCCTTACAATACTGCCTTTGCAACAAACCTTTGTGCATACAGACAGACAGCATAGTGACAATGTGGTATTTCCAACACACAAGCATGCACAACCTATTAGCTGCTCTGCTAGGAAGCTGTGCAGCTCTACTCGTGGCCCTTGCTCACTCCATGTATCCAGGGGCCACTTATCTAACAGACTTACTGAATGCACTAGCAGACCTTCTCCATATAGGTTTCCATCCTCTTGGATGGTCTCGGACTACATGTGTAGCGAGAAAAATCTTCTAGCACTGAGGTCAACCGACCTTGCCCTCTGCATCTGAATCGAACCATACGGTGGACAGATTCTACTCCCTACACATGTCTCGAATGCGTTCCCATGGACACCTTTGCTGCAACAAAGAACATAAGAACATGCCATACTGGGTCAGACCAAGGGTCCATCAAGCCCAGCATCCTGTTTCCAACAGTGGCCAATCCAGGCCATAAGAACCTGGCAAGTACCCAAAAACTAAGTCTATTCCATGTTACTGTTGCTAGTAATAGCAGTGGCTATTTTCTAAGTCAACTTAATTAATAGCAGGTAATGGACTTCTCCTCCAAGAACTTATCCAATCCTTTTTTAAACACGGCTATACTAACTGCACTAATCACATCCTCTGGCAACAAATTCCGGAGTTTAATTGTGCATTGAGTAAAAAAGAACTTTCTCCGATTAGTTTTAAATGTGCCACATGCTAACTTCATGGAGTGCCCCCTAGTCTATTATCCGAAAGAGTAAATAACCGATTCACATCTACCCGTTCTAGACCTCTCATGATTTTAAACACCTCTATCATATCCCCCCTCAGCCGTCTCTTCTCCAAGCTGAAAAGTCCTAACCTCTTTAGTCTTTCCTCATAGGGGAGCTGTTCCATTCCCCTTATCGTTTTGGTAGCCCTTCTCTGTACCTTCTCCATTGCAATTATATCTTTTTTGAGATGCGGCGACCAGAATTGTACACAGTATTCAAGGTGTGGTCTCACCATGGAGCGATACAGAGGCATTATGACATTTTCCGTTTTATTCACCATTCCCTTTCTAATAATTTCCAACATTCTGTTTGCTTTTTTGACTGCCGCAGCACACTGAACCGACAATTTCAATGTGTTATCCACTATGATGCCTAGATCTCTTTCTTGGGTTGTAGTATCTAATATGGAACCTAATATTGTGTAACTATAGCATGGGTTATTTTTCCCTATATGCATCACCTTGCACTTATCCACATTAAATTTCATCTGCCATTTTGATGCCCAATTTCGATGCCTCTCATAGCCAAAACTCTTATTTTGCTGCACCGGGACGGGGTTCACTGTTTCTCAGACCCACGTCCTGGTCAAGACCAGTATGCTTTCCCATTCTTCTCAATCTATTACACCAGTAACCAATTCGCCTTCTCACAGGTCAATCTCATATCATGGAGTCACTGATGTTCTTAGGTACTGGTAGTGTCACAAAAACCTTCCACACATAAATCTTATCATTCAAAATGGCATGATTTACCACATAGCGCATACAAAAGGGTGTTACCCACTTTTTTTTCTACACCACTCTTTTCTCTTACTCCCTTGGATTCTGCTCCCCAGACATCCTCCATATGGGTACACCTCAGTTCCAATTGGTGTACCACTTGGGAGTGGGGATACCCGATTAACGGTTCAACCCCTTCTGAGTCATCTTACCATGGGTTGTCCACTGATTAAGCTGCCTCTATTTTTATTGGTTACAGAATGGGGCCTATATTTAGTGCTTACAAGACTCATACGTTCCCCGTTCGAGCCTTTCCATTCCTCTCACTTAACAGTCTGGCATGGGAAATTCTTTCCCTCGTAGTCATCACTTCTGCCAACAGGGTCAGTGAGTTCCACACCTTGTTACATACTCACTCGATCCTGCGTTCCCCGTGACCGAGTGGTCTTACATATTCAACTTCATATCCTTAAAGTAGACGCAGCATCTCACCTTACTCAGAATAGACTCTGCCCACTTTTTCCCAACACCTCTCTCTTACCAGGGCGAGAGGGTTTTCCACTCCTTGGACTGTAAAAGTGTGCTTGCATTCTATCTAGACTGCACTACACTCCATAGGAATTACACCTAACTCTTTCCTTCTGTGGCAAAAGCCAAGCTGCGAGTTCCAGTGGGCAAACAGACCTTTTCCTCCTAATTGACGGTCTGTATCTCTTTTTCCTACCAACAAGCAGGCATTTCACTACAACATCCTGTGTAACCACACTCTGTTAGGGCCATACCAGCCTCAATAGCTCACCTTCGGCCAGTGCCGCTTGTACATATTTGTAAGGCTGTGACCTGGAGCTCTCTCCATACCTTCGCAGTCCATTATCGCTTAGATAAGACTGGGCGGCATGCTTCCATATTTGGCCAGTTCATCTATTCATCTTCTTTTCGGTTTAACTACCCAACATCTTTCCACCAACCAGTTAAGGGTTTCAGGATGCCCTCCTTACCAAATTCCACCCCCATCATTGCGCCTTTTGCACGTCTTTGGGTGCATTTGGTGCACTCTCAGGCATCCTCAGCTCGGTACTCACCCATATGTGAGGAATACCATCCTGCTTGTCCTGTGAGAAAGCAAATGTTGCTTACCTGTAACAGGTGTTCTCACAGGACAGCAGGATGTTAGTCCTCACAAAACCCACCCGCCACCCCACGGAATTGGGTCTACATACGTTTTATTATTTTAGTTTCGCTTGCGCTTTTTGCTATAAGACGAGACTGAGGGGAGACATCTATGGTCACAGGGATAATTGCAGGCTGAGCAGGCTCAGTGCACTCAGTGTGCCAGTGTCAGTCAAAGCTTTATAGAAACTTTGACAGAAAGGTTTTTCGTAACAGGGCTCCGTCCACTGACGTCACCCATATGTGAGGACTAACATCCTGCTGCCCTGTGAGAACCCCTGTTACAGGTAAGCAACATTTGCTATTTCTTATCTATAGGTTTGAGTTCAGCTCTCCTTAAAACACTGCTGTGTTAAATCTTGATCCACAAGAGATTTCTGAAGTAGCTTTCTGGTTTTAGAGTGTTTAACTGCTGGTGTTTTCCTCTTTCATTGCTGAGGGACTTCGGCTAATAAGTGTTTCAGAGAATTTGCAAATAAGGTTGTGTGAGGAATAAAGTCTGAGCAGGTATTCTAGATGTTGCTGACATCATGTGAGTGACTTTGCATACTGAAAAAGAAATAGTGGGTTTATGCATAGAAAATTGAAATATCCTGTATTGCCGTCCACCTAAGATGCTCCTTCAATGATACTGTCGCATAATTTATTTTATTTAATGTTTTTTATATACCGACAACAGTTTGCACATCGTATCGGTGTACATTTAACTAAAAAAGTTAGGCAGAGCCTTTACATGGAACATTCCAAATACATTAAGATTAATTACTGATCACAATGAATTCAAGAAGGTTTTGAAAACCTACCTATTTAAAATGGCCTTTGCAGGAATTGAGGAAACGAATATCTTTCCTCAAAGATCTTTATAATATTAGTGTATGTATATTATACATACATAGAGCTTAATAGCTTGTTTTTGCTAACCATGTGATAACACTGGTCTCTGGTTTAACCTTTTCTGACTTTTCTTGTTTTAGTTATAAATTTTAGTATAAGTTATGTTAAAGAATTAGGGATTATAATTATACATTGTATTTTTTTTCCACCTTTTTACTTTATTTATTTTTATCTACTGATTCTGTTTTTTGTTATGTAGTTTTTTGGTTTAATTATCTTTTTTAGTATTTCTTATATTTTGAAGTTGTGAACAGTCTTGGTCAGACTTTGTCTGTGAAAGTCGGTATATAAAATGTTTTAAATAAATAAAAATAAATAAATAAAATTAACTATAAAATTAAAATTAAAAGGTATTACAAGAAACAAATGGTAGGTAGAGCATTTCACAGAACAGTAACTATAAAATTAGAGATAATGGTATACAACAATACAGAAAACATAGGTTTTATAATAGATATGAACTAAATGTACGAAATATTTACAAGAGAATCAGTCCTATGGAACAAAGGGTTTTAATGCATCATGTGGATGGAGTAGCGGAAGGGTAGGCTTGTTGAAAGAGCAGAGTTTTTAGTTTCTTTTTGAATTTTGGTGTGGATGTTTCTGTGCAGAGATCTGGAGGGAGAGAGTTACAAAGAGTGGGGGTGGCAAGGGAGAAAGCTCTGTTCATTGTATAGATGAGCTTGAAGGGTTTGATAGAGGGGGAACGGAGTGTTCCTTGGAGGGCAGGACGTGTGGATCTAGTGGATATGCGAGGAAGGAGTGGGGGGCAGAGACAATTGTAGTGGGGGGCAGAGACAATTGTAGTAATGAACAAGACCCACATTTATAATGACTCCCTGCTCCTTCAGGCTTGTTGGCTTTATACATCAAACTGGCCCGAACAACCCTGTCCCGAATGTTAGGACCCCTATTGGTTGCAAACATAAATTCCAATAACAAAAACGTTTTTTGTAATTTACCAGTTATGCAACGTGAAGCATTACATTCATTGGCAAATTGTGATGAGTTGGTGATCAAACCCGCTGATAAAGGGGGGGCGATTGTCATCCAAGACAGATCAAAATATGAATCAGTAATGTTGGAACATCTGAACAACACTGCAGTGTACAGCAAAATACAAGGTGATCCAACGATTAACTTAAGAGATAGAGTGAGGGAGCTAGTGGAGTCTGCCAAATGTTTAACAGAGAAAGAAAAACATTTTTTAATTGTTGATCATCCTAAGATTCCGGTAATATGTGGTCTTCCGAAAATACACAAAGACCTGAGCAATCCACCAATTTGTCCAATCATGTTATTGAAGGGTTCTGTTATGGAACCTCCAGCAATATTGGTTGACCAGTTTCTTCAGCCGGTGGTGAAATCTAAGCCTTCATACCTCAAGGACACTATACAATTTTTGAACAATTTGGCAGAGATCCAACTGGGGGAAGATCCGGTACTTTTAGTCACGATGGACATAGCTTCGCTCTACACTTGTATCCCACAACAGCAGCCTTGAACATTGCCAGTGTGGTGTTGGAGCATCATCAAGGTCCCATTAGAATCAAGACCGAATTGTTGATCTCTTTAACAGAGTTAGTTTTGTTCAACAACTATTTCAGCTTTAAGGAACAGCATTACCACCAAGACCATCGAATACCAATGGGTTCATCTCTTGCTCTTTCTGTGGCAAATTTATACGTTTCAGATTTTGAAGAGAAATACATCTATAGGTCCCAATGGTGGTCTCAGATCGCCATCTGGTACCGTTACATAGATGACATTTTTGTAATTTGGAAGGAGTCTACAGAATCACTGAATCAGTTCCTCGGATGGATTAATTCCCTGGATGAGAATTGGGTTTTACCCATCAATACAGTGATTCTAGTATTCCATACTTTGATGTATTAGTAAAAATCCAGGGATCCCAGATCATCACTACAGTGAACAGGAAAGCCACAGACAAAAACAATTTGTTGAGGTTTCACATACATCATTCCACAGCATTTAAGAAGGGGTTGCCTGTTTCACAATTCTTTAGGATTAAACGTATCTGTTCCTCAAAGGATGAATTTGAAGTTCAAGCAGGGTTGTTGATGAAATGTTTCAAGGATCGGAGGTATCCATTTAAAGTGATTCGAAAAGTGTACAAAAGAGCAAAGTACAGTGAACGTGGGCAGCTTTTACAATACCGGGCCCGTAAGGAACAGGACCGTTTGGTGTATGTTCTTCAACAGAGCACTTCAGCTTCAGTGGTAATCACTGCAGTAAAGAAACACTGGCATGTGTTGGAATTGCACAGTGTATTCCAAGAGAAACCTATATTTGCAACCAGTAGGGATCCTAACATTCGGGACAAGGTTGTTCGGGCCAGTTTGATGTATAAAGCCAACAAGCCTGAAGAAGCAGGGGGTCATTATAAATGTGGGTCTTGTTCATTATGCAACAGTACCATTGAAGGAGCATCTTAGGTGGACGGCAATACAGGATATACAGTAAGACGCAAGCATATGACAGATTATACAATGAACAATATAGTCTATGCAATCATATGTGGTTGTCCGAAAATTTATGTGGGACGAACAAAAAGAGCCATCAAGGTGCGTTTAATGGAGCATAGGTCCAGAATTAATAACAGAGTATTATCGGCACCCCTGATGGGACACTGCATTGAACAGGGGCATACTTTTTTTGCACTTAAGTGGACTGTGACTGAGAAAGTGGAGAGTACTACAGCATTAAGTGATCTGGGATCATTGCTGAATTACAGGGAGCAATTTTGGATCTTCAAAATTAAAATAAGAAGCCCCGTTGGGATTAAATGAACAAGTGGACTGGTTTTCATTGCTTTAAGTTGAGTCGCTGTTTAAAAGAGAGGCTGATTTCTATTGATGTCATTTAGGTGTCACATGATGTGGTCCCTTTAAAAGAGGATGCAGTGAATGGGAACTTAGGTTCGCCATTTTGCTTGAAAGATATAGGCAGTGCGCTGTGAGCTGATTTGAAATTTCTAAAAATGCAAGCACAGGATTACAAAGGAACAACTGGAGAGAGCTGAGATGTGTGGTGGTCAAGTGGTTTCCCCCAATAAAGAATCGATTCGAAATTCGGCTTTGTTGGGTAAAAAAAACGCTATTGCGAACTGAGGTCGCAGCGTCTGAACCAAGCTAAGTATCTTGCGGCTGGTTAATGAAAATATAAGAAACGGATTCAGTTTTGGAATTTTTTGGTGGCGAACTGTTTCCATTCTTGACAAGGATTGACTTTTTAGGTGTGTAGGGTTGGCGGTTTGTTCATGATTAAAA
Source organism: Rhinatrema bivittatum (assembly GCF_901001135.1). Taxonomy (NCBI): domain Eukaryota; kingdom Metazoa; phylum Chordata; class Amphibia; order Gymnophiona; family Rhinatrematidae; genus Rhinatrema; species Rhinatrema bivittatum. The sequence goes on from NC_042623.1 coordinate 60,046,365, forward strand.
ACTTTAACGAGGATTACCTGGATGGTTCCTTGGTAAATTTATGAAACAACTAGCCCCCTCCGAATTAAATTTTTTGTGATAAATCTTTTATGAAATATTTTTTGTGAAAAGGGATTCTTGGTTGCAATCAGAATCAATGAATTACCTCTTTTGGGGGGATTTTTTTCAGGTTTTATGAGATATAAAAAAGAAATAAAGAATAATAATATTTGATGTGGGTTGGTTGTTGTGATTTGTGGTGAGTTATCCCCATTTGTGGATTTTTTTTCTATTGCTGATACTCTTGAGGCAGTTTCAAAGATGTCGTATGCTGCTCTCACCTCATGCTTTCCAGTATCGAGTCCTTTTTGAAGGATTGCAGTGAGTCCTTCTTGATATTCCTCTGATAGGGTGTCAGATAATTCTTGGACTTTCTTCCAAAGTCTGAGTACTGAGTCATGTATAGCTAGTAGGCTGCTATTCGTGCCATTAGCATAGAACCATGGAACACTCTTCATCCGAAGGCATCCAAGGATTTCTGTTCTTTACCTGGAGGGGCAGAAGAATGAGGCCAGGACCACTTGGCTTTCTTCTGGGCAGACTCAACTACTACAGATTGATGGGGTAGTTGGCTTTTGTGAAACCCCAGAGCTGACTGGACCAGACAGGTGGCATCATTTTTTCTGTTCACTGGTGGAACTGTGCCAGGGTGCTCCCAGGTGTGTTGTAACAAATCAGGGAGCACTTCATGTACTGGAACTGCCATCACTTCCTTAGGAGCATCAACAAATTGCAATACCTCAAGCATCTTGTGCCTGTCATTCTCCTTCATTTGTAAATGGATGGTTTCAGACATCTTTTTAATGAAATTGGCAAATGTGAGGTCTTCAGGAGGGTCGTGGCGGCACTCTTCTGAGGGTGAAGGTTCTGACAGGAGTTCATCCGAGTCCTGCGTGTCATAAGAATCATCACCCCAGGGATCATATGGTGTATCTCCAGCACCATGCGGGCATTCAGATGGAGGTAAGGGTCCAAATCCAGCCGGATCTGGAGATGGCACCAATGGGAAGGATGGAGGTACCGATGCAGGCACAGAGGATGGTGATGGCATCAGGACTTTTGATGGACATTGGGGTGGCAATAGATCCAATGGTCCTGGAACAGGCTCCGGTAAAATCTATTGCTCATCCGAGGACAATGGAATAGGAATCTGTGTTGGTGGTCTTGGAGGTGCTGATGGCATAGAAGGAACGGGCACTGATGGTAACGCATAGATTAAGGTATCCAGGTGCTCGAGGGGCGGAGCCAGCATGGTAGGCATTGGATCGGGTGTCGGCATGGGAGCCGGTGCCGGTGGTGATTGGAATCCCCGAAGTGCCTGAAGTACTGTCTCTTGGACCATCCAGTCCAATTCCTCCTGGAAGGCTAGTGTTAGCAGCATAGCTACCAGTGTTGGAGGCTCAGAAGGCGTTGCTGGAGGATCCATATGTATTAGTGGAGTCTCGGCTCCCAGCATCAGTGCCGGTGGGGAACGCCTCGGTGTCCCGGGTCCAGAAGGGGATGGGGACCCCTTCTTCCCAGGACTTCTTGGCCAGTGGTTCTGTCAATGCTGATGGCTTGCTGGTGCCAGCATCGGAAGAAGGCTCACGTCGATGGCGGTGATGGTGTTTTTTGCGGTGCTCAGTCCGGTCCTTCCCTGGCACCGAGGATGAAGATGTCGATGCCCTTGAACATGAAGAAACTGGTGAAGGACGATCAATGGTGTCTCGAGGGCATTGAGTCATCGATGGGGACAGAGTCAATGAAGACAAAGGCTTTTGACCCGATGTAGTCTTGGCTGGAGTCGATGGAGACACTCACTTAAAAAAATGTGTTCCATCTTTTCCAAGCGGGCTCTGCGGCCTTTTGGCATCATCTGGGCACAGCTAGTGCACCGTTGGAGGTCGTTAGTGGGCCCCAAGCACAAAACACATATGTCATGAGGGTCCGTAATGGTCCTAGGGCACTCGGGGCATTTTCGGAACTCGGTCACCATTTTGTTTGAAAAAAGAAGGGCGGCGCGCAATCTGTGGCCTTCAAGCACTGATGAAAGCACCGCCGGGAACTGACCGCAAAGGACGAGGTAAACTTACCGGTGTCGATGGAGGTCGGTGGTTGATGAGAGACCCCGGGATGTGGAAAAATTTTGAAATTTTTAAAGTAAGTTTTCATGAGGAAAAAGTTGAGGAATTCTCACAGAGCTCCTGAAACCTGCGAAGCTACTGCTGCGTGGAAAAAAAGAGACTGAAGGGGGATACCTGCTGGATGCATGGTTAGTGGCATGCTGGGCATGCTCAGTGTGTCAGTCAAAGTTCTAGAAACTTTGACAAAAGTGTTCTGTGATAGGGCTCCATTGATGATGTCACCGACATGTGAGGACTACCATCCTGCTTGTCCTGGGAGAAGATAGTGATAAATGGAACTCACACTAAGGAGAAAAAAGTGTTTAATGGATTACCTCAGGAAATGGTCCAAGGACTGTTTCTGTTAATGATCTTTGTAAGGCACACTGCAGAGGGGTTAGAAGGAAAAGTTTGTATTTATGTGGATGATCTGCAACAGAGTGGACAACCCTGAGGGAGTAAACATAATAGAAATGATCTAAAAATGCTTGGCAGTTAACATTCAATGTGAAAAAATGCAGTCATGTGCATTTAGGATGCAGAAATCGGAGGTAATGATACATGTCGGAGGTGAACAGCTGATGTGCAATGACCATACCTCGGACTGATATTTCAGGGTAGTGGCAAGAGCCAGGAGGATGCTTGAGTGTATAGCAAGAGACACATCCAACAGTAAAACAGACGTGGTGATTCCTCTGTACAGGTCGTCATTGAGGCCTCTCTTGGAATACTGTGTTCAGTTCTGGAGGCCAGTTCAAAGAAAGGTAACTAAAATGGTGTGTGGATTGAATGAGGTGAGACTGAAGTATCTAAATATGTATACCTGAGAGGAGAGATAGGGGGATATGAGCGCCGCGCGCCGAAGGAGCGTGACAAAGGGGCCCGCCCCTTTGTGCGCCCCTTCGTGCGGCCCTTACCCCCCGAAGCCAGGCCCCTCGATACCCCCTTCACAGCACAAGAACCGTAATCTCCTACGCCTTTCCAGCAAGGACCTGCCTTTCCCTTGTGACAGAGTCCCGAGCAGCTCAGCCCCTTATCAAGAGACCCGCTCTCCAGCCTCCTCACAGATGGGAACCCTCACCATACCGGTGATCAAATATCACCCGAGAACCTACAAAAACTACGCCAGTACCTCCTCTCTTCACTACATTCGCCATCAGAGATTAATACCAATAATTATCTCCCCATTCACTCAGATGCTTGGTCTCTCGCTCTTCACGCTATCTCTCTTCAATGCCCAATCACTCACCAAAAAAACAGACATCCTCAACGACTACCTCTCTGAAGCCAGCCCGGACATATGCACTATCACGGAAACATGGCTGAAACCCTCGGACACGGTGATCACTAATCAACTTCCTACACATCTCTTTGACTTTTTCTCCATACCTAGACCTAAAAAAAGAGGAGGAGGCCTCCTCTTAGCAGCAAAAAAAGGCTTAGGCCTTACCCTTCAATCTACCTACGCCTATCACAACATTGAAGCTGCCTTCTTCAATTCTAACCAAATCTGTTTAATCTACGCCCCGCCCGGAACCCTGGAATCCAACCCCTCCCCCATCATAGAACTCACAGCGAAACACATTAACGCAGCCAAACCCACTATTATACTAGGCGACTTTAACTTGCACGTTGACGCCTCCCCTCGATCACATAACTGCGAAACTCTACTATCCTCGCTTAACTATCTAGGTTTCTCTCAAATAGTAAATGGCCCGACTCACAAAGCCGGACACACCTTAGACCTCATTTTCATCAACGATGGTATCTCTCTCTCTGCCAAGCCCACAAGCTCACCTGTCCCATGGTCGGACCACCGAATCATCTCTACCAGGCTTCAGGTCAAGGATCATTCTCCCCTCTCATTCCCTAAAACCACAATACAATTCAGAAAACCCTGCTCCTCTGACCTCCTCAACTCCCACCTCGTCAAGGAACTACCCCACCTCAACCTTTCAGACGCAGATGCAGCCATAACTTCATGGATCAACGTCTCCACAAAAGTCGCAGAGCAAACATGTCCTACTTCCACCTAAATTCTACGCCACCCGTCACACAACAGGAAACCATGGTTCACCCCAGAACTTAAGGCACTTAAACAAGACCTCAGAAAGAAGGAGCATACTTGGAGGAAAAAACCGACCACCACTTCATTAGCGGACTACAAAAATCTGCTTAACACCTATAGAACCACCATCCTTAGAATGAAGAAAGACTTCTTCGCTAAGAAAATTCACCACTTCATCTTCGACTCTAAAGCCTTATTCTCTTATGTCTTGGCACTCACCAAACCTTACCCCCGCCCCCCCCCCCATCATCATCCCAGATGACTTAGTGCTCGACATAGCCACAGAGCTTTCAATCTACTTTGCGAAAAAAATCTCCGACCTAACCAACTCTCTCACCTCTCATACCTCATCTCCCTCCTCCCTCACTCTCACCCCCCCTCTTCAACTAAACTCAACGCTAGAAGCTTTCGAACCAACATCTTCGATGGAAATTGAAAACATCATCAAAAAGCTGAAACCAGCAATGCACCCCGCCGACCCTATTCCGTCCAACCTACTCCTTAACATCCCAAACACTATTTCAAAGCCAATCTCTGAAATTATCAACCTCTCCTTAACCCAAGGCCTAGTTCCAGACCAACTTAAGCTGGCTATCCTCAAACCCATACTAAAAAAGCCCAACCTGTCCCCCACGGACCCAGCTAGCTTTTGCCCAATAGCCAACCTTCCTATGATAGCCAAAATCATGGAAAAAATTGTCAAACAGTTATCGGATTACCTTGAGGGACATCACATTCTATCACCCGCCCAACATGGATTTCGGAAGACTAAGCATAGAAACCCTCCTGATATCCCTTGTGGACAACATCCTAATAAACATGGAAAAAGGTCAAACTTACATACTCGTGCTTCTCGACTTCTCTGCCGCCTTCGATACGGTTTATCATGCTATTCTCTTAGATCGATTAAAAGATATAGGCATCAAGGGATCGGCGCTCAGCTGGTTCAGATCCTTCCTGTCTAACAGATGTTATAAAGTCAGGATTAACAACAAAGAATCCCCCGCTGTCTGCTCCAACATGGGTGTTCCCCAGGGATCCTCCCTCTCACCAACTCTCTTCAACATTTACCTGCTCCCTCTATACCACCTACTTACAAAACTAAAGCTATCACATTATCTTTAAGCAAATGCGTCCAAATAATCATCCCTATCACAGAATCCCTACAAAAAACCCTAAACCACTGGAACAAATGCCTTCAAGCAATCAACCACCTACTCTCCTCTCTCAACCTAGTTTTGAACACCAACAAGATGGAGATTCTCATCATCTCCCAAGACAACCATGTCACACACCCCACTTTACCGCCGGCCTCTCAACCAGCCAATCCAACCTTTAAACCCTCTCAATTCGTCAGAGACCTAGGGGTCACTTTGGATAACCAACTGAACCTTAAGAAGTTCATGAACACCACTACCAAGGAGTGCTTCTTCAAACTCCAAGTCCTCAGAAACCTAAAACCACTCCTTCACTTCCAAGATTTCAGGCTGGTACTTCAATCGATTATATTGTCGAAACTAGACTACTGCAATTCCCTTCTACTCGGTCTCCCAGCCAACTCACTAAAACCCCTTCAGATGGTTCAGAACTCCGCAGCCAGGCTACTTACCAATACCAAAAAAAGGGAACACATCACCCCTACCCTTCAGAACTTACATTGGTTCCCCATCAAATTTAGGATCCTCTTCAAGGTACTCACGATTATCCATAAAGCTATCCATAACCTCACCGCCCTCAACACTTCCACTCAACTAAAACCACATACTTCGTCCAGACTAATCAGGACTGCCTACAAAGATACCTTATATGCCCCCAAGCCAAAACATCACTTACAAAACGCGCCTTATCGACAGCTGGACCACATCAATGAAATGCGTTACCCCCCGACCTCAGACAAGAACCCTGCCCTTCTGTCTTCAAAAAAAGACTAAAAACATGGCTTTTTAGCCAAGCCTTTCAAGACACCTAGACTCCCTTCATCCTCACCCTCTCAAGCGAATACTCCGGCTTGACACCTCAGTGCACTCCTCGGTTCTTCTGCTTACTCCAGCTACCATCTCTTCTGTTTCAGAGATGATTAGAGAGGACTTTATCTTAAGTCATGTTAAGATGAGTTATATGATTTTCAGGTTTATGTTTAGACGAATTTTTGACCTGTTCACTTTTAACTGGCACCAATGTTCCTTGTATCGCCCTTGAGTGAATGTTGAAGTTTCATTGTAAACCGATATGATTTGTATTTTTTACAGGAATGTCGTATAGAAAAAAAATAAAAATAAATAAATAAATGATAGGACTTTTAAATTCCTACAAAATGGTTCACAAAAGGCAAACATTTTTCAACAGAAGGGAAGTTGTAGAACTAGGGGTTATGTTATGAAGCTCTGAGGAGGAAGACTCAGGAATGTCAGGAAATATGCTTTTACAGAAAGAGTGGTGGGATGTTTGGAATGCTCATCTGTAGGAGGTGGTGAAAACAAACCGTAGTGTGATTTAAAAAACATATGGGATAAGTACAGAGGATCTATAGTGGCAAGAGAATGAAAAATGTTGTAAATTGGGGTAACCTGCACAAAGTGGCAGTTGCAGCTCAGAAAGCAGTGGTAGAAGTGCATTAAAAAAAGAAAACATGACAGCAACTTGCACTCGGCAACAGTTCAAAGCCTAAACAACAGTATGACTGCACTGTGGTTCCAAGAAAGCATGGGAAGGCTAACAGTGTGATGCCCTTTGGTCATGTGTGGGAAAGGTATGAGGAGGGTTGAGAGATTGGATAGAAAACCCAAGGACAAAGTTGGTGTTGGGCTGCATTTGGTAATTTTATATCCACATCTATAAAAGGACTGGATGGGCCATTTTGGGTTTTATCTGCCATTTTTTACTATTTTGTATTTCTCTATATCTTATCTATTGCAGCTTTGCTGGCTGTATACTGTGATATATTCAGAGCAGAGTAACTTATAGTAGTATTTCTTTATCCCTATTGGGAAGAAGAAAACATAACTCATAACAGAAGTTGCACTAGATAGCTTAAATTATTGCGAGAAAGAGAGAGAGAGAGAGAGAGAGAGAGAGAGAGAGACACACTAGCTATAAGGCCCTCATACTAGGAAGGTATTTATACCTCTATATGAGGCCCACCTTGTTACTCGAGGTGAGATTTAGGTAGTAGTGTAGGGGTTAGGGGCCACTTTGACATTCAGAGTGAGACATACAAATAAAACAGTGCTTTCTTATGAAGATTTGATGACCTTCGGAATGAGGAAACTCACCCAAAGATGAGATTTGTGCAATGCTCTCTCAACCTAGCTTGATGTTACCCAGGTAGAGAGTTCGCCTTAATGCATGAAAAACGCCATATAGCACTTTGATAAATGACCCCCAAAGATTGATCTTCAGTATTCTTGATGATAATCAAAGATTTGTACTTTTTCAGCTTTTAGATTAACTTGGCTAAATCAGAAGTCCTATTAGTAAGCCTGTAAAGGTAGACTGGCTGAGGGATTTCCACTGAAATGGACCCCTCATACATTTAAATACTTAAGTCTTGTCTTATTCCCAGTAATGTAAACAAGCTATATAAGCTGAATATGCTTCCCATGTTTAGAAAGATCAAAAAAGAACTTATCCTGGAGAAACCTACCTATATCCTTGCTGAATAGAATTCATCTAGTTAAAATGTTCATTCTACCGCAAATGTTATACCCTATACAGATGGTGTAAATAATTCTTAACAACACAGAAGAGCTACTGAATCCCAGATATACAACAGTGTAAACAAGAAGGGAAGCAAAACAAACTATTCAAAGGTAGATTGATCTTATAATATTATGGCAAAGTTTGACTTGTTCACCATCAAACAGAGGGAAGTGCACTTCCCTCTGATTGGTGTTGAATATTTGAAGTACAGGCTCCTGCATTGTATTGTGAAAGTTTGACTTGTTGACATCGTGCCATAATAATTTAAAACCAATCTACTTTTGAAGATCTAGTTATTTATTTAATTTTGGCATTATATATACAGTTGTTCCATGTAAAGATCACAACAGTTATTGTTTGTTTTGTTTCCCTTCTTGTTTACTGTAATAAAACAGAAAGATACATGTTTGTTGCTACAGAGAAACAGCAGAAGGATTGTTGGGAAAGTTTAGTCTTTTCGCCAATGAAACCAAAAACTGCAACAGGGTATACAGCCAGGAAGGTGTGGAAAATATAAGAAGGAATCTAGCAAAGCTTGAGGAATGGTCTAAGGTCTGGCAGTAAGAATTAATGCTAAAAATGCAGTTATGCATTTAGGAAGCAAAAACCCAAGGGAGAGGTATAGTATTGGGGGTGAAATTCTTTTAAGCATAAAAGAAGAGCAGGTTCTGGGGATGATTGTATCTGATGATCTTATGGTGGCCATACAGGTAAAAAACGTGACAGCAAAAGCCAAAAAGATGTTTGGCTTCAGAGGAAGAAGAATGGTCAGCAGAAAAAGGGAAGTGATATTGCTCCTTAATAAGACCCTGATGAGACCTCATTAGAAATGCTGTGTACTATTTTGGAGACCTAACCTTCAAAAGGATATAAAACCAGTTAGTCGGTCCAGAGAGTGCCTACTAAAATGGTCAGTGGCCTTCGTTCTAAAGTATATTGGGACAGACAAAGATCTAAACATGTACACCCTAGAAGAAAGGCAAGATAGGTGAAACAGAGATATTTAAATACATCCAAGGTTTCCATGCAGAGGAAACAAACATGATGGCAGAAAAAGACCATATGGCCCATCTGGTCTGCCCATCGGTCCAATTTATCTAGCCCTTACAATTCCCATCACTCCCTCAGAGATCCCCTGTATTTATCTCATGCTTTCTTGAATTCAGATACCATTTTTCCTCCACCATCTCCATTGGGAGGCCATTCCATACATCCACTACCCTCTCTGTGAAGAAATATTTCCTAAGATTACTCCTGAATATACCCCCTTTCATCCTCATCCCATGATCCCTTGTTCTAGAATCTCCTTTCCCTTTGAGATATTTAAATGTCCCTATCATATCTCCCCTATCTCGCCTTTCCTCTAGGATATATATGTGTAGATCTTTAAGTCTACCCCCATATGTCTTAAAATGAAGACCATGATCATTTTATTAGCCACCCTCTGGACTATTTCCAACTGGTTTATATTGTTTTTAAGATGCAGTTTCCAGAATTGTACACAGTATTCCAAATGTCTCATCAGGGACCTATACAAGGGCAATATCATGTCTTTTACTGAAGACTATTCTTCTTCCTATGCAGTCAAGCATCTTTCTGGCTTTTGCCAAAGTAGGGGTCATGGGATGAGGGCAAAAGGGGTCATCTTAGGAACTATTTTTTTACGAAGAGGGTAGTGGATGCAGGGAACAGCCTCCCACTGGAGCTGGTAGAGACAAAACAGTATCTGAATTCAAGAAAGCATGAGATAAACTCAGGGGGTCTCCGAGGGACCAATGGGAAGTGTAAAGTTAAATTAGTTGGGTGGATGGGCAGACTAGATAGGATACACAGTCTTTTTCTGTCATCATATTTCTATGTTTCTATGAAAAAAAGTCAATATTAGTAAGACTGTATGTCCAAAAGAGAACATAAGAATATGCCATACTGGGTGAAACCAAGGGTCCATCAAGCTTAGCATCCTGTTTCCAACAGTGGCCAATCCAAGCCATAAAAATCTGGCAAGTACCCAAAAACTAAGTCTATTCCACACTACTGTTGCTAGTAATAGCAGTGGCTATTTTCTAAGTCAATTAATAGCAGGTAATGGACTTCTCCTTCAAGAACTTACCCAATCCTTTTTTAAACACAGCTACACTAACTGCACTAACCACATCATCTGGCAACAAATTCCAGAGTTTAATTGTGCGTTGAGTGAAAAAGAAATTTCTCCGATTAGTTTTAAATGTGCCAAATGCTAACTTCATGGAGTGCCCCCTAGTCTATTATCCGAAAGAGTAAATAACTGATTTATATTATCCCCTTCTAGACCTTTCATGATTTTAAACACCTCTATCATATCCCCCTGCAGCTGTCTCTTCTCCAAGCTGATAAGTCCTAACCTCTTTAGTCTTTCCTCATAGGGGAGCTGTTCCATTCCCTTTATCATTTTGGTCGTCCTTCTCTGTACCTTCTCCATCGCAACTATATCTTTTTTGAGATGCGGCGACCAGACTTGTACCAGTGTTTTATTCACCATTCCCTTTCTAATAATTCCCAACATTCTGTTTGCTTTTTTGACTGCCGCAGCACACTGAACCAATGATTTCAATGTGTTATCCACTATGACGCCCAGATCTTTTTCTTGGGTGGTAGCTCCTAATATGGAACCTAACATTGTATAACTATAGCATGGGTTATTTTTCCCTATATGCATCACCTTGCACTTATCCACATTAAATTTCATCTGCCATTTAGATGCCCAATTTTCCAGTCTCAGAAGGTCTTCCTGCAATTTATCACAATCTGCTTGTGATTTAACTACTCTGAACAATTTTGTATCATCTGCAAATTTGATTACCTCACTTGTCGTATTTCTTTCCAGATCATTTATAAATACATTGAAAAGTATGGGTCCCAATACAGATCCCTGAGGCACTCCACTGCCTACTCCCTTCCACTGAGAAAATTGTCCATTTAATCCTACTCTCTGTTTCCTGTCTTTTAGCCAGTTTGTAATCCACGAAAGGACATCGCCACCTTTCCCATGAGAATTTATCTGCCATTAACTCCTGGGCTCAAATTACATCATCCATAGCTGACAATATAAACCCCAAAAAGACAAACAATAAAAAGAATAGAAAAACAAAACCTGTGGTATAATAAACAAATAAATGACACAAAGAAAATTCTTATAAGGAAGGAGAAAACATGGAGAAAGAATAAATCTGATTTTACACTGAGCAAGTATTGCTCATTCCTGGCCCACTATAAAAAAGTGATAAATAATGCTAAGAAAGAATATTATAGTAAAAAAATTGAGAAATTCTCACAGAATCCAAAAACGCTGTTTGATATTGTCAAAAAGCTAACTGATAACACACCCAACAATAAAACTACATTACCAGAAAATAGGTTTAACGATATAGAACATTTTTTCAAAGACAAAATAGCACATTTAGGGGCAGATTTTATAAATCTGCGCACACGCGTACTTTTGTTCGTGCACCAGGCGCGAACAAGAGTACGCGGGATTTCAATAGATACGCACGTAGCCATTAAAATCTGGGGTCGGTGTGCGCAAGGCTGCCCAAAATCGGCAGCCTGCGCGCACCGAGCCGCGCAGCCTGCCTCCGTTCCTTCCGAGGCCGCTCCGAAATCGGAGAGGCCTCGGAGGGAACTTCCTTTACCCTCCCCCCACCTTCCCCTCCCTAACCCACCCCCCCCGGCCCTATCTAAACCTCCCCCCTACCTCTATCACGAAAGGTACGCCTGCTCGAAGCAGGCGTAACTGCGAGCGCCGGGCCGGCTGCCGTGCTCCATGTTCCGGTCCGGGGGCTGTTCCAGGGGCCGCTGTCACGCCCCCGGAATGCCCCTGGGCCGGAACCACGCCCCCGAAACTTCGCGTCACTCCCGACGCGCCCCCGACACGCCCCTCCATGCAAGCCCCGGGACTTACGCGCGTCCCAGGGCTTGCGCGCGCCGCCGAGCCTATGCAAAATAGGCTCGGCGCGCGCATGGGGGGTTTGGGGTAGGTTTTCAGGGGGGGGGGGGTACGCGCGTATCCCTTTGAAAATCTACCCCTTAGTCTCCAGCACTGAATCCACACCAAAACAGGAAATAAACATGCAATCAAGGGAGGTAACAAAATGGACAAACTCTGATGAAGTTTCAATAATAGAGGTTGAGATCCTCATTAAACAACTGAATCCGACAAACCACCTGTTTGACCATAATCCAATTATAGCTTTAAAACCTTTAGCACACATTTTAGCTCCCTTTATCGCTTTAATGATAAATAATTCTTTGAGAGAAGGATATCTACCTGAAATATTAAAGGAAGCAATAATTAGACCTGTGTTAAAACAAAGTAATCTTGATTCAGCTATACTCAATAACTATAGACCTATTTCAAATCTCTCCTTCCTTGCCAAACTGACAAAAAAAGTTGTGCAGAAACAACTAACAGATCTTCTAGAAAATAATGATGTTCTTTTCCCGTCTCAATTTGGTTTTAGAAAAATTTTTAATACAGAAGCACTTTTGATTTCATTGACTGACAGTTTTAAAAGTTGTCGATAACGGCCAAAGATACATGTTAATACTTTTAGACCTTTCCGCTGCATTTGATACAGTCAATCATTCCATATTACTAGATAGACTATCCGAAATAGGCATTGAACAAACAACCCTACAGTGGTTTACATCCTACCTCAGCGAATGTGCATATAGGGGTAGATTTTCAAAGGGTTACGCGTGTAATATACGTGCGTAACCCCCGAAAACCTACCCCTGCGCGCACCAAGCCTATTTTGCATAGGCTCAGCAGCGCGTGCAAGCTCTAGGACGCACGTATGTCCCAGGGCTTTGAAAAAGGGGCGGTCCAGGGGACGGTCCCGAGTCCTCCGGCACAGCGGCTGTGCTGGAGGTTTGTGTGCTGGCAGCTGGCTGGCAGGCGTAAAAAATAAAATAAGGTAGGGGGGGACCGAAAGAAAAGTTCCCTCCAAGGCCGCTCCGATTTCAGATGATGTAACTGGTTCCCTCCAAGGCCGCTCTGAAATCGGGAGAGACTAAATCATACATCCTAAACATAATATCAGAGTTTTGGAAGTAAGCATTACTAGCATGATTATAATTTTGAAAATAACTCCCGAGGAAGCCCTTGATTTGCATGGCGAAATGAAGAATTCTTTGTCAGGGTTTGTAGAAAAGAAGTAATTTTGAGAAAGAAGGTATTACATCACTACATCAGACATTGAAGATCTGATACTCCATGAATGATTTTAAATTGCTCCAGAATCATATTGTACAATTTTGTAATTCTATTGTTTTTATTGTCATGAGTGCCATATGGGATAGAACTGTGAATGGTATATGTGAATGTGATGTTTTTGAGTGAGTGAGTGTGAATGTTTTTGATACTACTTTTATGGGTTAAATACAATATCCAATGATGTTTTGAATGTAAATATTTTTCACTGATATTCAGTCTATGATATATATATATTTTTTTTTTTTTTTTAAATCACATTTAGATTTATTAGTATGTAATTAGATGAGAATGGATTAAAATAATTTGAATTGTTTGAATATATGAATTCTCTCTATATTGTTTTCCTAGACTTAAAGCAAGATGACTCATTCTACTGGTGGGAAACGAAAAGGCTGCTTTCCACGGGGCTCAAGCTCTAATTAACTTTGGATTAACTACAGCTGTCATTTCAGGTCTTAGGGCACAGTTTTCAGTATTTGTCAATGGAGTGGAAAACCCAGAGTCAGATGAATTGGATCTTACCAAATCCTCTTGTTCAGACTCTGGTTTTAAAGGTAAGTTAACCTTAGCTGGAGATGAAATACAGACAGCTGTAGCCATTAACCTGGTGGAATCAAGAGTTTGGTGTTGAAAGAAGCAGAAACACAAGGATCATTCATTAAAACAAGTACCTCTGGAACTGAATGATAATATTTTCCTTTTTTAAGTTGATTGTTATGTTTCTCCTCCATTGATTTCTGCAAAAAGATACTGCCTTCAGAAAATGTCAGAGTAGGTGTCTTAGGAGCAGAGTGAAACTGCTTTTCCTTTTCCAGTATCTGGTACTGTGGATTCACTTTTGTGCAACATGGGTTCTGTGAATGTGTTTTAACTGAAGTCAAGGTGGAATCAGGTCTCATTTGCAAGGCTTTCTTCTTGCTTCTCCTGACAACAGGAATACTAGCATCCTCTGATATAGAATATACCCTTTTGATTGCAGTGTTTCTCTCTCCCTGCATTCTGCTGAAAGGTATTTCCTTCAGAAGGCATTAAGACAGGTACCTTTAACAAACTGATCTTGTTTTTCTTTTTTACAGTGTCTGGTACTATAGATTAATTACAGGGTGATCTAGGGATCTCTGTGAGTGCCTGTTAAGTGAAACCAAGGTGGAAACAGGGTTTACTTGTAAGGCTTTTTCCCTATTTCTAAATGCAACAGACAAACAGGAGTCCTCTGACACACAAGGTGTGTCAGAGGACTTTACCCCTCACTTGTAGCATTTCTCTTTCACTACCTTCTGAGGAGAGAGATTATCTTTAAAAGGAAAGGTGTGTCAGAGGACTTTACCCCTCACTTGTAGCATTTCTCTTTCACTACCTTCTGAGGAGAGAGATTATCTTTAAAAGGAAAACTGAGTGATTGTAAATCACGTTCAGAGTTTAGACTAAACACAGACTTAACTGGCTTGGCTTTTACCTTGTCAATATGGGGTAAGGAGACATCATACATTTTTAACACAGATGGAGCTTAGCTTGAAAGTTACAAGGACCTACCTCTTCAGAAGTCAATTGAGCTGTGACTGGATTTTGTGTCTTAGAAGTTGGTATAGTAGCAGTAGTAAAAACATGTTACTTCAAAGCAACTATTTTCTACACAACATTTTTCATACTTCTGAAAAGGGGTTGCAGGGTTAGGATGGCTGCAATTATGACAGACAAGTTCAAATGGTAAGGTCATGTGTTGGCAGGCCTTGCATTCCTAATAACAGAGGATGTAAGGCACTGCTCTATATTCTGAAGCTTTTAAACAAGCAGGCATTTTATCAGAAATTAATTTATGCACCCCACAACCAAGACAAACCCCTTTCACATCCATATGGCAGAATTGTGAGATTTACACACAACACTTTGGAAATCTTGGGGCAGTGTATCTTTAGCTGTTAGTACAAACCCAGTAGAAAGCTGAGGTTTCTATAGAATTAGAACATTTTCACTGGGCTTACCAGGCAGTGAAGGAGTCCTGGACCCACTCAAGGGGGGACAATATGGCCTTCTCTTTCTGTCAGAACTGAGGGTCTGGCTAGAGCTGGGGGACCCCCCATGGGGACAGCCCAGGACTTCAGGGCAGAGCAGAGAAAATCTTCACCTGTACCACCCACCTTCCCCACAGGTTGAACCTTTGGGTTCTGGCAGCCGGCAGGACTTAAGCTGTGGCTGGAGTCAAGGTACAGACTGGAACTTGGAGTCATAGGCTGGAGTTGAGAAACAGATAAAGAAGGCAGGGCTGGAGACTGAGGCAAGGCAAGGGCTGGAGGTTGAGGCAAGGACTAGGCCAGACAAGACTAGATAAAACAGAGAACGAGGAACAAAGAGGCTCAAAGGCAGTTCAGGAGGCCCATAAGCCACTAACCATAAGGTCTGAAGGCCAGACATGGAAATATTAGAGGCCCAGAGGCTGCAGGCTAGGCCGAAAGCCTAAGAAAGCCACAGAGCTATGCAAGCCACAGCTGGAAGGCCCAAAGGCCATAGCACAATACAAGGTAGAATAAGGCCAAGCAGGGAGCAAAGTAGACTCAATGACAAGGCATCAGGTGTTGCATGAGGCAGGGTTAAATAGGCCAGGCCCTGCTGAGTTGGGAGCCCATGGAGACTATGGCCAGAGCGAGAGCAGGTTAGCTCCCTGGGGACCTCTTGTGGCAGGAAGGCTGCATAGCAGGCAGGATCTTAACATCTTATGGATGACAGGAGAGAGGAGAAGTAAATTTAGATTTTTTTCTATTGACTTCTGATGAAGAGATTAGGATGTGGAAAGGATTTGATGTTGTTTTGCTGATGCTGTTACAAACATGCTATGAGATCCTGTGAGCCCTGATCAAATCAGTGCTTTTTAATATACTTTGCTGGAATCCCAGAAATAAAAGTTCTGTTTGTTGAAGATACCTTTGTGCAAAATCCTTAATTTATTTTAACATGTTTGTTCAACAGATATTGATATCACCTACTGAACAGAGGAGACAGCAAAGGAGATTACAGAGGGGAAAGAGGTATTGGAGCTTTTGATATGCAATATAGTAAATACTACCCTTGCCTCCGAGACAATCCACTACACCACCTATATGAACATTTTAATTTTTTTGTCAATAGTACATTGAGACTGTTGCGCAGCTCCTAAACAGGCATTTAACAACTCTTGCATTTGATGTGCCCTGTCGAGGGGAGATTTTATATTGATGGATATATTTTCCCTTCCTTCTTTTTCAAAAGGATTGGCAGTGTTGCTCATACCACAGTACTTATTCTTTAAAAAGTTAAATGTCAAAATTAGGTATTTGTACAGAATTTTCTTTATCTGCTATAGTAATATTGTTTACAGGCTACATCATCATAGTTTTATCAATATTCATACTATGTTGATCAGGTTGACTGTTAGGTACATTACTTTGCAGTGTAAATGATTTGCCTCAATGGATCTTCTTAAACTCTGAAAAGATTTAGCAATGCTTAGTAGATATTGGATACTGAATGGCTCTTGTTAAATGCTGAAAAGATTTCAATGCTTATTAGATAACTGACCTGTTCAGTAAATAATTTCTATTCTTGCAATGGTTCATAATTAGTTTTAATGATTTTTTTTTTACAGCAGTTTAGTTGATTGTTTGTCTTCTTTCTCTTAGCGGTTCATTATAACTAACCTAATTTTGCTGGTAGTACCTGGAGGAAGTATATTTTCTTCAGTTAAGAAATCATAAATGTTCTTATTTTCCACATGGCTTTTGTCTGCTGGAATGAATGGTTCATGTTGAGTCATAAAAAGGTCATGATTATCCAGTTTCTGCTGAATGAATTCACTTGTGCTATCTTCAGCATGTGTAGAATTTCCAAATTATTCTCAGCATGTGTTCTATTGTACCTCAGTCCTGAAGGAACTGAAAAGTTTTTTCCTTCTTCTTCCAATGGATCTAAATTAAAAAATAATGTTTATTATTGTAATCTTGTACAATTTTTATGAAAACTAAGTAGTAGGGATGTGAATCGTTTTTGAACGATTAAAATTATCATCAGATAATTTTAAAATCGTCCTAAATCGTTAGAGTGCATGATACAATACAAATGCCCCCGATTTATCGTCAGGGGCATTTGTATTGTATCGTTAAATAGGGCACGGGAATTATTTGGGGGAGGGCGGGAAAACCGGCACACCAAAACAACCCCTAAACCCACCCCGACCCTTTAAAACCAATTCCTTACCCTCCCGAACCCCCCCAAAATGTTAAATTACCTGGTGGTCCAGTGGGGGGGGGGTCCCGGCGCGATCTCCCGCTCTCGGGCCATCAGCGCCATTTTGGCTGCCACTAATTAAAATGGCGCCGATGGCCCGATAAAAAAAAAAACCCACCCGACCCTTTAAATCGACCCCCCCCCCTTAGCCTCCCCCACCCTCCCGACCCTTTTTTTTTAGGGAGGCCCGCGCCGCTAAAAAAAAAAAAACCCACCCGACCCTTTAAATCAACCTCACCCTCCCAACCCCCCCAAAACCTTTTAAAATTACCTGGTGGTCCAGGGGAGCCTCGGGGAGAGGAGAGATCCAGGAGGACCTCGGGGAGAGATTTCCCATTCCCAGGCATCAGCTGTTCCAAAAAGAAATGGTGCCGATGCCCCTTTGCCCTTACCATGTGACAGGGTATCCGTGCCATTGGCCAGCCCCTGTCACATGGTAGGAGCACTGAATGGCCGGCGCCATCTTTAAAGATGGCGCCGGCCATCAGCCCCTATTATAGAGTATAGTATAATAGGGGCTGATGAGTAAAGATGGCCGGCACCATCTTTAAAGATGGCGCCGGCCATCCAGTGCTCCTACCATGTGACAGGAGCCGGCCAATGGCACGGATACCCTGTCACATGGTAAGGGCAAAGGGGCATCGGCGCCATTTTTTTTTTTAGAACAGCTGATGCCTGGGAACGGAAAATCTCTCCCCGAGGCCCCCCTGGATCTCTCCCCGAGGCCCCCCAAGGCCCCCCTGGACCACCAGGTAATTTTAAAAGGTTTTGGGGGGGTCGGGAGGGTGGGGTCGATTTAAAGGGTCGGGTGGGTTGTTTTTTTTTAGCGGTGCGGACCTCCCTAAAAAAAAAATTAAGGATGTGAATTGGAATCGGAAACGATTCCAATTCACATATCTTAACGATCAGATTTCCCCCCCTCCCCCCCCCAGCCGAATCTGATCGTTAAGACGATTTGGCACACGATTCACATCTCTACTAAGTAGATCCATTATCTAGTTGTATATCATTATTTATAATAAGGTAGATATTCAGTGGGCCAGTGAGCAAGAAAGTTGACAGGTAATTTTATCCAGATATTCAGCAGCACTTATCTAGATACATTGCCACTGAACACTCCGGGCTAAAGGACAGATATTTTCCAACTAGACACTCAGCTAACTTTGCCCAGGCAGCACTGAATATCAGTGCTCAACGGCTAAAATTTAACTACACAATTACCACCATTTTTTAACCTGGGTAACTTTGTTCAGGTAATGAATTAACTGAACCAAAATTTTGCCAGTAGCAGGGTAAATGTTTAATCTCAGCTTTTATCCAGGTAATTAAAAAAGTTATCCAGACAAAGCCTCTGAATATCAACCTCAATATTATGTATAAAAGGTTACTCACTTTGATTTGTTATCCTTGTAGATAATGTATCCAGTTTGAATCACCTTGCAGATAAAGTATTTCGCATTGTGGATCCACTGTATTTAAGACCACAATAGTGAAGTGAATACAGTTTCAGTTTTTTTGGTTTTGTGCTCTTTTTATGTTACATTTTCTTCTTGGTCTTTCTCTCTTTTAGATTTCTTGCACATCCCAGTCGTGAGCAACATACTTGATTTTCTGCACAATACCAAGCCATATTTTTTGCTTTTCACAGTCCTTTAATACAATAGACTTTCAAAAAGCTAACAACTATTTCCTTCATTTTATAATTTATGTCTCTTAGGGCCTTATTCAAAAGACTTTTTCCCATTCTGTGCCTATGAAAAAAGACTTCACTGAATGATGCAAAACTTAAGAATTTGATATGTGCATAGGAGACAGATGTCTAACATACATTTTCAAATCATGTAGATGCTTAACAATTGTCTATAAAAGAAATATGTACAAAGAATAAACATGCAACTGTGCACTTAGATGTACTATTAGACATTTTGAAAAATCAAAGGGCCTAATTCATCAAGGTCTTATCACATTAACACAGAATGGGAGAAAAACCTTTGTTAATCAGGCCCTAAGGGTACAAATAACAAATACAAATAGTTTTACATCATATTGTAAATATAGGTGTCTACATTTTTTTTTTAAATTACCTCTTGAAATTTTAAGTCTTGGGAGTGCTTATAATCTGATTTTTTCACATGAATATCACCACTAACAGAGAAAAACAAAATAAAATAAGTAATTTGGAATATACATCCTATTCGTTACTATTTTGCACAAGATAGGAAACCGATTACAGATTACTACAGATATTTATTTGCTAAAAATCAAGTGTAAAAGAGAAAAATTAATCAAGATAGACAAAGAATAGAATGTGTCCCTGAACAAATTGACTATTCAACCAATCCTAATATGTCACCAAAAGCTACTTAAACTAGGCAGAATGGTAACATAGCAGTCAGGAGAAATAGTAAATTCAGTCACTGGATACATATATCTTTTAGAAAAGAATAAGCTGGCATTACAGTAAGGTATAGTGTATAAATTTGTCCTAATTTTGTTGAAACTGGACCCTATGAGACTTTTGACCAGAAACAAACCTAAGTTGTTAATTATATTGGCCTATACTTTGGAATTCAGTATCCAATGAAAACAACAATCTCACTTCTGATTGGATGATCTTACAGGGCTTGACCTAAAGGATTTTTTTTCTTACTGTACCCTACTGAAATGTCCTAGCAAAAGATCCTCTATTAGCTAACTTGAGATCTTGAAACTTCCAGCAGGATTTCCTGTAGGAAAACAATGGTAAGCAGTAAGGCAAGAGAGCTCAAAGCAACATGGTTGTCATTAACCTCGATCAAGGTCTTCTCCCTTTTATCTTCAAAGAAATGTGTCAGTTTAGATTTGGTCACAGAAGAGGGCCCAGACCTTCAGCTGGAGAAAGGCACAGAAGCATACATTCTGTTTTAAGTACCTTTATATGCAAAGTCATAAGCATCAAAATCCACCATCTGATAATATAAGAATGTGCCAAGCTGGATCAGATCAAGGGTCCATTTACTCCGGTATCCTGTCCTACACAGTGGCTAATCTGGATCACTTGGAGGTATGTGGAAGATCACCTTCATGTTGCTTATTCCCAGACATAGGTGGTGGTGAGCCTCATGCCTGCTTATCTAATAAGTATTAATAAAGCTATCCTCCAGATATTTCCTATACATCATGTTGTCATAAATATGAGAAAAGAATTCCTATTTTCTATACTTGGATAAAAAAATTAGTAAACTCTAGCAAGCTTTTCACTATTTCTAACATGTAAGCAAACAATTAGCTATTTGGCCCCTGACAGGATATTCAGAAGGGAAAGTATTTATTTATTTATTTAACATTTTTATCTACCGACATTCA
The DNA here is from genome assembly GCF_901001135.1 of Rhinatrema bivittatum. NCBI lineage: Eukaryota > Metazoa > Chordata > Amphibia > Gymnophiona > Rhinatrematidae > Rhinatrema > Rhinatrema bivittatum. The sequence continues at coordinate 60,067,126 of NC_042623.1, forward strand.
TTAGAACATCACATCGGTTTCCATAGAACTAGTAATGCAGCATAACAGAGCTTTACAATGAACAAGTTTGAACTAGGTAGGGAGGGGAGAGGTATTTAAAACTAAGACATGGGAATTATAACAGGTACACAAGAAGTTATTGAAACTTTATGGGAGGGGAAAATGGAAGGCAAATTATTTATTTATTTATTTAACAATTTTTATATACCGACATTAAAATATACATCATATCAGTTTACATTATAACATTAAAGAAATGGAAATTACAAAGAACAGGGATGGGGAAAACCGGACAACTAATAATTAAAAGAGTAGGCAAAGGGAGAAGCAGATATAAAGAAAGGCCATTAGCGAGCAGTAAATACGGATGAAACAAAGATATTTACAAAAGCATATAAACAAAAGCGTATAACGCATATATTTACATAATTACAGTAGTCAGCACGATTCTTAGGAGCAATGTGGTTACGTCAGTAGGGAATTGGCGGGGTGGGAGAGGGTGGAAATTAGTCTGGGAAGGCCTGGTGAAAAAGCCATGTTTTTAGCATTTTTCAGAATTTTAGAGGGCATGGCTCAAGGCGGAGATGGAGGGGTAGGGAGTTCCAGTGGGTAGGGCTGGCGATCGACAAGGCACGAACTCTTGTGGTTGTAAGACAGGCTTTTTTGAGTGGGGGGATTTGTAATGTGCATTTTCGGTTCATTCTAGTAGGTCTGGAGGACTGGGTGAGTTTGAATGGGTCACTTAGCCACGAGGGTTTTTGAGTGTAGATGGCTTTGTGTAAGATGGTATGAGTTTTGAAAAGTATACGGTATGAGATGGGAAGCCAATGTAGTTCCTTCAGGATAGGGGTTATGTGGTCGGATTTACGAGCATTGCTAATTATCCTTGCTGTATATAGTATATAGCATTGCTATATAGCATTGCTAATTATCCTTGCTGTATATAGTATATATAGTATAGTAAATTATAGTAGGCAAAAGCAAATTGGAAAAGAGATAACAGGCGATTTGGGATGGTCACATCAATCAATCACAGGGAGATAATGGGTTAAGCAAGTCATAATAATTGTAAGGTTATAAAGGGTGTATTGAGATCGTAAAATCTCTAATTACAGGGGGTGAAGGTATTTACAGAAAGAGAGACACAAATATTTACAGTCTAGAGGGAGGTGAAGGGTTGAGGGAGAGTAGAGCAGCTATCTCACATGGGGTCGGAGAGGCATTAATAGAGGGAGAAGAAACCGCTTAAGATTAAAGTCGGAGAGTGGGGGAGGTCGTGGGTTACATATTGTTTCTGTAGGCTTGTATGAACAGCCATGTTTTGAGTCTTTGAAGTTTTTATTTATTTATTTATTGGTTTTTATATACCGCCGCTCATCAGAGATATTGCGTCGTGTACAGAGAACAAAAACAACATACGCAATAGCGTTATATATAAAACAAGAGAATAATAGTTGAAAACTAGTACATAAAACACTAAAAATAGTAACAAGGTATACCTTAATGGCAAAAACTTGTAAGGAAACAATTATAACTTAAATTGATGGGGAAATCTAAGGGAAAGAGAGGCGGGGAGGGGGTGAATGTATAAGATTTGGGATTGCAATGCAATGAATGGTGTTGCATCATAGAAATGGCACAAGAGTGAAGTAGAAGGCATCGATAGTGCCAAGTAGCGATTATATACAGGCATATTTAGGGTTACAGGGGTGCAGAGAGAAGGGTGAGAGAGGCGACACATAAAGGATAATGGGGCATGCTTCTTGTCGTAGGTCAGGGGGCATGGTATTCCATAAGATGGGTCCAGCAATAGATATGGATCATTCTTTTGTAGACTTAAGGTGGGTGAGTTTGGGTGATTGGGTTTGTAAAGTTGCAAAGTATTGCGATCTAGTGGGTCTAGTGGAGGGGCGGAATAGAAGTTAAGCCAATGTATGTCGGGGTTGTGAAGCGCTTTGTGAATGAGGGAGAGTGTCTTGTATTTAATTCTGGTGGAAATTGGGAGCCAGTGAAGTTGTTTGAGGATGGGGGTAATGTGCTCTTTTTTGCATGTACCGGTTAGGATGCGTGCAGCAGCGTTTTGGAGCATTTGTAGAGGGGCTAGAGTGTTTTTGGGGAGGCCTAGGAGGATGCTGTTGGAGTAGTCAATTTTGGATTGAATGATGGATTGAAGTACAGAGCAGAAGTCATTTGGGTGTAGTAGTGGGTTTAGCTTTTTTAGAGTGTTCAGTTTGAAATAACATTCTTTTAGAGTGGAGTTGATAAATTTTTTTCAGGTTGAGATGGGTGTCCAGGGTGATGCCTAGGTCACGTAAGTGAGGAGAGAAGTTGAGTGTGGGCAGGCGAGCGTTGCTGGGAGAGGTATTAATAGAGTTGTGTTGAGGGGCAATGATCATAAGTTCTGTCTTGATAGTGTTAAGGGCAAGTTGGAGCTGGATAAGGAGGTTGTTGATGGCCGCCAGGGCGGAATGCCAAGTCTCGAGGGCTTTATGTATGGACTCTTGATAGGGATAACTATTTGCACATCATCGGCATATATGAAATGCGGAAGAGAGTGCTCAGAGAGAAGGTGGCATAGGGGCAGTAGGTAAATGTAGAAGAGAGAGAGGAACCTTGCGGTACACCTCGAGTTATGTTGATTGCCTTGGATTCGCTGGTGCCTATTTTGACTTTGTAATTCCTGTTGCTTAGGAAGGATTTAAACCAGAGCAGTGGAATTCTGGAGATGCCTATTTCAGATAGCCGTTCGATTAGCATATTGTGGCTGATGGTATCGAAGGCTGAGGAAATGTCGAGCATGGCCAGTATGTATGACTGCCCTTTGTCTAAACCTTTCAGGAGATAGTCTGTAAGAGTGGTCAGTAGTGTTTCTGTGCTATGGTGTTTGCGAAATCCATGTTGAGATGCAAATAGAATGTGGTGTTCTAGGTGGTCTGTAGTTGACAGTTAACAATTTTTTCAAGGACTTTTGCTATGAAAGGAAGATTGGATATGGGGCGGTAGTTGGCCAGGTCTGTTGAGTCGAGTTTGGGTTTTTAAGTATTGGTTTAACAATGGCTTGTTTGAGGGGGGGATGGCACAATTCCAAGGGTGATGAAGCTATTAATAATGCTGGCTAAGGGTTTGGCAATTATATTAGGGATGGAAAGGAGAAATTTAGAAGGGATTGCGTCTGATGGGTGTGAGGTTGGTCTCATTTTATTTAGAATTGCTTCTATTTCGGTGGAGGATGTTGTTTCAGAGTTGTTTAGTTTGGTGTTATGGGTTTTGGTGGAAGCTTTAATAGGTGAGGTGGCTATAGGGATTCGTGTTGTGAGTTTTAATATTTTATCATCGAAGTATTGTGCTAGTTCTTCGCATTTTGTTTTAGTTTCCTCATTTGGGATAGAGGTTGTTGAGGTTTTGGTGAGGTCGGATACGAATGAGAAGGGGGCTTTGGGATTAAATTGTAGGTCGTGGATTCTTAGGGCATAGAAATCTCTTTCAACGCACAATTAAACTCTGGAATTTGTTGCCAGAGGATGTGGTTAGTGCAGTTAGTATAGCTGTGTTTAAAAAAGGATTGGATACGTTCTTGGAGGAGAAGTCCATTATCTGCTATTAAGTTCACTTAGAGAATAGCCACTGCTATTAGCGATGGTAAATGGAATAGACTTAGTTTTTGGGTACTTGCCAGGTTCTTATGGCCTGGATTGGCCACTGTTGGAAACAGGATGCTGGGCTTGATGGACCCTTGGTCTGACCCAGTATGGCATTTTCTTATGTTCTTAGGTTTTGAGAATATTTTCACGGTAGGAGTGAGGAGGGATTTATATTTTGCTAATTGGGTGGGAGAGGGTTCCTTGCGCCATTTCTTTTCTTGTGTTCTCAGATTGTGTTTCAGAATTTTTAATTCTGAAGTATATCAGGACTTTTTGGTGTTGTACGCAGGGTTTATTTCTTTTGTTTTTAAAGGGCAGATCTTGTTGGCAATGTTGCAGTTAAGGTGATTCCAAGAAGAAAGAGCAGTTTCTGTATTAGTTAAGTCAAGTTTTTCAAGCTGGTCAGAGAGAGCATCTATCAGCTCGTCTCTGGTGCAATTTTTTCTAAAATGGATGGTAGTTTTTGTGTTTGATCTGGGTGCATTGCTTTTTATAGAGCAGGAAGTGCGGATGAGGACATGATCAGACCAGGGGATGGGGGTGTAGGATGAGGGGTCAGGAAGGATTAAGGAGTTTGTAAAGATTAGGTCAAGGGAGTGACCTGCTTTGTGCGTGGGACTAGTTATAATCTGTTGGAATCCCATGGCATGAAGAGAGTCTAAGATTGTTTCACAAGTGTTTGATAGGGGAATGGCATCTACATGTAGATTAAAGTCTCCAAGGATAATAGCAGGTGTGTTGAATGAGATGTTAGATGCTATAAGTTCGATAAGGAGGGATGGGTCCCTGTCTAGTATACCTGTAGGAGTATATATTAGGCATATTTGCAGATTTAGGGATTTGAACAGGCCTATTTCAAATGGGGGGGGGGGGGGAAGCATATGAGTGTTTGCTGTATAAGCTTGAGAAATTTTTTTGCAGTGAGTAAAATACCTCCGTCTTTTATCTTGGGTCTGGGAATTGAGAAAATATCGTAGTTGTGGTTGAGTAGGACTGAGTCAGTATCCTTAAGCCAAGTCTTCGTTATTGCACAAATGTCAGGTTTTTCGTCGAGTAGTAAGTCATTGAGAATGGGGGGTTTTTGAATATGGATTGTGCATTGAATAGAATTAGTGTGAAGGTTGCAATTCCCAGGAGTTGAGTGAAAGGATTTAGCATGATCGGTAATAGTGATCTGGCCTGGTTGGGGGGGGAGAGTAAGGTGGGGTGCGTTGCGGTGGGGGTTGTGGTATCTGAGTGTTGGCATTGGATGTGCCATTATAGGTGCGGTAGAGGGTATTATAGATTGTTCTATGTATGTGGGGCTAGGTGTTACTACTGAGGGGGTGGAAGGGTGTGGGTAGGGAGGGGCAAAAGTACTTTTAGGGGGTTGAGCGGACTAGTCAGGGGAGAAGATAACTGATGTCAATGGTTTATGCTGTCGGGGGGGGGTGAGGGAGAGGATGGGCAAATGGCAGAGAGAAAGAAATGTAGTTAAATGGAGAGAGAACAGACAGAGAATCTATTCTGTCTTTTAGATGGTTTACACAGGGTTTGTTGAGGACACCTTGATGTCCTATTGCCATAAATTGTTGTGGAGGTAGCAATAAATTATTAGTTGTTGAGAGCGGGCGGTAGAAGAAAGGTCAACTGCGGAGCTGGTCCATTAGTCAGATGGAAGGTCAGTAGGTTCGAGTTCCTGGAGGTTAGTGAGTGGTGGTCATCATGGTATGGTTGGAGTAATCCTCAGGGAGTCTAGAAGATGAAGTTATGGTCATGGGTATGGAAGGATCAGATGGGGAAGGAGCTTCTTTTCGCTGGGAGAGGGGGACTGGGTAGGGAGCGAGGGAGGTTCTTTTCGCTGTAGATGGGCACAGGGAGGGTATTGCCTCGTTTGGGGGTGGAGAGGACAGGGGTGTGTGTCAGATCTTTGTGTAAAGGGCCGTTCCTGGGCCTTCGTAGAGTTGTTGCGCTAAGGGAACGCGCTAAGGGGCGCGCCAAGGGGCAGGCCCCTTTGGCGCGTGCCAAAGGCACGTGACGCAGGTGCACAGCGCTAGAGGCTCAGTGTCTCTTCTTTTGTAGGGTCCTGTCCCACGTCGCCACCTTGGGAGCGTTGGTGGGCGGGGTCTTAGGTGAGCTGGCGAAAGGCAGGCTCGGCGGTCCTTAGTTGGGCCTGCGGGTGCGATGTGGAGCCTGTTTAGAGTGGTGGTGGTCCGGCGATGGCAGGAAGAGATTGCGGTCGGGTGGAGGCAGCAGGAGGGCCGAGCGATCTCGGTGCATCGATTTGGATAGGTCCGGGAGGCAGGCGGCGGAGCTGAGGCCTACCGTGGAGGTAGGTCCGGACTGGTCCCTCTTGTGGCCTACTGTGAGGCCTACCATGGAGGTAGGTCCAGTCTGGTCCCGTGAGGCCTACCGTGGAGGTAGGTCCGGTCTGATCCCTCTCGGGTCTACCGTGAGGCCTACCATGGAGGTAGGTCTGGTCTGGACCCTCTCGTAGCCTCGTGAAGAGGTCGGCGGCGTGGAGGTCCGGTTTGGTCCCTCTCGTGTCCTCGTGAAGAGGTCGGCGGCAGGGAGGCCTGCGAGGGTCAGCGGGTCAGTGGTTTCGCCGGTGGGTCGGGAGGCTTTCCAGGGTCGGCGGGTAGGTGGTTTCGCTGGCAGGACGGGTGCACAGAGAGGGATCGAGGCTCAGTGTCTCTTCTTTTGTAGGGTCCTGTCCCATGTCGCTGCCTTGGGAGCGTCGGTGAGCGGGGTCTTAGATGGGCTGGTGAAGGGCGGGCTCAGCGGTCCTTAGTTGGGCCTGCGGGTGCGATGCAGAGTCCATGGAATTTTAGGATTCCCATCATCTTAATCTGGAACTCAAATTGGTCACTTTATTATACAGTACCACCAGTGGGTCCAAAGAACTGTGGTAGAACTATAGGTGTGTTGATAGAGACTAAGGTCAAGTCCAATAATGTGGGCTACTTCAATTAACCTCTCTCAATGATGTCCATATTGGTGCTGACTCAGACAAGATGCTGCTTTTGATTGAGTTCAAGCTGAACTCTGTATGAACTTCACAATCACATCATGAGAAGCTATGCTTGCTACATCAGACTGCCTCAGTTGATTACATCAAAGAATTGGTATTGGGCACAGATGCCCATTAACGTTAGTCAGCAGTCAATAGAGCTTGGCCTGGGAAGTCCCATTAGCCATATCTTCAAAGTCAGAAGACATAAGTAACACATTCTGAAATGTCAAGCCCATTAGCATCATGTTTATGCTGGGACTCCTTTATTGGATGCATTTAACTTCTTGGTATAACATACATCTATTCTTCTCAGCGCAGGCTGTCTTTGGAATTAAAGGCTTTCAAGTCAGAATGTCTGAACCTACAGGGCAGCTCTGTGGCTACTGGACCACAAAATATGGAAGTGATTTTGAAAGAAGTAAAATATTTATTAAAGGAAAATGAGTAGCTCACAATATACTTTTCATTCTCAAAATCTAAATAAGGATCATTATGACCAGGAATGAAAGCAACATTAAAATTTACAAACTAGTAACCCAACATAATACATAGAGAGGACAAAGTTCTCTGGAGAAGCTTCCACCAGTGAAATAATAAAAATAGTAATAAGTAGGGGAAACAAAGTTGGTAATATGAAGCTATGCTGGGATAGCAGCCACAGTTGATTTTCTGAAATAGCTTCCTAAAGTTTGTGTTTCCTGTGAATAAGCCAGAAGTGGCCAATTGGCACTCTTTCGAGGATAAATTGCAGCTCTTGACTATTGTGCATGCAGCTATGTTATTTGCGCCCCCCCCCCCCCCTCCTGCAAGCAGCGATCCTTTCTCTTCTCAGCAGCCAGCTTGAGCAAAAGTTGTAAACTTGCAACTTCTGCTCGAGCCGGCTGCTATGAAAGCGGAGGATCACAGTGCTCATAGGAATCAAAACGGAGTGGGCCTGGCTTCACCAAAATTTGAGCCAGCAAATTAAATTAGCCTTCTGGTCACTGGCATCAAATCCTCCCCACTCTCCTACCAGCAGGAGCAGAAGAAGAAACAGTATCCTGAAGAAAACATCAGACCCCGACGTAGTCAGAAGAAATGGCACGGCTTGCTGGGCTAGAAAGAAGGAGGATGCCTCCCCCCCCCCCCCCCCCCCCCAGGTTAAAAGCAGTGCAGCTTACAGGGCAGAAGCCGCATTAATTTTCTGTCTTCTCCCCTTCCCGGCAGTCAGTAGAAGGGGCAGTGTGGCCGGGGAGGGGCCCGGAAGAAGCAGTATCATTGTTCTCCTCCCCCTGCACAGAAGCAGTATGGCCGGCATGGACTGAAGATGCTGCATCAATCTCCCACAGTGCTCTGGAGCAGGGGAAACAGTGCAGCCTGCTGCGCCAGAAGATTTCCATCAGCCCCTAGCAGTGAGGAGCAGGAAGAGCAGCAGGACCTAGCCGCTGGAAGAGGCAGAGTCTGATCGGCTGTGGGGCTGGAGGAGGCTACTGCTGCTGCTCCTTTTGCCTTCAGAGGGGAAAACAAGTGAAAAGTGTGTGTGTGCGTTTGAATAAGCATGTGTGAATGTGTTTGACTTTGAGCATGTATGTATGCGTGCATGTGAAAGAGCATGTATATGTATATGAAAGAACGTGTGGTGCATGTGACAGAGTGTGTATGTGTAAATGTAAGAACGTGTGGGTGAATAAGAATATGTGAATGTCCGAGAAAACGTGTGTGTTTGTGTGTGTGTGTGTATATATATATATATATATATATATATATATAATGTAAATATCTATAACTAATGTAAATATATCTATTTACATTATCTATAGATATAGATATATCCTAATATATATCTAGATATATATCCTATATATATAATCTAGATATATCTAGATCTATATCTATATCTATATATATATCTATATATATAGATATAGATATATCTATAAAAAATATCTATAGCTAATGTAAATATCTATAACTAATGTTATCCTCTCCTTTATTTCTCTTCTCCCAGTTCTATCATCCTTGTTATTTGTAACTGCCTCCTTCTACACTTCCAGGTTACTTAGTTGTTTATTGTACACCCCTGTTATATGTAAACCGGCATGATGTGATTGTATCATGAATGCCGGTATATAAAAATCTTAAATAAATAAAATAAATAAATAAATATATGTGAGAGGAGAAAGTTTATGCGCAACAAGTAAAAAGCTCTCCAAGACCTCAGAAAGATATGTCCAGAAGATCTTTCTGAGCATGCATGGGCCTTCCTATACAGCTGCTCACCATGAGAGTCTCCTAAGTCTAAGAGCAAGCTAGCTTATACTTTACAGAGAAGGTGGGAGAAATTGCATGGCTAATTTGTCTTGCTATCTACAGAGAACATCTGGTACAGGTAAGCATCTTTGCTTTCTCCATAGATAAGCAGGATTATATCAGCCACACAAATGGAAATTCCCAAGCTGAGTACTGAAAAGAATTCTAAACAAAAAAAATAATAATTTTGTTGTTATTCTATCAACCTGTATGCATTGTCTGAGGATGGAGGGAAATGTTGAAGGGATTAATTATATAAGTTTCGAATAACATCCTGAGCAAAGCTGCTATCTTGATGAGAAGCATTTTCCAGGCAATAATGAACAGTGAAGGTAAGGATGGAAGACTGTGGCAGCTGTGCAGGTATCTTCTATGTAAACTGAGCAAAGATGCGCTAAGGAAGCTGTCATGGTCCTCACTTGATGGATCTTCACCTTTGTTTGCATGTATTTTTGGAAAAGAATGTTGACAACACAATGGACTAATTTAGATTAAATTGAGAGACCACATTTGGTAAAAGTATAGGATGTGTTTTGAAAAATAGTCTGTTGTGAAAGAATTGGGTATAAGGATGGTAAGAGACCAGCTAGTCATAGTAACATATGGTAACATAGTAATGGCAGCAGCAAAAGACCAAATGGTCCCTCCAATCTGCCCAGCAAATTTCTTATGGTAGTAACTACTGTTCCGGCAGGTTACCTCCATGTTTCTGTTAAGGGTAGTAACTGCCACTCCGTGCAGATTATCCCCAAACCTTATGTTAAGGGTAGCAATATTTACAAAATTACTGTTAACATTTTTACATGGTGAGCAGCCTTCTTAATTCAGACAAATCTGCATGAAAGTTCTTTGCTTTTGGACTTGGCCATCAAAGCAGAACCATGCTTTATCCTTAATATCTGTGTCTTAGTGCCTGGACTGTAAAAGTCAGGGCTCAGCATTGGCTGTCTTCTGAATCGAATTCCCCTTTTTTCCCCCCAGTCAAAGCATAGAACGATGTTGTAGTTGTGTTACATGTAATCCCCATGCCTTCTGTTAAGTGTAGTAACTTTCCTTTATTTCCAACCTCTAGCCTTTAGGGATCCACAATGTTTATCCCATACCCTTTTGAATTCATTTAGGGGCGGATTTTCAGAGCCCTGCTCGCCTAAATCCGCCCAAAACCGGGCGGATTTAGGCGAGCAGGGCCCTGCGCGCCGGTGAGCCTAATTTACATAGGCTCACCGGCGCGCGCAGAGCCCCGGGACTCGTGTAAGTCCCGGGGTTCTCCGAGGGGGGGCGTGTCGGGGGCGTGTCGGGGGGCGGGCCCGAACCGCGCGGCGTGCCGGGAGCGTTTCGGGGGCGGATCCGGAGGCGTGGTTACGGCCCGGGGCGGCCCGGGGGCGTGGCCGCGCCCTCCGGACCCGCCCCCAGGTCGCGTCCCAGCACGCAGGAGGCCCGCTGACGCGCGGGGATTTACGCCTCCCAGAGGGAGGAGTAAATCCCCCGACAAAGGTAAGGGGGGGGCTTAGACAGGGCCGGGTGGGTGGGTTAGGTAGGGGAAGGGAGGGGAAGGTGAGGGGAGGGCAAAAGGAAGTTCCCTCCGAGGCCGCTCCGATTTCGGAGTGGCCTTGGAGGGAATGGGGGTAGGCTGCGCGGCTTGGCGCGCGCCGGCTATACAAAATCCATAGCCTTGCGCGCGCCGATCCAGGTTTTTAGCAGATACGCGCGGCTCCGCACGTATCTACTAAAATCCAGCGTACTTTTGTTTGCGCCTGGAGCGCAAACAAAAGTAGGCTATTCGCGCTCCTTTTAAAATCCGCCCCATTCTGTTTTCATCCTCACCACCTCTTCTGCACGAGTATTCCAGGTATTAACCACCTTCTCCGTGAAGAAATATTTCCTGATGTTGGTTCTGAGTCATCCCACCTGGAGTTTCCTTTTGTGATCCCTAGTTCTACAATTTCTTTCCAACTGAAAAGGTTCAAAGTTTGTGCATCATTAAGCCCTTTCAGGTATCTGAAGGTCTGTATCAAATCTCCCCTGCACCCAAAGGGGCGGATTTTCAGAGCCCTGCTCGCCTAAATCCGCCCAAATCCGGGCGGATTTAGGCGAGCAGGGCCCTGCGCGCCGGTAAGCCTATTTTACATAGGCCTACCGGCGCGCGCAGAGCCCCGGGACTCGCGTAAGTCCCGGGGTTTTCGGAGGGGGCGTGTCGGGGGCGGGCCCAAACTGCGCTGCGTTTTCGGGGCGTGTCGGGAGCGTTCCGGGGGCGGGCCCGGGGGCGTGGCCGCACCCTCCAGACCCGCCCCCAGATCGCGTCCCGGTGCGCTAGCGGCCCGCTGGCGCGCGGGGATTTACTTCTCCCTCCGGGAGGCGTAAATCCCCCAACAAGGTAAGGGGGGGGGGGGGTTTAGACAGGGCCTGGCGGGTGGGTTAGGTAGGGGAAGGGAGGGGAAGGTGAGGGGAGGGCAAAAGAAAGTTCCCTCCGAGGCTGTTCCGATTTCGGAGCGGCCTCGGAGGGAATGGGGGTAAGCTCCGCGGCTCGGCGCGCGCCGGCTATACGAAATCGATAGCCTTGCGCGCGCCGATCCCGGATTTCAGCGGATACACGCGGCTACGCGCGTATCTACTGAAATCCAGCGTACTTTTGTTTGCGCCTGGAGCGCCAACAAAAGTACGCCTATTCGCGGTTTTTGAAAATCTACCCCTTAGTGTACATATTCAGATTCTTCAGCCCCTCCTCATAAGTCTTCCAATACAGAACCCACACCATTTTCGTCACCCTTCTCTGGACCCCCTCCATCCTGTCCTTATTTCTGAGATATGGGTTACAGAACTGAACCCAGTATTCCAGGTGAGGCATCACCAAGGCCTTGTACAAGGGCATTATTACCTCCTTTTTCCTACTGGTTATTCCTCTCTCTATGCAGTCCAGTATTATTCTGGCTTTAGCTATCACCTTGTTGCATTGCTTCACTGTCTTCAGATCGCCAGAAACTATTACCCCAACGTTACTCTCCCAGTCCATGCACATTAGTCTTTCACCTCCCATCACATACAACTCTTTTTGATTTCGGATCACAGATGCATGATTCTGCAATTTTTGGTATTGAATCCCAGCTGCCAAATCTTTGACCAAGCTTTCTTAAATCACTTTTCATTCTCTCTATTCTTTCAGGTATGTTCACTCTGTTGCAGAGCTTAGTATAATAAGCAAATAGACAAAATGTTACCTTTTATCCCTTCTCAACATCACTCACAAAGATATAGAACAAAACGGATCCCAAAACCAATCCCTCTGGCATTCCATTTAACACCATTTTCTATTCAGAACACATTCCATTTACCATTACTCGCTGTCAATTAACCAATTTGTAATCCACTCCACACCTTGGCGCCCACTTCCAAGCTTCTCATTTATTCATAAGCCTCCTATGTGGGACCATATCAAAAGCTTTGCTGAATCCATCAAGTGTTCTTCCTTGATCCAACGCTCTAGTCACCCAATCAAAAAAGATCAATCAGATTTGTCTGACAGGATATTCCCCTGGTGAATCCATGCTGCTTTGGGTCCAGCAACCCACCAGATTGTAGATAGCTCACAAACCTCCCTTAATATTCTGGGATGTACCTCATATGGCCACATGGCCTTGTCCACTTTCAGGTTTCCTAGCTCTTTCCATACAATTTCTTCTGTAAATGGGGTTATATTTACCCCATGTCCATCATTGGTCTTGTCAACTACCCCAGTGCATCTCCAGGGTCTTCTTTAGTGAACACCAAAGTAAAGAATTTGTTTAATATTTCTGCTATTTCTTTATCTTTCTCCTTGTCATCTTTAAGTTTCACTATACCACCTCTGCCATCCTCCTTTCTTTGATGTATCTAAAAATTGGTTTATCACCTCGCTTTACCTCTTTGGCAAATCTTTCTTGCTCTTGAACGTTTGCTTTCCTGATTTTTCTTAGTCTCCCTCACTTTCAGCAGGTATTCTTCCTGTCTTCCTCTTTTGGGGATCCTTGTACTCCTGAATGCTGTTTTTTTGCCTTTGAGAACCAGATCAATTTCTTTTTCCTCTTACCTTTGTTTACTTATCTGACATATAGATTTGTTGTCTTTGTAATAGCTCCTTTTAATCTGGCCCATTGTTATTCCACCTCACCCATTTTCTCACAGTCTTCTAGTTCTTCTTCCAGGTACCTCCTCATTTTCACAAAGTCTGTAATTTTTGAAATTCAAAACTCGGATCTTCATGTGACTTTACAGTATCCTATTTGATATATCAAACCATACCATCTGATGCTCAGATGAGCACCTACCAGATATTATCTCCCTCGTGGGTTCCATTCCCAATTGTTTGACCAGAGTCCTTGAAAAGCATCCATTATTCTCTACTTCTTGTTGATTCCAAGAAGGGACAATCCAATCCACATCCAGCAGATTAAAATCTCCAACAAGCAACACATTGCCCTTCTTTCCCACCTTTTGGATGTCTTCGATCAGATCTCTGTCCAGTTCTTCCGTTTGAGTCGGAGGCCTGTAGACCACACAAGAGTAAATAGAAACACCATCTTTTTTTTTTTTTTTTTTAGGACATCCCATAATGCTTCTTCCCTACTCCACGTCCCTTGCATTTCAGTTGCTTGGATATTGTTTTTGACATAAAGAGCTACTGCTCACCCTTCTCTGTCCTCTCTGTTCTTCTTTAACAAATTATAGCCCAGGATAGCTATATCCCAATCATGAGACTCTGAACTATGTTTCCGTAACAGCAACAACGTCCAAGTCTGTCTTCACCATTATGGCCTGCAGCTCTGGGATTTTATTGCCTAGACAACAGGCATTTGTGGTCACAGAGTTCCAACTTTTCTCCCTTGGTTTGCTGCTCTTTCTAATCACCTTCCACGTCCTATATTGTTTGGGAGTAACATGCCGATTTCACTGGTCACCTCCTGCCACCCACACCTGCTAATTAAAATACCTAATAATGTATGATTTGAATTTCTTGCTTAGCATCCTCTTTCCTGCTACAGACAAATGTAGGCCATTGTTAACATACAACCTATTACTGCTCCATAAATGGCCCCTACCTCCAATATATGCAAAACCACTATTTGGCATAACCTTTCCTTTTCCTTTCCATGAACAGGTAGTACTTCAGAAAAGGCAATTGTCTTTGTAATGTGTCTACTTTTCTTCCCAAGATTTTGGAAATCTCTCTGTACTATATGGATATCATTTCTAGCAAGTTCATTGGTCCCCGAGATGGATATAATATTGACATCAGAGCCCCTACTTTTGTCTATTATTGCTGGTTTGCATTGCTACTAGCTAGGATCCTGGGAAGGCATTATTTTTTGTGTCCCCATCAAATGAATTCCCAAATTGATTCCTCTGATGACCAAGTCTCCCAGCAGAAGAAGCTTTCTTCTATGACATTTGATAATGTTTCTGGGTGCACTGGGTGGGTGACTACATCCCTCTCAAACATCTACTAAATAAATGAGACTTGACTGACACAAATGCCACAAATGCCCTCCGCTCACCAGTTGCACTCTCAACATACAGCAACAACTCAGGCCATGAGTGTTAGTGCTCGTTGTTGAGGTAGAAAGGCTTTTGCCTGTAAAGTGTCCAAGTCTGCCCCAATGAACGACAAGTTTTAAGATGGGATTAAATAGGATTTCCCGTAATTGACAAGAAATCCTAGAGAAATTAGAGTGTGTAGGGTGAAATCGAGGGACGACTGAGCGGCTTGCTGGGTTGGACCCTTGATTACTAGTCGTCCAGATAGGGGTAGGATGTGCACACTTCTTTTCTGAGGAAGCTGCTATAAACTATGAGGCATTTTGGTGAAGACTCGTGATGCAGACGCTAGGCCGAAGGGAAGCACTCGATATTGATGGTGCTTTGGGCCTGATAAAAACCTGAGGTACTTGCGATGAGTTGGAGTGATCGCAATGTGTGTATGCGTCCTGGAGGTCCAGAGAGCAGAGCCAGTCTCCTCTTTGTAGAAGAGGTAGAAGCGAGCCCAAGGTTACCATCTTGAACTTTTCCCGCTGGAGGTACTTGTTGAGAGCACGTAGGTCCAGAATTGGAAGAAGCCCCCCGTATATTTTGGGGATCAAAAAGTACCGGGAATAGAACCCTAGGCCTTGCTGCGAGAGTGGGATGGGTTATATTGCTCTTAAATGGAAAAGAAGGGAAATCTCCTGTTCCAGAAGGACAGAGTGGTTGGATACTCTCCTCCACGCCTGCAGAGGTGGTGAGTCCAGTGGAAGAGCAAGAAAGTTTAGGTGGTAACCCTGAGCAATGATTGCTAGCAACCCATGGGTCGGTTGTGATTGATTGCCCACATGTTGTGAAAGTGGCACAGTCGACTTCCCACTGGTATGCTTGGCAGAGGAATCAGGCTGCTGCTCTCCAAGTGAAAGTCAAAAACCTGAAGCAGACCCCGGCTGGGGAGATGCTTGTGGCTTTTGCCTTCGGGCTTGGCGAGGCTGAGGCTTTTGATAAGGCCTCGTAGTTTGGACCTTGCTGGTGGAGGATAGTACTTCCTTGGACGGAAGAATGACTTCTTAGAGTCCTTCTGAAGGGCTGTCTTGAGGGGAAGTCGGAAGGTATCGATGAGAGCTGTTTAGGGTCTCATGATGGTCCTTTAATTCAGCCACCATTTGCTGGATCTACCCACTGAACAGATTGTCTCCTACACATAGTAGGTCAGATACGCTATCTTGTACTTCTGGGCCGAAGGTCAGAAGATTTGAGCCAGGCCCATCGTCTTGCTGAAATGGCAGCTGCAGACACTCTAGTAGAGGTGTCGAAGATATCGTAAGCTGTTCTTATCTCATGCTTTCCTGCCTCAAACCCCTTGTTGACAAGGATTTGAAGCTGGTCTTGGAATTGTTCAGGCAGGGTTCAGAGAAGTCCTGTATCTGTTTGAAGAATACCCAATTGTATTGGGTCATATACAGCTGGTAAGCAGCAATTCTGGATATGAGCATGGCCCCTTGGAACACTCATTGACCAATATTGTCTAGGAACTTGTGTTCCTTAACAGGAGGGGTAGATGAGTGAGGCTTCGTCCTTTTTGCTTTCTTTTGAGCCGATTCTACCACAACTGAGTGGTGGTCGAGCTGAGATTTTTGAAAGCCGGGGGCTGACTGCACTAAATAGGTAGTGTCAGCTTTTCTATGGACTGGGGGCAAGGATCCAGGTTTTCCCAGTTCTTTTTGAGGAGGTCAAGAAGAACATGATGAATGGAATAGAAGTGATCACTTTAGAGGCATCCAGGAAACTGGAGCAACTCCATCATCTGGTGCCTATCATCCTGCTCCGTCTGAAGCTTGAAAAGGGACCAACTCAGACATTTCCTTCACAAAATTAATGAAAGAAAGGTCCTCTGGAGGAGAACGCTTCTACTTTCAGTAGGAGAAGGAGATGAAGGTAAGGTTTTTTTGGGGGTTTTTTAAATTGGTTTTTTAGTTTATTTTATTTAGTTTATTTACTTTATTTACTTAATTCAGTCGTTATTATTTATATTTTATTTACTATTTTTATTTTTTTCTTTTACTTAAAATCTTGTTTATTTTTGTAAACCGTTTTGGTGAGCGATCTCGCTTTTGAAAGATGGTATAGAAATGTTTTTAAATAAATAAATAAATAAATAAATAAATAAGTCTTCGGTGTCTGAAGAAGTATCATCACCCCAGGTGTCATAAGGATCAGCAGACTGACCTGTAGGATGAGAAGGGGGTTGGATACCCGAAGGCCCCGGCCGAGGCTCCGAGAAAATCGAAGGAATTGCCGGGGGCACCGTGGACGGCCTGGAGGGCATCGGTGCCGGTATCGAAGGCATCGATGGCGCCGATGTATGTATCGCCCCCGATGAATGAATCGGTGGCGAGGGACGAATTGGCATCGATGGCTGAGTCAAAACTCCCGAAGGAGGAATGCGGAACAGTGTTTCTCCTCCCGATGAAGCTGTCAATGGGGAGCGCACCGGAGCCATCGGAGACCCAGGAACCACCAGTGGAAGGGCGGTTATGAGCGCCTTCATCCGGGATAGCAGCGGTGCCAACGCTGCTGGAATCGGGTCGATAACCGGTTCCACAATCGTGCCGGTGTCAGTGCAAAGGGACCTGGAAGTCGTTGCAAAATTCGCCTTGTCGATGGCCTCCTGGACCAGCCGATCCAGTTCTTCCCGGAGACCTGGAGCAAGCAGCCCCGGCTTTGTGACAGAAGAGGGAGGCAGAGGCACAGTCGGAGGGACCACCTTTACAGGCGGAATCGCGACTCCCAAACCCCGATCGGGTGAGGATGGCCTCGATGTCCCGGTCGCAGGAATGGTCGGTGCCGTTCCTGGACGGGGTTTCTTCAATGGTGGCTCGGACGGTGGCTCGGTCGATGATTTCGCTCCCTCGACAGTCCGAGACTTACGATGCCGATGGCGATGTTTCTCCCTATGATCCCCTCAATCCTGAGGGGGAGTAACGGGCGCCGATGGCCGTGAAGACGTCGATGGCGGAAGGTCACCGGACGGTGGTCGATGCTGGTGCGATGTCGACGGTGCTGGTTCCGATGACGTCGATGCGATGGACGGCGTCAGGGTGTGAGCATGGAAGAGAAGTCCCATCTTCTCCATCCTTGCCTTGCGACCTTTGGGTGTCATGAGGGCACATTTGGTGCAAGTCAGGACAACATGCTCCCGGCCTAAACACATTACACAGATGCCATGAGGGTCTGTGATAGACATGGTGCAAGTACAGTCCGGGCACCGGTGGAACCCCGACGCCATGGCCATAGAAAAAATCGAGCCGCGGGACGGACGACGGCCAGTAGGCCACAAGGGCCAAACTCGACGGTAATCGACTGAAAACTGTCAAAAAAACTTACCAGAGTACCGCGGCTAGAGAGAAGTTAGAGGAGGGACCCCTGTGGGGCAATTTAACATTAGTTAATTCCGTGAGGAAAATTCCTGTCAGGAATCTCCACAGAGCTCCTAAAACCGCGAGGCTACTGCAGCGCGGAAAAACGAAGACTGAAGGGAGACCCCTGCTGGCTGCAGGGTTAGTGCCATGCTGGGCATGCCCAGTAGGGGCCAGTCAAAGTTCTGGAAACTTTGATAGAAGTTTTCCGTGATTGGGCTCCATCCTGATGATGTTACCCATATGTGAGGACTACCATCCTGCTTGCCCTGTGAGAAAATAAAGGTCCTACAAAATCATGAAAGGACTTGTAATGTGAATCATTTATTTACTCTTTTGGATAATACAAGGACTAGGGGGCACTCCTTCAAGGTAGTTAGTAGCACATTTAAAAAACAAATCAGATAAAATATTTTTCACTCAATATATAATTAAGCTCTGGAATTGATTGCCAGAGGATGTGGTTAAGGTAGCTAGTGTTGTTTAGTTTAAAAAAAAAGTTTTGGATAAGTTCCTAAAAGTCCATAAACTTCTATTAATCAATAGGGAATAGCCACTGCTTTTTTGCCAGCATTAGAAGTAGGGGATCTATTTAATGTTTGGTTACAGTATTGTGACTTGGATTGTCCACTGTTGGAAACAGGATACTGTTAGGGGTCTGCTGCTCAAGTTAGCAATCTGTTAGCGAACTGCTGCTGGATGCTCCTGTAAAGGGTGGAGTTAGCAATCTGTTGTGGGATCGGCTGCTAGAGAGAGCAATTGGATAGGATCCTGCTGCTGGACACTCCCACAAGAGGAGGAGCCAGCAATCTGTTGCAATACTGTTAGCGGTTAGCCATCTGTTGCAGGGTCTGCGATGCGGATGGGAGAAGCGAGCAGATGCAAATAGCAGTCTGATGGAATTCCCACCCCTAAGGGAGGAATAGCAATCTGTAGTGAACTGCCTCCTATAGGTCTGCTAAGGAATGGCAATGTTAATGTAGACTGCAGAGTTGGCAATCTGTACCAGCGGAGTACTGGAGATGGTGCTCAGCTGGACAGAAAGTAAATAGGTGAATCCTTGGGCCAATGGAGGATGACAGCGCCCTCAGGAGGGAGTCCCGAGAGGGACCACCGGCTAGGCTGGAGTATGGAGACAGACACAGATAGTTCTTTATTAGATAAGCAGTATAACCACCAGAGGTGGCAGTAGTGAGCTGGTATGCCCGGCAGGGCTGAAGTCCCTCAGATACTGGAACTGCGATTCCCAGGTTGCTGAGCTGAAAAGAGACTGTAGAGAGTGAATAGACAGGATATGCAGATATACATAGCCAGTATTAGATAATATCTCCCACAAGGTCTTGATATGGCTCAGTAGTTGGAAAGGGTTAGGCCCTCGAGGAGCGAGTACCTGGTTCCAGGAAAGCTCTGAGAGAGCGGTGGTCACTCACACTAATCTGTATCTGGAATAGCTTCTAGTCAATAGAGAATCTTCAGAGTGTTCAGCAACATAGGCCCTCGAGGAGCGAGTGCCGGTTCCTATATACCATCTGAAAGTAGTAACTCACAATATCTGTACCTGCAATAGCTTCTGGGCAAGGAGAATCTTCAGAGTGTTCAGAAACATAGGTCTGCGAGGAGACAGGAGTTCCTGTCTGTAGTCTGAAATAACTCACAATGTCCGTCTCTTGCGATCGCTTCCAGGCAATGGAGAGTCTTCAGAGGGTTTAGGAACATGGGTCCCTCGAGGACCGAGTACCGGTTCCTTTCTGTAATCTGAAATAGAGAAAGAGAATGAGGCCCCCGAGGAGCGGGTACCCCTAGTAGGTCCGGAGAGGCAATGCTGCAAGAGTGAAGTGGGTCCGGAGGAATCCCGCAAACACTCCTGTGGTGCAAGGTAGTCTTTGGACAGCTAGAGCTAGTCCAATCGGAGTCCTTGCTAACTCGAGTTGTTAGCAAAAGAAAAGACCTTTTATGTTGGAAGCAGATGACGTCAATACAGGGGAACGCCCCTGAGGTTCGCGCCCTTGCTGGTACATACTTCGGATCGCGCGCGCCCTACATCATCAGGAACATGGCGGATCTGCAGCGTCGAGCCGGCCCGGGGAGAATTGCATGGAGACGCCGCGGCATCAAGCACATCAGGCACAGAGGGAGTCGCCACACAGGTAGAGAGGGTGGAGCGAGGGCGAAAGCAGGCACGAACGCAACAGATACTGGGCTTGATGGACCCTTGGTCTGACACAGTATGGCATATCTTATGTTTTTATATTGTTATGATACATCCTCTATGTTGTCTTATCATTTCAGGTAACAGCTCCATTTTAGAACTCTTGGCTACTTTTGTAGATCTGTCTTACAACCTTTGTGAAATCTACTCCTTCTTATACCCAAGATGCCTCTCATATATTGAAAAAACTAGATCTACTGATTAGAATACTCATGGATGCACTTTTGGTGACTCTAGATTTAGAATCTCTCTACACCAATATATCCCAGTCATCAGGATTGTAGATTATAAGAGAAATTTTGAATTTGAGAACACAACCACACTGAATACCTACCTCATTCATTTATTCACTGAATAAACTATTATGTCAAAATTACTCACTTTTCAAACTTATTTTTATCATCAAAATCACAGTGTAGCAATGGGTTCTCCAGGAGCTCAACATGTAGCTAATTTGTACGTTGCAATTTTGAATAATGTATAGTATATCCAGTGCCTTTTTTTTTTTTTTTTTTAATACATCTCCTGGTGTCAATACATTTGTATCTTTTTTATTTGGATAGATACACATTCAAATCTATTAGAGTTTCTCAGGGGTTGAATACACAATACAGCAATCTTAAATTCACCTTAACTTACAATAGCCCTCAAATTTACTTCTTGGATATTGCCATACAGAAGAGTGGCTCAATCGAGTGAGATAATCAAATTTGCAGATGACACAAAATTGTTCAGAGTAGTTAAATCACAAGCAGATTGTGATAAATTGCAGGAAGACCTTGTGAGACTGGAAAACTGGGCATCCAAATGGGCAGATGAAATTTAATGTGGATAAGTGCAAGGTGATGCATATAGGGAAAAATAACCCATGCTATAATTACACAATGTTGGGTTCCATATTAGGTGCTACAACCCAAGAAAGAGATCTAGGTATCATAGTGGATAACATTGAAATCGTCGGTTCAGTGTGCTGCGGCAGTCAAAAAAGCAAACAGAATGTTGGGAATTATTAGAAAGGGAATGGTGAATAAAACGGAAAATGTCATAATGTCTCTGTATCGCTCCATGGTGAGACCGCACCTTGAATACTGTGTACAATTCTGGTCGCCGCATCTCAAAAAAGATATAATTGCGATGGAGAAGGTATAGAGAAGGGCTACCAAAATAAGGGGAATGGAACAGCTCCCCTATGAGGAAAGACTAAAGAGGTTAGGACTTTTCAGCTTGGAGAAGAGACGACTGAGGGGGGATATGATAGAGATGTTTAAAATCATGAGAGGTCTAGAACGGGTAGATGTGAATCGGTTATTTACTCTTTCGGATAGTAGAAAGACTAGGGGGCACTCCATGAAGTTAGCATGGGGCACATTTAAAACTAATCGGAGAAAATTCTTTTTTACTCAACGCACAATTAAACTCTGGAATTTGTTGCCAGAGGATGTGGTTAGTGCAGTTAGTATAGCTGTGTTTAAAAAAGGATTGGATAAGTTCTTGGAGGAGAAGTCCATTACCTGCTATTAAATTCACTTAGGGGGCGGATTTTAAGAGCCCTGCCTCGCCTAAATCTGCCCAAATCCGGGCAGATTTAGGCGAGCAGGGCCCTGCGCGCCGGTGAGCCTATTTTACATAGGCTCACCGGTGCGCGCAGACCCCGGACTCGCGTAGTCCCGGGGTTCTCCGAGGGGGGCGTGTCGGGGGCGGCCCGGTCGTTGTGGCGTGCCGGGAGCGTTCGGGGGCGGGCCCGGGGGGCGTGGTTACGGCCCGGGGCGGCCCGGGGGCTGTGCCGCCGCCCTCCGGACCCGCCCCCAGGGTCGCGTCCCGGCACGCTAGCGGCCCGCTGGCGCTCGGGGATTTACGCCTCCCAGAGGGAGGCGTAAATTCCCCAACAAAGGTAAGGGGGGGGGGCTTAGACAGGCCGGTGGGTGGGTTAAGTAGGGGAAGGGAGGGGAAGGTGAGTGGAGGGCAAAAGGAATTCCCTCCCGAGGCCGCTCCGATTTTCGGAGCGGCCTCGGTGGGAACGGGGGTAGGCTGCGACGGCTTGGCGCGCGCCGGCTATACAGAATTCATAGCCTTGCGCGCGCCGATCCAGGATTTTAGCGGATACGCGCGGCTCCGCGCGTATCTACTAAAATCCAGCGTACTTTTGCTTGCGCCTGATGCGCCAGCAAAAGTACGCTTATTCGCGTTTTTTGAAAATCTACCCCTTAGAGAATAGCCACTGCCATTAGCAATGGTAACATGGAATAAACTTAGTTTTTGGGTACTTGCCAGGTTCTTATGGCCTGGATTGGCCACTGTTGGAAACAGGATGCTGGGCTTGATGGACCCTTGGTCTGACCCAGTATGGCATTTTCTTATGTTCTTATGTTCTTATTCCTCACCCCAGCCTTATACTGGAAACTCACAGAGTGATATAAGTTTCTGTTTCAAAACTTTCATCCAGTTTTTCAAATTGAGACAAGTATGTTCTGAACTGTCAGACTTGAATCTCGAGACCTTACTGAAAGATTCCTGGACAGGGGATATTCAAAATGTGCAATAAGACAGGCCTATCTTTGGACAAGATTTGCAGATTGCACACAATTGTTGGAATATAAAACTAAAATTGCCACAGAAGAATAAACTTGTGTGCTAAGATTTGCAGATAAGTCTTCACTTCTCAATAGTGTCTTCCATTAAAAAACATTGGCACATACTACAAACACACCAGGTATTTCATTCACCTTCCAGATGCTCTTATCAGAGAGAACCCAAACATCACAGAGAGTGAAGTATCAACCACAGCTCTTCATATACAGTAGAGGATTTCTATTGATTCTGTAGGCCATTTCACATGTAAACACTGTGACCTCTATGCACAACCATAAAAGAGAACCATTCGAGCCATCCTGATACCGGCCAGCATATTAAATTTAAAGACCATACAAGTGTAATTTATGCCATTTAATGTCCATACCGTTTAGTATACACTGATTGCACACAAATTGCTATATATACAAAATTAATTGAACACCGCAGTTGTGTCACTACACAAAACTACAAGTCCCTAAGGTACAACATAGCTTGGAACAAGGACACCATTTTTCTCAGTTTCTGTGGACAGTGTTGGAACACATTCATGCACCATTATGAGGAGAAGATATGAATGCACTCCTTAATAGGAGAAAATAATTCTAGCTTTTTCTTTTTTTTCTTTTTTCTTTATAGCTTATTAATTTTCATTATATGACATACATCATAAAACAAAGGAAATATGCTATTGATATGTAATACTTAGGAAAATAAAACAATATAATTTATAATAACAAGAAAACAAATTATATCACATTATCCCATAATTTGGGGGAGAAACAAGAAACTCATATAACATTACCAACATATTTGTTGTAAAAGTAAACATCTCAGAAGGATCCAGGAGATGATATCATTTTACTGGGTCAAAGTCTCGGGGTTCGCAACCTGATTTTTATCTACTAAGAATGTTTCTAAATGTGTGGGATCAACGAAACCAAATTTCTTCCCTTGGTAGTTGATCAGACACAAGCAGGGAAACTTTAAGAAGGTAGCACCTAATACTAACACACGATCTCTTAAAGATAAGAAATACCTTCTTCTTACTTGAGTGGCTCTTGCCACATCTGGAAATATTTGGACTCTATGTCCACAGAACAATATATCCTTGTGTCTGAAAAACCTCCTAAATAAATTTTCTTTATCTAACTCGGCCAAACATGAAACAAAAAGGGTTGCACGACTATTAATCAAGTCCACTGACTCTTCGAGAAAAGTAGATACACCTGGAGAAGATACTGATTCTACTACATTTTGTTCTCCAGAATTTCTAGATGACTTTTTAAGCAAATAATAAATTTTTGATACCTTAGGGATTTCCTCTTCCTCATATAGTAAATTCTCTTTCAAATATTTTTTAAACATCTCCCAAGGGGAGAGGAGCCTAGTTATAGGAAAATTAATAATCCTTAAATTTTTTGCTCTATGTAGATTTTCAATATATTCAACTTCTTTTCGAATAGCTAAACTATCCCGAATAAAAGCATTTTCGGAATTTTGAATCATTTGAACTTTAGTTGTAATCGCCAGCACTTCTTTCTCACATTTATCAAGTTTCTTTCCCTGATCTTCAATCAAAATACTATTTGTTCTTATTAAAGTTAAATAAAGACTCATTCATCTTATTCACATTACTATCCAGTTTTAAAATCATGTTTCCAAGATCTGACATAGTAACATTATCAGGTAATTTAACGGGACTAGTTAATATCATTTCTTTGGAATCAGCTAAAACTGATGTAATGGTATTCGCAGTCCAATGAACATTGACCTGTGGATTCAGGTCTAAGTCCCCTTGGGCCGCTCCTACTAGACTTCCAGTTGCGATCACTCCTGTTGGTTGAGTTGGAGACTTTGGACCATCGCCGGGACTCAGGGAGATCAGTGACGACTCTCCCAGACTGTCCTCTCGAGGCGTTCCCATCAGTTTCACAACGTGATGGTCCATTGGGCCTTTAAGTTGTTGATCCAAAGGAGAAGAAGTAGAGATTTTTGCTTTTCTCTTTCTACCCATTAAGAAACATATATTTAAGAATTAAAACAGAAGAAAAGTCTCTCCGGCCTCTTCTGGCCTCTTCCGGCCAAAGCCGCGCGCCCCTTCGGCGCGCACGGCTTAGGCGACGCGCTGGCGGCTGCGGGGCGCCGCCCTTCCACTGCTTTTGTAGTCAGTCGGGAGGCGTCTCTGCTGACGTCACTAGCCAGCGACTCAGCTCTCTCACCGGGATGTTGTCTCGGATAGCCGGATCAGGTGCGGAATGGGAAAGCAGTGGCCTCCTCCCTTCTCCTTCTCACGCTCCCCACGATATCGCCGCCCTTCCGCTGCTTTTGTAGTCAGTCGGGAGGCGTCTCTGCTGACGTCACTAGCCAGCGACTCAGCTCTCTCACCGGGATGTTGTCTCGGATAGCCGGATCAGGTGCGGAATGGGAAAGCAGTGGCCTCCTCCCTTCTCCTTCTCACGCTCCCCACGATATCGCCGCCCTTCCGCTGCTTTTGTAGTCAGTCGGGAGGCGTCTCTGCTGACATCACTAGCCAACGACTCAGCTCTCTCACCGGGATGTTGTCTCGGATAGCCGGATCAGGTGCGGAATGGGAAAGCAGTGGCCTCCTCCCTTCTCCTTCTCACGCTCCCCACGATATCGCCGCCCTTCCGCTGCTTTTGTAGTCAGTCGGGAGGCGTCTCTGCTGACGTCACTAGCCAGCGACTCAGCTCTCTCACTGGGATGTTGTCTCGGATAGCCGGATCAGGTGCGGAATGGGAAAGCAGTGGCCTCCTCCCTTCTCCTTCTCACGCTCCCCCCTAGCTTTTTCATTGCGGTACAGTAATACCACATGGCTTAAAACAAGTGCATAAAATGGCATACAATTTGAATTATAAAATTACTACTTGTCCTTACATTTGTATTCACAAAATACAGTTTCCGTTTGTCAAGTGGTTCAATCCAATGAGTGACAGCTGAAATGGTTAAAATGGTCTGATCCTTTTTAATAGTGTCGGGGTAAAATATATTGTTGACTTTAACTTTTGCAAACTATGGGGCCGAAGATGTAGTGGGAACAATAAGCTACACAAATGTATCTATCACTTCTGATGTATTTAAAGGAAGACTGTGAATCTAATCTCCCACAAGACATTTCAAGGCTAATGTAACTTTCCCTGATATTAGGAATGTGCATGTTTTCATCTTTTTTAACTTTGTTTGCTCAAGTAGGAAACTGTTTTTAAAACCTGTACAGCCTTGTCATTTCAAAGTCTGTACTTTACTGGCTTCCTGTGCATGTAACAATAAAGAGATAACAAAACAGAACTGCTTGTCTCCTTTTATGCTAAGGGAGACTGGCAGTAGGCCTATCGCGACTGCCTCGCTGCCAGCTCCATGCCTGCTTCTCTGCACCATGACTCCACATCCTCACATCATCGCCACTCCCAGCTCTATGCCTTCTGCTCTGCTGCAGGACCCCTCGTCCTTGGGCCGTGGCCAAAAAAAAAGCACACACAAACGAGAATAGGCGCACACCAGGACGCGCAAGTGTCAAATCCAAAGCCAAAGCCAAATTTGGCTTTGGTGTCAAATCCAAAGCCAAATTGTCACAACAGTAAGAGAACTAGGCATCACACTAGACACTGAACTCAATCTAAAAACCTTCATAAAAACAATAATAAAAGAGGGCTTTTTCAAACTACAAGTCCTCAAAAAAATCAAAACCCTACTACTCACCCAAGACTATTGGTCAATACTTCAGGCCCTCATCCTGTCTACACTCGACTATTGTAACTCCATCCTCCAAGGATTCCCAGCCTCCACCATAAAGCCACTCCAGCTATTACAAAACGCGACAGCCAGATTCCTCACTAACAGCAAGCGTTCCACACACATAACCCGAATACTGAAAGAACTCCATTGGCTCCCCATCATACACAGAATCCAGTACAAAACCCTTACCCTCATGCACAAATCCATCTCCAATGAAAAGACTGACTGGCTTAAGAACACCCTTCATCCATACACCTCCCAAAGAAACCTACGCTCAAAAAGCCCTGGACTACTCTCATTACCTTCCAACAAACAAGCACACCTCACTTCAACGCGAGAACGCGCAATTTCAATAGCAGGCCCTGTCCTGTGGAACAAACTACCAACAAAACTCCGAACCGAACCCTCTCCTCAAAACTTCAAAACAGCCCTAAAAACCTGGCTCTTCCGAAAAGCTTATCCTAACGTCAATTAACCCTCACTACTTAGATCCGTCCTTTCTCCCGCCAAGAGATCTCACATCCCAACAGAGACCTCATAACATCTCAAACAACATGCTTCAACACTAACATCTAGCTATTTTAAAGATAATGTTAAGAAATTTGTTAACGTGTGTTACTCAATGTTTATAATGTTCCAACTTTTAAACCAATACATAGTTGTGTTATTTATAACATTACAATGTAAAGATAATATGACCGCCGTCACATTATCACAAAAGTTATCTTGTAAACCGATGTGATACCCATGTTTAATGTCGGTATATAAAAACAAA
Organism: Rhinatrema bivittatum; assembly: GCF_901001135.1. Classification (NCBI taxonomy): domain Eukaryota; kingdom Metazoa; phylum Chordata; class Amphibia; order Gymnophiona; family Rhinatrematidae; genus Rhinatrema; species Rhinatrema bivittatum. The sequence continues at coordinate 60,094,265 of NC_042623.1, forward strand.
TAAATAAATAAAATAAGTGCATGCAGATGGTCTGAAGTAAAAAAGCACATGAAAGTATCCCGTGGCCTACCACACACCAAAATGAGAGAAGCCTAGAAGCATGGCCCAGCCAAACGGCTGCTCAACCTACCATGCCTGCACTCTCTCCTCACAAAACTCCCCAAAGACGTGAGTGGCACAGCCAAATGCTGATAAAACAGACCCTTCTCCTGCTGTCTTTCTGTTGGTGACATTTTCTTTTGTTTTAAGTTAAAAACTCTTACCTGAGCTCAGCCCTCCCTGGCTGAGAGCAGGAACAGGTCCTGGCTGCGAAGGGAGAGGGCTAAGGCCTTCACCATCGAGCCTCTCTTGGCCTGCAACCACTAATTGGAACTTAGATCCACACTAGTCAAGGCTACCAGACTGAGGCATTCTACTGAGGGACTGCATGGTATCATCTCCTTTCCAACTTCTCTCTTTTTTTTTAAACTCACCAGCAATCTCCCAAAGGGAAAGACATGTCTACCATCTGCTGGAGATGGAGAATACTGGCGGGCTGCTGGTAGAGCAGGAATATATAGCTGTGACATCCATCTGCTGACAGAGGTGCACAATTCAATTGTTGGGATTGACCTACCTGAACGCTTAGGAAGCAAGTATTTTCTATTAGCAGAATATAAATACATAAAAATGAATACAAATATTCTGTTTACTTTTTACAGTGTTTATTGCACAATGTTTAGCTTTTAAATTATTTAATTATTTAACTTACCAAATATGCACTGAATTACATTGTGTATTTTCCTCCAAATCTACTTGGTCATTGTTTGTGCTTGCTTCTGAAATGAAATTATCATATAAAAAGCAGTATTAGTTGCAGTTAATATTTGTTAAAGACTACAACACAGGAATCAAATATACTGCATATATCACACTAAGAAATATTCTTTACCTGTTCATTTTTTTCTGTAAACTAAACCAGTAGATATATGAGGTATCCTTATCCCTACTCTGTCTCAGCTCATCAGGACACCTCATTACTATCTGGTTTACCCTATGACATCCTCAGACTTGAAATTCTGTTTTACCTATGAAAAGTATAATCAAAATTCCCAGAATGCCATGGGGCAGAACTAAGTGATTCAGAATGTTCAGAAGATCTGTTGTTACTGGGTAACCTAAAATGAAGATGCCTTCAGACCCTCTAAATAATTTTCCCCCAATTTTTCTTTCAATGTCATCACCAGTCTCTTCCGAATTCATATACATACTTCCAAAGTGCTAGAACAAAAGATAAAAACAGAACAAGCAGCAACTGTTCTATTCAGTATTCATACTAAAGAAAAGAACAGAGTATTGGTTAAGCTTAATACAGAAAGAAAATAGCAAAAGCAAATTTAATTTTCTAAGGCCTGGATTTATCAAATTGCGATAAGTATCGCATGTGATAGCAAAAGGGGCATGGTTTATGCTAATAGACAGTTTATTGCAATGTGTGCTAATTACCTATGTGAAGAGCTAAGTTAGCACAAATTGTGATAATGTTTTCAGACCTTGTGATAAGTGCCATATCTGTTGTATTTCCTGCATATAACCACTGGGGGATGAGAGAGAGAGACTAGCCATAATGACCTCTCCCTAGATAGGTATTTGTATCCCTATGGGAGACCCACCTAGTAACTCGAGGTGAGGTTTAGGTATTAGTGTAGGGGGTTAGGGGCTCACGTTGACATTCAACGTGAGACATACGAACAGAACAGTGGTCTCTTGTGAAGATTTGATGACCTTCGGAGTGAGGAAACTCACTTCAAGATGATATTTGTGCAAGGTTCTCTCAACCTAGCTTGATGGACACTCTACCTGGGTAACATCAAGCTAGGTGGAGAGAACATTGCAATAGCTTTCTTTAGTCTACCTGGCTAATAATATGTTATCGACTTTTCCTTCAGGACCTTGTCCAAACTGCTTTTAAACCCCACTCTGCTAGATGTCTTAACTTCATCCTCTGACAATAGATGCCACAGCTTGATAGTGCGCGGAGTGAAAAAGTACTTTGTATGATCTGTTTTGAATCTGCTGGTTACTAATTTCATGCAGTTTCCACTTGTTTTAGTATTATTTGAAAGGGTAAATATTCATCCTTTATTAACTCGTTCCACCCCACTCATGATTTTATAAACTTTGATCATGTCTCCTCTCAGCCTTCTCTTTTCCAAGAGCCCAAAACTACATAGCATCTTATCGTAGGAGAAGTGTTCCATTCCTTTTACCATCCTTTTCCGCACCTTTTCTAGTTCAGCTATGACTGAGATAGGGCAACCAGAATTGCATTCAATACTCAGTGTGGTCACATCTTGGCTCGATACAGAGACATTATGATATTTTGTTTTATTCTCCACTCCTTTCTGGATCATTCCATTTGCTTTTTTTGACCTCACCACACACTGAGCAGAGGATTTCAACGTATTGTCCACAAATATTCCAAGGTCCTTTTCCTGGATAGTGAATCCCAGTCCAGAACCCAGCATTTCTGTACCTGTAGTTGGGATTATTTTTCCGTGTGTGTGTGTCACTTTGCATTTTTCCACATCAAATTTCATCTGCCATGCTGTTGCTCAGTCTCCTAGTCTCAGGTCCTTCTGAATTTCCTCACAATCTGCTCCTGTTTTAACATTTCTCCTAGATCCATCTGATTTTAGGATAGTCTTGTAATTATTGATTTACCCCAGCCTTGACTACTGCAACTCCCTCTATACAAGTCTCCCTCATTACAAAGTCAGACTTCTATTACTAGTTCAAAACACAGCTGCTCTTCTGCTTACTGATATTAGATATCATGACACCTCCTCCAACAGCCTCCACTGATTGCCCATTCAACAACATTTACAATATAAGTTGGAAATGATCATACACAGCTTCCTTAATAATTCACCTCACCCTGGATCATCTCTACCTTTAAGATATACACTCCATCCAGAACCTACAGTCCTAGTCTCAATTCCTATTGGATGTCCCTCCTACTTGCTGAGCCAGTTTATCAGCAATTCATGAAAAGTACCTTTTCCATTGCTGGACCAGTGCTATGGAATTCCCTCCATCTATATGCTGTCTAAAGGAACCTAAAGAATTCAGAAAAGCATATAAAACCCATATATTCAAAGCAGCTTTCCAGCAGTCAGCTAGATCCTCCTTCCCTCCTTTCTGGTCAACTGAGCAGTAATCCTTGAGGCCTCTCCTGTACCCTCTACCTTTGCTCCACATTATATTTATTTATTGATGTTGTATGTCTATGTCCCAATTTTTACATCTTGATTATTTTATGTATGTTTGCATGTACTCTGCCCTGCAGAAAGCATGCCGGTACTGCTGACTCCAGCTCTCCTTCCACATTCCACCTGGGCTTTCAGCATTTTAAGCCCAGGTGGAGGACCTATCTTGCTCGGGTAGGGGGAGCAGCTGGATCAGCAGGGGACCGGGAAATGTGGCGACACACCTGCGTATACTTGGCGACACACTGGTGTGTCGTGACACACCGGCTGAGAACCACTGTGCTAGATGATGAGCAGAGCTTGGTTTCCTCCAGACATAACGCTGTGCATTCAAGCCAAAGCATTTAATCTTAGTTTCATCAGACCAGAGAATGTTTCTCTTGCTCTGAGAGTCCTTTTAAGTACTTTTTGGCTAATTCCAAGTGGGCTGTCTTGCATTTTACTGAGAAGTGGCTTCCATCTGGCCACTCTACCATAAAGGCCTGATTCGTGGAGTGCTGCAGAGATGGTTGTCCTTCTGGAAGGTTCTCCCATCTCCATGGCAGAACTCTGGAGCTCTGTCAGTGACTATCAGGGTCTTGGTCACCTCTCTGACCAAGGTCCTTTCCCCCAATTGCTCAGTTTGGGCGATCGGCTAGCTCTAGGAAGAGTCCTGGTGTGTCTGAACTTTTTCCATTTAAGAATTATGGAGGCCACTGTGTTCTTCGGGACTTTCAATGCTGCAGCAATTTTTTGAACTCTTCTCCAGATCTATGCTTCAACAATCCTGTCCTGGAGATCTACAGACTATTCCTTCGACTTCATGGCTTTGATTTTCTTCTGACATGCACTATCAACTGTGGGACCTTATATAGACAGGTGTATGCCTTTCCAAATCATGTCCAATCAATTGAATTTACCACAGGTGGACTCCAATCAAGTTGGAGAAACATCTCAAGGCTGATCAATGGAAACAGAATGCACCTGAGCTCAACTGAGTGGCATAGCAAAGGGTCTGAATACTTATGTAAACGTGATATTTTAGTGGGGGTTTTTTTTTAATTTTGCACAAATTTCTACAAAACTGATTTCACTTTGTCATTATAGGGTATTGTGTGTAAACTGAGGGAGGAAAAATGCATATTATCCATTTTAAATATCAGTGATTTTCTATATTTTTGGTATGATATATTTCTAACCAATTTTAACAGTTATTGTAACACTAAGAACCTGGCATACAGATATCACAGAGTTGCACAGCTATTTATATTTGGAGCTGAGTGAAATCATGGCAGAAAGGGTGCATGAAGTATCAAGTATCAGGATCTCAAAACTTCAGAACCATATTAAAAAATATAAAAATGAAGGACAACTTTTTAAAAGAGATGTTTAAAATCATAGCCTCACAAAAATAATTAGAGATGATTTACAGTAACATTTCTTTAAATCTGCAGTGGTCCTTTAATACTCTTGAATTCAAAATAATGCATGCTAAGCAGCAGTAAATTCAAATATATATCTTTTTTTTTTTTTTTTTAAATAGTTCATTCAACATTGCTCCAAGTTTGTGCAGCCACTGAAGAGATCATATCTGATCATGGTTAATGTAGAGAAATGAACAAATTCACATTTTTGCAAATATAAGGGTGACTTTTCAAAGGTCCACGCATATAAACTACAGGGTTTACGGGGGTTTAATCAATGTTAATATTAGCACTTACCACCCAGGAAAAAGATCTATGCGTCATAGTAGATAATACATTAAAATCATCACCTCAGTGTACTGTGTATTTTTTCGTTGTATTTTTTACTGTATTTCACTGTATAACCTTCTATTGGTAATTTTTGCAGATGCTTCGTTCACTTATTGACAATGCTTCTGGTATGTATTACATTACTGAAGTTGCTGTACTTGCTTCATATGGTTCCTTGTAAATTTGCACTTTTTGGATTCTACCATTTCTTTGTTATTTTTTAGGATGCCTCGTTCCTATACAATTTATGAATTCCTTAATATACTTTATCCTGGTATGTGTTTTAATTACATAGTTATCTTATGTACATTCCCAGTTTTGGTTGCCTGCTGTTCTTTTTTTTTTGTTTGTTTTTTTGTTTTACAATTTTATTGGTGCAAATTATTCTCACATACAGCAAGCATCCTGCATTCCCAATCATATAAGCACCACGGTTTTCCATTTATCCCCCTGTGTAACCCCCTTCCCCCTTATACATGTGAGTCATAAACCAAGAAAAGGCAAGAAAAAACCATCATCAACAACCTGAAGGAACAGCAACTTGAATAACAGTATATTATAATACTTAAAGTACTTATAAGTGCTCATGAGTGTGTGGGTCATGTGCGTCCAAGGCTCCGTGTTAGGTCAATAATCTATGTGTCCCAAGTGGTTCTCCAACGTAAATACAAATCCCATGTCTGATGGAACTTCTCTGTCCTTTTATGTTTTCCAGCCGTGATCTGATTCATTGTGCATAAATGGTCCAATCTTCGCAGAACTACTGCAAGGGATGGGCCAGTTTTAGTCTTCCATGTTCTAGCGATTTCCAACCGCGTCGCTATACAGGCTTGTATGCAAAACTCTGGCAGTGTCAATAAGTCACTATGCGGAGAAGTATTCAACAGTGCTCCTTCCAGCGGTAGACATATCGAGGTGTCCATAACCGTCGTTAACCATTGTTCTAATTGTGTCCATAAGGGTTTAATACAATCACCCTCCCACCACATATGTAAAAAAGTACCTCGAGTATTACATCCCCTCCAACATAGTCCCTCATAATTAGGTATTATTTTCCGCAGCCGGTCGGGTGTCATATACCAACGGTACAACATTTTGTACCCATTCTCTATAAGTGTCGAGGAAACAGAAGCTTTACTAACATTGAGGTATATCTGCTCCCATTCACTCTCATCAACCTGCCTATTGAGGTCATTGCACCACGCCTTAATGTGAGTGGGTACCACCGCACATTTAATATTTAATAATTTGTAAATTTTAGATAAAAGTCCCTAATGTTTATGAGGTGCGGAGCAGTATCCCTCAAATAGTGTTTTACCAGCCCTCATATCCGCTGGGATACCTTGAGCCTGGCAGAAATGAGAGAGTTGCTTATACGAAAGAAATTCCGTAACTGGTAGATGGAATCGCTCTCTAATCTGAATAAAGGTAAGTAGTTTGTCATCCCCCCATATATGTTCCATTCGGAAAATGGATCTTGTTTTCCAATGCAAGAAAGCAAGCTCCGGAATACCTGGCACAAAGGAAGTGTTATGATAAAGACTAGTAAGGTAGTAATATGATTTTTCTCCCACTACTTTAGATTTCCATTTCCTCCAGATAGCTAATGTATGTCTAGTAGTCGGAAGCATATCCGGGCAGTCCTTCCAGGTGGTTTTAGGCTGCCAGGGCATGGCTGCCAGATTCATACTCCCCACCCTTTCTTGTTCCATTAGAGCCCAATGCCTAGGATCCCGTTCTTCATGCCAAGCGACTATAGGTCGCAGTTGTCCAGCTATGTAATACCAATGAATGTTGGGTACACCAAGTCCCCCTTCCAATTTAGATTGGTACAAACACTCGTTTGCTTACCCTTGGAGGGCGTCTATTCCAGATAAATCCAAGGAACCGCCTCTGCCAATATTTTATAGCAGCCTCTGGAATGGGAATTGGGAGAGACTGGAACAAGTATAATAGTTTAGGTAGTGTATTCATCTTAATAGTGGCTATTCTGCCTAACCAAGAAATAGGTAGTCTATGCCATTTATCCAGATCGAAAAAGATCTTTTTGATGAGAGGGAAGTAGTTAAATGAATATAAGTCTTTGGGATGAGTAGTTAAATATACTCCTAAATATTTAAGTTTTTGATTGGCCCATCTGAAGGGGTGTAATGGCTTCAAAGAATGCACCGTTTCCTGAGTGCAAGAAATATTCAGTATTTCTGATTTGTCCCAATTCACTTTGTAACCTGAGGCTTCGCTGAACATTCGAATTTCTCTTTCTATGGCGGAGAGAGAGTTATGAGGGTCTCGTACCGTGAAAATAATATCGTCAGCAAAAAGGCATAGTTTATGGCATAGGCTACCCACCTGGAAGCCACAAATTGTGGTATTATTGCGGATATGAATGGCCAGTGGTTCCAGGAATATAGCGAAGAGCAAAGGAGAAAGTGGACAGCCTTGTCGTGTGCCCCTTCCAACTTCAAAACTGTCAGAGTGCCCTCCATTAATCTTGAGACAAGCTCTCGGGTGATCGTATAGTTTATGGAGCCATTCACAAAAATATGGTCCAAATCCCATCTTCCATAAAACCCCAAATAAGAATGGCCAGTGGACCATATCAAATGCTTTCTCCGCGTCCATAGAAAGGAGCAGAGATTCATCTTTACGCTCATGCGCTAGCCATAATAAGTTAACCAACTTACGGATATTGTCTCCAGCCATCCTCCCTGGCATAAATCCCGCTTGGTCTTGATGTATAAGACTGAGAATATATTTATTCATACGACCCGCTAAGATTCTCGCTAATATTTTAAGATCTATGTTAATTAAGGAAATGGGGCGATAGGAGCCACAATTCGTGGGATCTCGCCCGGGTTTGGGAAGAACCGTTATGCCCGCCAAATTTGCTTGGGCCCCTAGAGATTCGCCTCCCCTTAGAGAATTATATACTTTTTGCATTTGGGCAACAAGATGGGGACCAAATTGCTTGTAAAATTTGGCTGTCAAACCATCAGGGCCAGGTGATTTCCCGGTTTTCATAGAGTGTATACTTTCTAATATTTCAGCCGTTGTAATCTCGGCGTCTAGGTCACTTTGTGCTTCAAAAGATAAGCAGGGAAGAGGCGTGTTAGACAGATATTCATCCACGTGTAATTGCTGAATATCCTGGTTTGTGCCATATAACTTTGAGTAGAACTCTAAGAATCTTTTGCGTATATCCGTGTTATTGGTGAGTATGGTATCATTTTCAGTTTTAATTTTGGCGATATTATTCTGGTACTGAAGCTTTTTCAGTTTATTGGCCAATTGCTTCCCAGCTTTATTTCCGCCCTCAAAGTATTCTTGCTTTGTTAACAGCATATGATGATTTATCTTATTAGACTCTAATCGTAGCAGCTCTTCCCTTGCTTTTGAAAGTTTTGTTAGAATCTTCCCTACGCCAGTGGCCTGATGTTGTTGGGTCAGTACTTTTATAGTATCTCGCAACTCTTGCGCGGCCTTCAAATCCCTATGTTTAATATAGGTTCCTCGTGAGATCATTAAACCCCTAAAGTAAGCCTTGAAAGCTTCCCATACCACTGGGGGAGAGACATCGCCTGTATCATTTGTTGCAAAGAACGACTTAATATTGTTAATAAGAATCTTGTTATATTCCTCATCCCCCAGTAATGATTCATTCAGACGCCAGAATTTGAGACCAGCATCATACCCACTAAGCTCAACCTCTAAGCGAATAGCAGCATGATCGGACCAAACCACTGGATTGATATCAGCCTGCTTTATGTGGTTAAAGAGCCCCTTATCTGATAAGAAATAATCAATTCTGGTATAAGAGGAGTGGGGATTAGAGTAAAAAGTGTAAGAACGTGTTGTTGGATACAGCGTTCTCCACACATCTAGTAGAAGCCAATGGTCCATCAAGGCTTATAATCGTGCTCTATGAGAACCAGTAGTGGCTACATATCCTCTGGATGCGTCTATAGAGGGGCATCGTACCAGATTAAAATCACCTCCCACCAGCACATAACCTTGGCCATGGGTATCAAGCAGTGTATTAAGTTGGTCTAAAAATGTTCCCTGTTCTTTGTTGGGAGCATATATATTAACGAGAGTATACATAACCCCATTTATAGAAATAATTAAGATAAGGTAACGCCCTAAGGGATCGCGGACACATCCCTTATATTCAAAAACCATGGATTGCGCCAATAGCACCCCTACCCCTGCGTATTTGGATTTACTTGTACATGCTGCGTAATACTGATATGGGTAAATATGTGAGGTCATCAAAGATTCATACCTGGCCTTCAAGTGCGTCTCTTGAATAAAGGCAATGTCTGCCCTCAGTTGGCCCAGTTCTCTATACAGAAGCCGTCTCTTTTGAGGAGTGTTTAGTCCCTTTACATTAAGGGACACAATGCGTATGGACGTCATTGCTACTTGCTGCTAAATCCTCCAATGACCAGATGCTGGGCTCGGACACCAGAACTATCCCCCATCCTATTCCTCCCATAGGTCACCATACCCAGGAACACACGCACACCCACACAATTAGTAATACCTGTATTAACTTGGTATCGGATTCTTGCCCTTCCCCATTTTCTTCCCCTCACCCTCCCCTCCCCCCCTCCCCTCCCTCTGATCAAATCTGCTTGTACCTCCCAGCAGATCCATCCATTCACTACTTGTGGAGGAAGACAATAACTGTCATCACTCCCTCCCCTCCCATATCTATTAAAAAGATATAGGTAGCCGACTATCTGTAACCTTAATACAATAATGTAACTTGAATACCATGTAACTTAACCAACTGTGGTATAAACGTCAAAAACATCACGTTCCCTCAGTGCACTTCGTGCAGGGGCTGATCATTAGATAATGCCAGATATGATCTGGAAGTCTTGTCCCTCAAGTTTTCCCATCCGCTCTCTTAGCATTGTCCGAATTTCTTTTCAGCCTGCTGTTCCTCGAGGTAGCCCTCTGCCATCTGGGTAATTGCTCTTTGGGCATAGGCGTTCGCATTTTCCTGTCCGCCCTTGCCGAAGGCTGAAATCCCTTATCTTTCAACAGAATTGCTGCCTCGTCTGCTGTACGTAGCTGCGTTGTTGCTCCTTCCCAGGTGAAATTAAGACCAAACGGGTGTAGCCAGCGATATTTTACATTCTTCTCTCTGAGGAATTGTGTAACTTCTCTAAATTCGAATCTGCTTTGCATCATTGCCTGTGAGAGATCAGCATATATAGATATTTCTTGGGCCTCCCATTGCCATTTATTGTGCTGTCGTGCTGCTGCTGCTATGCTCTCCTTCTGCATGTAATTATGGAAGCACACGATGATGTCTCTTGGGAGATTAGGACGAGCCGCTCGCATCGCGCGGTGTGCCCTATCTATTTTGATGTCTTTGGACAGGATTTGGGAGTCGCTTCCAGCGGTGGCCAGAACATGTGTACAGAAACGGGCCACAAGTTGCTCACAATCAGTATTCTCTGCCGACTCCAAAAAGCCCCTGAAGCGGAGATTCCCTCGCCGTGCGCAATTTTCGAGGTCGGCCATCTTGACCCGCATAGCTGCATTTTCCTCTTGCAGTTCAGAACATACCTCCTGCAGCTGCGTTGTTACCACGGATTGACCGTCCATTCTACCGTCTAGTTCATCAACTCTCCTGCCGACTGAGTGTAATTCTTCACGGAAGTCTTCCATCATTTCGTGTATTTCTTTTTTATAATTTTTTAAGTCCTGCCGAATGCCACAAAACCAGGACCTAAATTCCGATCTCGAAGGTGCCCCTTCTGATGCTATATTAAAATCGTCATCAGGCTCCTGCTGCACAGGCATCGGCGCATCCTCAGCCGGCTCTCTGGTTTCGATTTCGGCATCTCCCCCCTTCTGGTAGGAAAAACACTGGAAGTCCACGGTTTTTCGTTTTGCTGCCATTCCTGAGGTAAACCGCTGCAGTTAGATATTTTTAGGCGTCGGCTAGCCCCTGTATAAATGCTTTTAAAGCGGGAGGGTCCCGGGAGCTCGAAAGTTAAGCCGCCATTAAGTGGCTGACGTCACTTCCTCCGGTTGCCTGCTGTTCTGACTGTTCATTTTTTGTTTTGTATAGATGTTTTCAACTGTATAGGAATTTGTTCCCTGAGGGTCCCCCCCTGACGCAGCCCCTTCGGAAAAACACAGCCATGATGGGGGAGTGTGTTCCATAAGATTATTTCCGAAACTATAAATAAATGCTATCTTGAAGATATAGCAAATGTTGCTTACCTGTAACAGGTGTTCTCACAGGACAGCAGGATGTTAGTCCTCACATATGGGTGACATCATTAGGATGGAGCCCAATCACGGAAAACTTCTGTCAAAGTTTCCAGAACTTTGACTGGGCCCTACTGGGCATACCCAGCATGGCACTAACCCTGCAGCCAGCAGGGGGTCCCCCTTCAGTCTTATTTGAAAGCTACAGGCAGTGCCGAAAAATAAAATTACAAAACGTTACGAACCCAACATGGCGGGGTGGCGGGCGGGTTTCGTGAGGACTAACAGCCTGCTGTCCTGTGAGAACACCTGTTACAGGTAAGCAACATTTGCTTTCTCACAGGACAAGCAGGATGCTAGTCTTCACATATGGGTGAGTACCGAGCTGAGGATGTCCGAACATGCACCAAATGTACCCAACGGCATGCAACAGGCACAACAACTGGGGTGGAATTTGGTAGAGGGCATCCTGAACCCCACCGGGCAGACAGAAGGGTGTTGGTACGTCACGTTGGAAATAGGTTATGCAGGACAGACTGGCCGAAGATGGTATCTTGTCTTCCGGCTTTGTCCAAGCAATAGTGGGCTGCGAAAGTGTGGAGAGAACTCCAGGTGGCAGCCCTGCAAATGTCAGGAAGCGGCACCGATCAGAGGTGTGCTACTGAAGTCGCCATGGCCCTCACAGAGTGTGCTTTGACACGTTCTTGAAAAGGAACGCCTGCTTGCTGATAGCAAAGAGATATGCAGTCCGCCAACCAGGAGGAGAGAGTCTGCTTACCCACAGGTTGCCCTAATTTATTGGGATGGAAAGACACGAATAACTGAGTACTGTTCCTGTGGGCAACTGTACGGTCTAGGTAGAACGCTAGAGCCCATTTACAGTCAAGGGCATGCAGAGCCTGTTCCCCTGGATTGGAATGGGGCCTGGGAAAAAAGGTAGGTAGTATGATGGATTGATTAATGTGAAACTCTGAAACTACCTTAGGTAAAAATTTAGGGTGAGTGCGGAGTACCACCCGGTCCTGCAGGAGTTTAGTGTAAGACGGATAGGTAACTAGGGCATGTAACTCACTAACCCTGCGAGCTGAAGTGATAGCCAAAAGGAAAATCACTTTCCATGTGAGATATTTTAGGTCACAGGAGTGAAGAGGCTCGAATGGTGGTTTCATGAGCCGACCAAGAACTAGATTAAGGTCCCAAGAAGGGGCCGGAGGACGTAAAGGTGGCTTGACATGGAGCAAGCCCTTTAAAAAGCGTGTTACGAGGGGTTGTACTGATATAGGAACATCCCCGACACCCTTATGGAAGGCGGCTACCGCACTGACATGCATTCTGATTGAAGATGTCTTTAAACCTGACTCTGACAAATGCCAGAGATAGTCCAAAAACCTTGGGATTGGACAGGAAAAGGGATCAAGGAACTGCGAAGTGCACCATGATGTGTACCTTTTCCATTTATAGGAATAAGATTTTCTTGTGGAAGGCTTTTGCGAAGCAATCAGGACACGAGAAACCGAATCTGAAAGGTTAAGTGGTTGAAGGATTAACCTTTCAACATCCATGCCGTCAGGGACAAGGCTCGAAGATTGGGATGGCGTAGGCATCCGTCGTTTTGAGTGATCAGATGCAGGTCCATTCCCAAGGGAATGTGCCTGCGGATGGAGAGATCCTGGAGTATAGGAAACCACACTTGGCGTGGCCAGTGAGGTGCTATCAGGATCATGGTTCCCTTGTCCTGACGTAGCTTCACGAGAGTCTTCGAAAGAAGAGGAAGTGGAGGGAATGCATAGAGCAGACTGGTTGCCCACGAGAGGGAGAATGCATCTATGGGCTGAGAGTGCTCGCTCCGAATGAGGGAGCAGTAGTTGTCCACTTTGTGGTTCTGAGGGGATGCAAAGAGGTCTGTCTGGGGGTATCCCCATTGACGAAAGATTGAAGTCGCTACCGAGGGGTTGAGAGACCACTCGTGTGGCTGGAAGACACGACTCAGTTTGTCTGCCAAGACATTGTCCACTCCCGGCAAGTAGGTGGCCCTGAGGTACATCGAGTGGGAGAGCGCTTCCGACCAAATCCGCGCAGCTTCCTGACACAGAAGGAAGGAGCCTGTGCCTCCCTGCTTGTTGATGTACACATGGCCACCTGGTTGTCCATCTGAATCAGGATGACGTGATTTGACAGGCGTTCCTGAAAAGCCCTGAGAGCATATCGCATTGCTCGAAGTTCTAGGAAGTTTATTTGATGTTTGGCTTCCCCTGGAGACCAAGACCCCTGTGTCTGTAAATTGTCCACGTGGGCTCCCCAGCCGAGGTTGGAAGCGTCGGTGGTGAGAATGAGTTGAGGATCTGGCACTTGAAAGGGCAGTCCCTGGAGGAGATTGTTGTGATCTTTCCACCAGGCGAGAGACAGACGGAGTGAGTCAGTGATGTGGACAATGGTCGACAGAGGCTGAACAGCTTGAATCCATTGTGACATCAGAGTCCAATGCATGAGCCTCATGGCCAGGAGGGCCATTGGTGTGACATGGACTGAGGACGCCATGTGTCTTAAAAGGACGAAGAATTGGCGAGCCATTGCTGTATGCTGAGACTGCAACTAGTGAGCGAGAGCCACGAGGGTTAGCACTCGTTGTTGAGGTAGAAAGGCTTTTGCTTGCAAGGTGTCCAAGTCTGCCCCAATGAACGATGGGACTAAATAGGATTTTTCGTAATTGACGAGAAATCCTAGAGAAATTACAGTGTGTAGGGTCAAATCGAGGGATCACCGAGCGTCTTGCTGGTTTGGAGCCCTGATTAACCAGTCGTCCAGATAGGGGTAGACGTGAATACCTTCTTTCCTGAGAAAAGCTGCGACAACTACAAGACATTTAGTAAAGACTCGTGGTGCCGATGCTAGGCCGAAGGGAAGCACGCGGTATTGATAGTGCTTTGGGCCTACTAAAAACCGGAGGTACTTGTGATGAGCTGGAGCTATCGCAATGTGTGTGTATGCGTCCTGAAGGTCTAGAGAGCAGAGCCAGTCTCCTCTTTGCAGAAGAGGTAGAAGCGAGCCCAAGGTTACCATCTTGAACTTTTCTCGCTGTAGGTACTTGTTGAGAGCACGTAGGTCCAGAATTGGACGAACTCCACCGGATTTTTGGGGGATCAAAAAGTACCGGAATAGAACCCTAGGCCTTGCTGCGAGAGAGGGACGGGTTCTATTGCTCTTAACTGGAGAAGAAGGGAAACCTCCTGCTCCAGAAGGACAGAATGGTCGGATACTCTCCATGCTTGCAGAGGTGGTGAGTCCGGTGGAAGAGCAAGAAAGTTTAGGTGGAAACCCTGAGCAATGATTGCTAGCACCCATTGGTCGGTTGTGATTGATTGCCACATGCCGTGAAAGTGGCACAATCGACTTCCCACTGGTATGCTTGGCAGAGGAATCAGGCTGCTGCTCTCCAAGTGAAAGTCAAAAACCTGAAGCAGGCCCCGGCTGGGGAGCTGCTTGCGGCTTTTGCTTCCGGGCCTGGCAAGGCTGAGGTTTTTGGGAAGGCCTCTTAGTTCGGGACCTTGCTGGTGGAGGATAGTACTTCCTTGGACGGAAGAATGACTTCTTAGAGTCCTTCCTAAAGGGCTGTCTTAAGGGGAAGTCGGAAGGTATCGATGAGAGCTGTTTAAGGGTCTCATGATGGTTCTTTAATTCAGCCACTATTTGTTGGATCTGTTCACCGAACAGATTGTCTCCTACACATGGTAGGTCAGATAGCCTGTCTTGTACTTCTGGCCGAAAGTCAGAAGATTTGAGCCAAGCCCATCGTCTTGCCAAAATGGCAGCTGCAGACACTCTAGTAGAGGTGTCGAAGATATCGTAAGCTGTTCTTATCTCATGTTTTCCTGCCTCAAACCCTTTGTTGACAAGGATTTGAAGCTGTTGTTGGAATTGGTCAGGCAGGGTTTCAGAGAAGTCCTGTATCTGCTTGAAATGACCCTATTGTATTGGGTCATATACAGCTGGTAAGCAGCAATTCTGGAGATGAGCATGGCCCCTTGGAATACTCATCGACCAATATTGTCTAGGGAACTTGTGTTCCTTAACAGGAGGGGTAGATGAGTGAGGCTTCGTCGTTTTTGCTTTCTTTTGAGCCGATTCTACCACAACTGAGTGGTGGTTGAGCTGAGATTTTTGAAAGCCGAGGGCTGACTGTACTAAATAGGTAGTGTCAGCTTTTCTATGGACTGGAGCAATGGATCCTGGGTTTTCCCAGTTCTTTTTGAGGTCAAGAAGAACTTGATGAACGGGAATAGAAGTGATCACTTTAGGGGCATCCAGGAATTGGAGGAGCTCCATCATCTGGTGCCTATCATCCTGCTCCATTTGAAGCTGAAAAGGGACCAACTCAGACATTTCCTTCAGAAAATTAATGAAAGAAAGGTTCTCTGGAGGAGAACGCTTTCTACTTTCAGTAGGAGAGGGAGGAGAAGGTAAGTCATTGGTGTCTGTGGAAGTATCATCACCCCAGGTGTCATAAGGATCAGCAGGCTGACCTTTAGGACGAGAAGGGGGTTGGATACCCGAAGGCCCCGGCTGAGGCTCCGAGAAAATCAAAGGAATCGCCGGGGGCACCGTGGACGGCCTGGAAGGCATCGGTGCCGGTATCGAAGGCATCAATGATGCCAATGTGCGTATCGCACCCGATGAATGAATAGGTAGCAAGGGACGAATTGGCATCGATGGCTGAGGCAATATTCCTGAAGGAGGAATGCGGAACGCTGTTTCTCCTCCCGATGAAGCTGTCAACGGGGAGCGCACTGGAGCCATCGGAGACCCGGGAATCATCGGTGGAAGGGCCGTCATGAGCGCCTCCATCCGGGATAGCAGCGGTGCCAGCGCTGCTGTCATCGGTTTGGTGGCCGGTTCCACTCTCGGTGCCGGTGTCGGTGCCGGAGGAACCTGGAGCTGTTGCATCGCCTTGTCGATGGCCTCCTGGACCAGCCGATCCAGTTCTTCCCAGAGACTTGGAGCAAGCAGCCCCGGCTCCGTGACGGAAGAGGGAGGCGGAGGCACAGTCGGAGGGACCACCTTTACAGGCGGAATCGCGACTTCCAAACCCCGATTGGGTGAGGGTGGCCTCGATGTCCTGGTCGCAGGAATGGTCAGTGCCATTTCTGGACGGGGCTTCTTCGATGGTGGCTCGGACGGTGGCGAGGTCGATGATTTCGCTCCCTCGTCGGTCCGAGACTTAGGATGCCGATGGCGATGTTTCTCCCTATGATCCCCTCGATCTTCTGGGGGAGTAACAGGAGTCTATGGCCGTGAAGACGTCGATGGCGGACGGTCACCGGACGGAGGTCGATGCTGGTGCGACTTCGGTGCCGGTTCCGATGACGTCGATGCGATGGACGACATCGGGGTGTGAGCACAGAAGAGGAGTCCCATCTTCTCCATTCTGGCTTTGCGACCTTTCGGTGTCATGAGGGCACATTTGGTGCAAGTCAGTACATCATGCTCACGGCCTAAACACATTACACAGACTCCATGAGGGTCTGTGATAGACATGGTACGGGTACAGTCCGGTACCGACGAAACCCCGACGCCATGGCCTTAGAAAAAAATCGAGCCGCTGTACGGTCGACGGCCAGTAGGCCGCAAGGGCCAAACTGACGGTAATCGACGAAAGGCGGTCAAAAACTTACCGGAGAAAAGTTAGAGGAGGGACCCCTGTGGGGCAATTTAAGTTTAATTAACTCCGTGAGGAAAATTCCTGTCAGGAATCTCTTCAGAGCTCCTAAATCGCGAGGCTACTGCTGCGCGGAAAAAAGAAGACTGAAGGGGGATCCCTGCTGGCTGCAGGATTAGTGCCATGCTGGGCATGCCCAGTAGGGGCCAGTCAAAGTTCTGGAAACTTTGACAGACGTTTTCCGTGATTGGGCTCCATCCTGATGATGTCACCCATATGTGAGGACTACCATCCTGCTTGTCCTGTGAGAAAAATTGGAATATCACTTGTTTCCTTGGAACATTATCACCTTTAGTTGCACACCTCATGCTGCTGTATACACTTTCCTATGTGACATCATTTATGCAATATTTACTATTTGCTTTTGGTCAAAAAAGCAAAACAATGTTAGGGATGATTAGGAAAGGAATTGTGAATAAAACGGAGAATGCCATAATGCCTCTGTATCACTCCATAGTGAGACCACACCTTGAATACTGGGCCGGATTTTAAAAGGGTTACGCGCGCCGGGCCTATTTTAAAAAGGCCCGGCAACGCTCGTAAAGCCTCGGAAGGCGTGCAAATCCCGGGGCTTTACAAAAGGGGCGGATCCGGGGGCGAGGCCAGAGGCCTCTGACATAGCGGCCATTGCCGCTGTGTTGGAGGATTGTGTACCAGCAGGATGCCGGCAGGCACAAAAGGTAAAACAAGAGTCGGGGGGGGGGGGGGGTAAGAGTAGGGCTGGGGGGGGGAAAGGTTAGGTTAGGGGGAAGAGAATGGAGGAAGGCAGCGTGGCAATTGTGCACCCCCTTGCGCACGCTGACCCCAGGTTTTATAACATGCACTTGCGTCGGGTTGCGCACGCACATATAGGCCGCGCAAGCTTCTTTTAAAATCTACCC
Organism: Rhinatrema bivittatum; assembly: GCF_901001135.1. Classification (NCBI taxonomy): domain Eukaryota; kingdom Metazoa; phylum Chordata; class Amphibia; order Gymnophiona; family Rhinatrematidae; genus Rhinatrema; species Rhinatrema bivittatum. The sequence goes on from NC_042623.1 coordinate 60,112,071, forward strand.
CACTGTGTGTAATTCTGATCCTCGCATCTTAAAAAAGATACAATTTGCATTGCTGAAGGAGATTGAATGGCTCTTCCATGAGGAAAGGCTAAAGAGGTTAGGGCTGAGAAAAGACGGCTGAGGGGGATTACGATAAAAGTCTATAAAATCATGAAAGGACTTGGAATAGGTAAATGGGAATAGGTTATTTACTCTTTCAGATAATACTAGGGGGCACTCCATGATTTAGTAAGTAGCACTTAAAACAAATGGGAGAAAATTATTTCACTCAATGTACAATTAAGCTCTAGAATTCATTGCCAGAGGATGTGGTTAAGGCAGTTAGTGTATATTTGGGTTTTAAAAAAGATTTGGTTAAGTTCTTGGAAAAGTCCATAAACTACAAGTTAACTTATGCAACAGCCACTGCTTATTACAGGCTTTAGCAGCATGGGATCTATTTCATGTTTGGGTACATGCCAGGTTCTTGCAACCTGAACTAGCCACTGTTGGAAACAGGATGCTGGGCTTTATGGACCCTCTAACTGACCCAGTATGGCAATGTTCTGATATAAATTAAATGGCAAACACTTGCTACAGCACAGTATTTCCTTATGCAAGCTCTTAATTATTTAGAAAAATAATTTTAGCTCTCCTTCCATTCAACATAAAAACATAAGATATGCCATACTTGGTCAGACCAAGGGTCAATTAAGCCCATATCCTGTTTCTAACAGTGGCCAATCCAAGTTACAAGTACCTGGCAAGTACCCAAAATTAGATAAATCACAAGCTACTATTGTTTATCAATTACTATAATAGCAGTTTATGGATTGTTCCTCTAGGAACTTATCCAAACATTTTTTAAACCCAGTTACATTAACTGCTGTAACCACATCCTCTGGCAACGAATTTCAGAGCTTAACTATGCACTGAGTGAAAAAGAATTTCATTGATTTGTTTTAAATGAGCTACTTGCTATCTTCATAGAGTGCCCCCTGGTCCTTCTGTTATCTGAGAGAGTAAAAAACCAATTTACATTAACTTGTTCAAGTCCTTTCATGATTTTGTAGACTTCCATCATATCTCACCTTCACTCTCTTCTCCAAACTGGACAGCCCTAACGTCTTTAGCCTTTCCTCTTAGGGCAGCCGTTCCATGCCTTTATCAGTTTGGGTGCCCTTCTCCCCACTTTCTCCAGTGCAGCTATATCCTTTTTTAGATGTGGTGACCAGAATTGTACACAGTATTCAAGGAGCGGTCTCATCATGGAGCGATACAGAGGCATTATGACATCCTCAGTTTTATTTGCCATTCCCTTCCTAATAATTTCTAATATTCTGTTTGCTTTTTTGTTTGCCACAGCACACTGAGCTAATGATTTCAATGTATTATCCACTACGACGCCTAGCTCTCTTTCCTGGGTGGTAACTCCTAAGATAAAACCTAACATTGTGTAACTACAGCAAGGGTTGTTTTTCCCTATTTGCATCACTTTGCCCTTGTCCACGTTAAATTTCATCTGCCATTTGGAAGCCCAGTCTTCCAGGCTCACAAGGTCCTCCTGCAATCCATCGCAATCCACTTGAGATTTAACTACTCTGCATAATTTTGTGACATCCGCAAATTTGATCACCTCAATCATACCCCTTTCCAAATCATTTATAAATATATTAAAAAGCACCGGTCCAAGTACAGATCCCTGAGGCACTCCACTGTTTACCTTTTTCCTCTGTGAAAACTGACATTTAATCCCGTTTCCTGTCTTTTAACCAGCTTGCAATCCACAAGAGGACATTGCCTCCTATCCCATGACTTTTCAGTTTTCTTAGAAGCTTCTCATGTGGGACTTTGTCAAATGCCTTCTGAAAATCCAAATACCCCACATCTACCAGTTCATCTTTGGTCACATGTTTATTCACCCCTTCAAAAGAAATGTAGGACATTTGTGAGGCAACACTTCCTTTGGATACATCCATGTTGGCTGTCCCATCAAACCATATTTATCTAAATGTTTTGTGGTTTTATTTTTTTATAACAGTTTCCACGATTTTATTCAACACTGAAGTCAGGCTCACCAGTCTATATCACTTCTGGGTCCCTTTTTAAATATAGGGGTTACATTGGCCATTTTTCAATCTTCAGGTACATCAGATGATTTTAATGATAGGTTACAAATAAATTGAAATAGGTCTGAAATTTCATTTTTTTAGTTCTTTCAGAACCCTGGGATGAATACCATCTAGTCCAAGTGATTTACTATTCTTCAGTTTGTCAATCAGGCCTACCACATTTTCCAGGTTTACCATGATTTGGTTCAGTTCATCTGAATTATCACCCTTGAAAACCTTCTCCGGAATGGGTATCTCTCCAACATCTTCTTCAGTAAACATTGAAGCAAAAATATTGTGTAATCTTTCCGCGATGGCCTTATCTTGATCATCCAACAATCCAACCGACTCCCTCACAGGCTTTCTGCTTCTGATATATTTTAAAAGTTTTTATTGTGAATTTTTGCCTCTATAGCCAACTTCTTTTCAAATTCTCTCAGCCTGTCTTATCAATGTCTTTTATTTAACTTGACAATGCTTATAGTTTATCCTATTTTCTTATGATTGATCCTTCTTCCAATTTTTGAATGAAGATATTTTCTCATTTTCTTGCTTTCCCACTTAATTTTTCTCTCCTGCTGCCACCCTTTTAATCTCTCTCTTGGACTCCTTCCAATCTCCCCTCCTCAATTTCTCACTGGTTCTTCCTGCCTCAATCTTCTCATACAAAAAATAACTTAACCTGAAATAGCAACAAGCTAGGCTCTGTATGCAGTGCAATAATGGAAAAACAAACATTACCATTCCTCATGTAAACAAACAAAATAAAAAAATATAAATAAAACCATACAAATAAAAAGAATATTTCAAAACAGCTGCTGTACAGAATAGCATTCAACACTAGTATTTCAAAACAGTAGCTAGATCAATCACCAACCATAATTAAAATGAATAAGGATAATAAAAATCTCACGCTCTCCATACTTGGAAATTCTAGATTTCCAGTCACCCTGAGAGTGTCATGGATTAGTGCAGGGGGAGAGGGGTGCATAAAAATTATCCCCTCTTTTGCACATACACAAATCTCTTTCTCACAAAAGCATGCTCTCATGCTCTCTCACATACTAGGACATCTACCTCTTCCTTTCTTCAGCCACCAGTGTTATGTAATTTACAGGAGGCCTCTGGGGCCTCTCTCTCTCTTCTGCCAGGCCTGCCCTTGGGGGAGGATCACTGAAAAACAGGAGATGGTGGAGAGCAGCAGGAGCCAGTTCCACCAATCTTCCTTGTATACTGGCCCTGCAGCATGTTCAAAATGCATGGGATTGACACGTTCTCTATGCTGATCTTGAGCAATCCTCATGACCCTTCATTTTTCTATCGTGAGTCTATAATAGTCTGACTACCGCCTGCAGAGTATGCATCGGCTGACTCAACTTAATGTTTTGACTCTGATGCCACCGCATCCCCCCTCAAGTGTGCCATCCTAAGCAATTGCATGGTATGCACACCTGGTAGCACCAGGTCTGAAGTGTCTACCTGAGTTGAAGAGAGACACTAAAAACAGGAATGGTGAGACCACCAGAACCGTACTAAGAAAGTAGCCCTGAGAAGCCTAAAAAAGAAAATTGGTTCTTACCTGCTAATTTTCATTCCTATAGTACCAAGGATCAGTCCAGAGAAGTGGGTTGTGTATCCCTACCAGCAGATGGAGTCAGAGAGCAAATCTTTGGGCACTGTCATATATACAAGAGTGCCACCTGCAGTCCCTCAGTATTGACTTGTACCCAAGCCAAACAACAACACTAATGGGCGAAGGGTTAACCAAAAACCACTGTCCCCCGCTTCGCCCCAAGGAAACAACATAAGCAAATCAACCGATAGAAAAAAACTGCTCCAACAATCGTATTCTGCAAAAAAGGAGCTCCATGAAAAACTAGGCAAATTCTAGCCAACACAGTCTTTCGGTAACTGAAGTAAGGGGTGGGCCTCTGGACTGATCCTTGGTACTATAGGAACGAAAATTAGCAGGTAAGAACCAATTTTCTTTTCCTTATACGTACCAGGATCAATCCAGAGAAGTGGGATGTACCCAAGCCACCCTACACTGGGCTGGAACCCGAAAGACCCGCGAGCAGAAAACTTGTACCGAAGGATGCTTCATCAGAAGCCTTAACGTCTAATCGATAATGCTTAGTAAATGTGTGCAAAGAGGACCACACAGCTGCCCGGCAGATCTCCTGAGGTGATAGTAACTGACACTCTGCCCAGGAAGTAGCCAGAGCCCTGGTGGAATGAGCTTGGAGACCCAAAGGCACTTGACGTCCGCGGACTAAGTACGCCAAAGTAATAGTCTCTTTAATCCATCGAGATATGGTCGCTTTAGACGCCTTGTCCCCTTTCTTTGCGCCCCCGAAAAAAATGAACAAATGATCGGAGCGTCGGAAGTCATTGGTAACCTTTAGATAACTCAATAAGACCCGACGCACATCCAAAAGAAGAAGATCCTTGTCCTGAGGTGACCCCTGGAACCCTGCGGGAACCCCGGAAGCTCCACTGCCTGATTTACATGGAAGGCCGAAACTACCTTAGGAACAAAGGAAGGAACCGTGCGTAACGTCACCCTATCGTCGTGAATCCACAAAAAAGGGTCATGGCATGATAGGGCCTGCAATTCAGAAATCCGACACACCGAACAAATGGCCACCAAGAACACAGTCTTCAACATCAGATCTTTCAGGGAAGCTATGCATAGAGGTTCGAAAGGAGCACCACAGAGCACACGCAATACGAGATTGAAACTCCAATCTCGACACACCGCACGGACGGGAGGCCATAAATGTTTGACCCCTTGAGAAATCGAACATTGTCCAGGTGTGCTGCAAGCAAGCCACCAGCAAATGTTCCCCGCAAGGCCCCAAAGGCCGCTACCTGGACACGAAGAGAATTGAACACCAACCCCTTCGTGAGCCCTTGTTGCAGAAAGTCCAGTACCAGAGAGACCTCGACCGTTAATGGATCGCAACAGCGCTGGTGACACCACGTCTCAAAAAGCCTCCAAACCCTCACATAGGCCATAGAAGTGGACGGACGTCTTGCCTGCAATAGAGTGGAAATAACCTGTTCAGAATAACCACTCAATCATAAACATCGCCTCTCAAAAGCCAAGCTGCGAAAGAGAAGTGATCCTCCCGATCTGAAAATATGGGACCTTGCCGAAGGAGACGCAGTAGATGAGCCAGCTGCAAAGGACCATCTAGGGCCATGCAAATCAGATCCGCGAACAACGGGTGACATGGCCACTCTGAAGCCACTAGCACCACCCTTCCGGGATGGAGTTCTATGCAATAGAGAATCTGGCCAATGAGAGGCCAGGGAGGGAAGGCATACAACAGAATCCCCGTTGGCCAGAGGCACACCATATTATCAAGACCCACTGAGCCTTGTTCTCTTCGACTGCTGAGGAAACGTTCTGTCTTCGCATTCTCCTGCGTTGCCATCAGATCCAACTGCGGGACACCCCACCTGGCACAAATGAGGTTCCACGCTTCGGGAGGCAGTTCCCACTGAGGGAAACGGATCCCTCACAGGGGGCCGCAAGTGCTTCACCCCCCTTAGGAACCGAGCGATGTCCGGCTGGGACTGAAGAGAGGGACGGGCGGCATCCTGCACGAGGGAACCAAGGGCGGCCACCTGAACTTGCAGGGAGTTGTAGGCAAGTCCTTTATCTAGGCCGTCCTGGAGGAACTGCAAGATCTGGGGAACCGAAGCCTTCGTGGGACGGGTGTCCTGAGTGGAGCACCACACCTCAAAGATCTTCCAGACTCACACATATGCTACCGAAGTAGAGGCTTTCCGAGACTTTAACAGAGTTGAAACTACCACCTCAGGGTATCCTCTGTGCCTGAGGCGACGCCGCTCAAAAGCCAAGCCGCAAGACAGAAGCGTTCTGCCTGCTCGAAAAATACCGGCCCCTGATGGTGACCCAGCCGGACCGGGCCTTTGACCACCAGCTGTAGTAGATCCGCAAACCAGGGGCGACGGGGCCACTCGGGAGCCACCAGAATAACAGGACCCTGATGGCGCTCTATTCTTCGGAGAATCTTGCCCACCAGAGGCCAGGGAGGAAATGCGTAGAGCAGAATGTGACGTGGCCACGGCAGCACCAGAGCGTCTCCCCCCTCCGCTCCATGCTCTCTTCTGCGACTGAAGAAGCAGGGGGCCTTGGCGTTTCGAGACGTCGCCATCAGGTCCAGGTGAGGAGCGCCCCACCGGTGTACGAGAAGCTGCATTGCTGCGCCGGAGAGGGACCATTCCCCCGGGTCTAGTTGCTGCTGGCTCAGGTAGTCCGCCTGAATGTTGTCTGCTCCCGCGTTGTGTGATGCGGCGAGTCGTGCCAGATGCACTTCTGCCCACTCCATTAGATGCGCCGCTTCGAGTGAAACGTGTCTGCTCCTCATGCCCCCCTGGAGATTGATGTACTCTACCGTGGTGGCGTTGTCCGAGAGTATCCTGACCTCCCGATTCTGCACCAGCGGGAGAAAGCGAAGAAGCGCCAAGCGCACTGCTCTGGTTTCCAGACGATTGATCGGCCACGCCGCTTGCGTCCTTGTCCACGTCCCCTGCGCTGTGCTCCGCTCGCTTTCTGCCCCCAATCCGGAAAGGCTGGCATCGGTGGTGACCACTACCCAGTCGGGAACCTCGAGGGAGACGCCTCGGGCTAGATGTTTCGGGTCCAACCATCACCCCAGGCTGTCCCTGGCGACCTGCGGGAGAGGGAGCACCACCTGATAATCCTGTGAGACTGGCTTCCAGCGAGAGAGCAGAGCCGCCTGAAGAGGCCGGAGACGCGTGAAAGCCCAGGGAACGAGATTGATGGTGGAGGCCATGACGCCCAGGAGCTGAAGATAATCCCAGGAAGTGGGTGCTGGCAATGTAATAAAATGTCGAATTTGATCCCGCAAGGCCTGAGCCTTGTCCGGATGCAAGAAGACCTTGGCCTGATGGGTATTGAACCTCGCCCCCAAGAAGTCCAAGTGTTGTGAGGGGACGAGAGAACTCTTGGAGAAGTTCACGATCCAGCCCAGGGAACAAAGGAGATGTACCACTCTAGAAACCGCCGACTGTCCTTGGACAAACGACTTTGCCCGGATCAGCCAGTCGTCTAAGTAGGGATAGACGAGAATTCCCTCCTTCCGCAAGGCTGCCACCACTACTACCATGACATTCGTGAATGTTTGGGGGGCGGTCGCCAGACTGAAAAGGAGAGCCTGGAACTGGAAGTGCTGGTCCAGAATCTTGAAGCGAAGGAATCGCCGGTGAGCCGGGAGGATGGGTATGTGTAGGTAGGCCTCTGTCAAGTCCAGAGAGGCGAGGAACTCCCCCCGATGAACCGCCGCAATGACTGATCGCAATGTCTCCATGCGAAAGCGGGTGACCCGTAGAGACTTGTTGACCTCCTTGAGGTCTAGGATTGGCCGATAGGAGCCGTCCTTTTTGGGGTACGACGAAGTAGATGGAATAATGGCCCGAGCTCACCTCGCCGAAGGGGATGGGGGCTATGGCCCCTATGGTCTGCAACCGATCCAGAGTCTGTTGTACCGCCCGCCTCTTGAGATCCGATCCGCAGGGAGAAAAGAGGAACCTGTCCCTCAGGGGGGGCGGACAAACTCCAAGGCGTAGCCATTCCTTAGGATATCGAGAACCCACTGATCCGAGGTGATGCCAGTCCACTCCCTGTAAAAGTGAAAGAGACGTCCCCCTATCCTGGGAATGGGGGAGTGGGTGGCTCTGGCATCATTGTGAGGATTTGGGGGACATCCCCTGGGCTGAACCACCCTCCCTAGTGGTTCTGCAGCCTCGAAAGGACCGGGGCCAAGACTGAGACCTGGAGGAGGGCGTCCGGGGCGTCGCCTGTCTGTAGCTGCGGTAGTGAAGCTGGGCCCTGGCCCACGTCCGGGAAGAGGTGAAGGACCGGGATGTACGCCGTCTGTCCTCGGGTAGGCGGTAGACCGCGTTTTCCCCCAAGGACTTGATGATCTGGTCTAAATCCTCGCCGAAGAGGAACTTACCCTTGAAGGGGAGAAAACCTAGTCTGGACTTGGAAGAAGAAGCCGCTGACCAGTTGCGGAGCCACAGGAGACGTCTCGCCGCGATGACCGAGACCATGGACCTGGCCAATACCCGAAACAGGTCGTACAAGGCATCCGCCCCGTATGCTATGGCGGACTCTAGGCGATCCGCCTGGGCGGCTTCCTCGGGCAGCAGGTCCTGAGATGTAAGAAGCTGCTGCACCCAACGAAGGCTTGCCCTCTGCGCGAGAGAGCTACACATTGTCGCACGCATACCCAGGGCAGAGACCTCAAAGACTCTCTTGAGGAAAACTTCCAACTTTCGGTCCTGGATGTCCGGCAGCGCCGTGCCACCCGTGACTGATATAGTCATCCTTTTGGTAACCGCCGACACCGCCGAATCCACCTTCGGGACCTTGATTAACTCCAGGAAGTCCTCCGGGAGTGGATAAAGCTTTTCCATAGCCCTGGCTACCTTCAAAGAAGCTTCAGGCGTATCCCAGTCCCTAACCAGGAGCTGCAAAAAGGTGGCATGCGTAGGGAACGCCCGGTACAGCGGACGTAGCGCGGCCAGGACTGGGTCCCCCTTCTTGGAGGAGGAGGCGACGACTGGAGCAACTGGCGCTGGGGGCTCTGGTGGAGGATCCAGGTCCAGTTCCTGCAGGATCTGCGGGATTAGGTCGTCAAGTTCCTCCCTCTGGAAGATGCGGAGCGCTCGCGGGTCATCCCCCTCCAGCAGAGCCTCTGAGGGAGCCACGTCTGGAAGGACTGGGGAAACCCCCCCCCCCCGATTCGGAGAAGGCCCCGCCGCTCCCAAGGCAGAATGTACCCCAGGGACCCCCCGGGGGCCCCTTGCCCCCCACTCGCCAAGTCCGGGGATCCATGCGGAGCAGACATGAAGAAGAGGGCCTTTGGGGGGGGTACCCGGGGAAGGAGCTCTGGGCGCCTCCAGGCGCTGCAGATATGCGTTATGCATAAGTAGAATAAAGTCCGGCGAAAAGGTCGGCATGCCCGAGGGTGGCCGAACATGGGTGCAGCTCAGGGGACTCGGTCCGGGTGGGGCGCAACCGGGGACAAAATCGAGGGAGAACTGCCCCGGGGATCCCTTTCCTCCTCTTCTGAGCCCTGCGAATCCGCTTGCTGCAGATCCAAAATGGCCGCCGTTCCCGCCAGAGGCGGCGAAGGAGCCGGCCTGCGCCGCCCGGGCCGCGCTGAGGGGCAAAAAGAAAATGTGCGCAGGGACTCCGAGGTGCCTTCCCCCCCCCCGGGGAGGCACCGAGCGCAAATGCCCTCGCGCAAGATCCTCGACCCCAGCTCGCCACAGGCCGAGCATCAGGATGGCCGTGGCATAATGGCTGCCGGGGGAGGAAACAGAACACCGCGGGGGGGCCCAAAGGAGATGCAGGGGTGCTGCGGGGGGCCGAGAACCAGGCCTGCACTACCCGCTCAAGCCCCGGATGGCAGCAGGGGAATCCTCCCTCCCTGCTGCAGCGGCCCCGGGGAAAGATTCGTCGCGGGGCCGCAGGGCAGATGTTGGCACCAGGGGGAGAGGCTACCACCACCAGCTTCCACCCACCCCTGAGGAAAAACCAGGCGCTGGGAGTTTGAAGCTAAAAGAAAATAACACAGAGTAAAAACTTACCCCTAGCGGCCAGACAAAACATAGAAACATAGAAATGACGGCAGAAGAAGACCAAACGGCCCATCCAGTCTGCCCAGCAAGCTTCACACACTTTTTTCTCTCATACTTATCTGTTTCTCTTAGCTCTTGGTTCTATTTCCCTTCCACCCCCACCATTAATGTAGAAAGCAGTGATGGAGCTGCATCCAAGTGAAATATCTAGCTTGATTAGTTAGGGGTAGTAGGGGTAGTAACCGCCGCAATAAGCAAGCTACACCCATGCTTATTTGTTTTACTCAGACTATGTTATACAGCCCTTATTGGTGGTTTTTCTTCTCCCCTGCCGTTGAAGCAGGGAGCTATGCTGGATATGCTTGAAGTATCAGTTTATTCTTCTCCAATGCAGTTGAAGCAGAGAGCCATGCTGGATATGCATCGAAAGTGAAGTATCAGGCACATTTGGTTTGGGGTAGTAACCGCCGTAACAAGCCAGCTACTCCCCGCTTTGTGAGTGTGAACCCTTTTTTCTTCTCCCCTGCCGTTGAAGCAGAGAGCTCACCTGGATGTGTGTAGTATCAGTTTTTTCTTCTCCCCTGCCGTTGAAGCAGAGAACTATGCTGTATATGCATAGAAATTGAAGTAACAGGCTTTATTTGGTTTGGGGTAGTAACCGCCGTAACAAGCCAGCTACTCCCCCCTTTGTGAGTGCAGATCCTTTATTCCACATTTCCTCTTGCTGTTGAAGCTAGAACGATGTTGGAGTCACAGTAAGCATGTGTACGTTTATTGAATAAGGGTATTGTCTCCAGGCAGTAGCCATCATTCTGGCGAGTCACCCACTCTTCATTGGCGGCCTCTTGACTTTATGGATCCACAGTGTTTATCCCACGCCCCTTTGAAGTCCTTCACAGTTCTGGTCTTCACCACATCCTCCGGAAGGGCATTCCAGGCATCCACCACCCTCTCCGTGAAGAAATACTTCCTAACATTGGTTCTGAATCTTCCTCCCTGGAGCTTCAAATCGTGACCCCTGGTTCTGCTGATTTTTTTCCTACGGAAAAGGTTTGTCGTTGTCTTTGGATCATTAAAACCTTTCAAGTATCTGAAAGTCTGTATCATATCGCCTCTGCTCCTCCTTTCCTCCAGGGTGTACATATTTAGATTCTTCAATCTCTCCTCGTACGTCATCCGATGAAGATCCTCCACCTTCCTGGTCGCCCTTCTCTGTACCGCTTCCATCTTGTCTTTGTCTTTTTGTAGATACGGTCTCCAGAACTGAACACAGTACTCCAGGTGAGGCCTCACCAAGGACCTGTACAAGGGAATAATCACTTCCCTTTTCTTACTCGATATTCCTCTCTCTATGCAGCCCAGCATTCTTCTGGCTTTTGCTATTGCCTTGTCGCATTGTTTCGCAGACTTCATATCATTAGACACTATCACCCCAAGGTCCCTCTCCTGCTCCGTGCACATCAGCCTTTCCCCCCCCATCGAATACAGTTCATTCGGGTTTCCACTCCCCATATGCATGACTTTGCACTTCTTGGCATTGAATCTCAGCTGCCATATCTTCGACCACTCTTCCAGTTTCCTTAGATCCCGTCTCATTCTCTCCACTCCTTCCGGCGTGTCCACTCTGTTGCAGATCTTAGTGTCATCCGCGAAAAGACAAACCTTGCCTTCTATCCCGTCCGCAATGTCGCTCACAAAGATATTGAACAGGACCGGTCCCAACACCGATCCTTGCGGTACACCACTTAAAACCGCTCTCTCTTCAGAGAAGGTTCCATTTACCATCACACATTGTCTTCTGTCCGTCAACCAATTTGCAATCCAGGTCACCACCTCGGCACTCACTCCCAAGCTTCTCGTTTTATTCACCAGTCTCCTGTGCGGAACCGTGTCAAAAGCTTTGCTGAAATCCAAGTATATGATATCGAGCGCTCTTCCTCGATCCAATTCCTTGGTTACCCAGTCAAAAAAGTTAATCAGATTTGTCTGACAGGATCTTCCCCTGGTGAATCCATGTTGCCTCTGGTCCATCAATTCTCCGGACTGTAGATAGTTCACTATTCTCTCTTTCAGCAGTGACTCCATTACTTTTCCCACCACTGAAGTGAGGCTGACCGGTCTGTAGTTGCCAGCCTCCTCCCTGTTCCCACTCTTGTGAAGCGGGACCACCACCGCTCTTCTCCAATCACTCGGCACCACTCCCGTTTCTAGGGATCTATTGAACAGGTCACACAGCGGAGCTGCCAGAACATCTCTGAGCTCCCTCAATATCCTTGGATGAATCCCATCAGGCCCCATGGCTTTGTCCACTTTCAGGTTCTTTAGCTCTTCCCACACATTTTCTACTGTAAAAGGATTTTCATCTATTCCACTTCCCACCAGTTTTTTGTTGTGTAGAGATGGTCCTTCTCCAGGGTCTTCTTTAGTGAACACAGAGCTGAAGTATTCATTTAATATTTCTGCCATTTCTTCGTCTCCCTCCACACATTGATCATTACCACCTTTCAATTTCACTATACCACTTTGGATCTTTCTCTTTTCGCTGATGTATCTGAAAAATGTTTTGTCACCATTTTTTATCTACTTGGCAATCCTCTCTTCCACTTGACTTTTTGCCAACTTGATTAATTTCTTTGTCTCCCTCAGTTGATACAAATATTCTTCTTTGTGTTCCTCCCTTTGGGATCTTTTATATGTCTTGAATGCTGTTCTTTTAGCTTTAATTTTGTCAGCCACCTCCTTTGAGAACCAGATAGGTTTCAATTTTCTTTTGCTTTTCTTTACATTTCTAACGTATAGAGCAGTTGCCTTGGTGATTGCTCCTTTTAGATTGGTCCACTGCTGATCCACATCTCTCTCGTTCTCCCATCCTTTAAGTTCTTCCTCCAGGTACTTCCCCATTTCCTCAAAGTCTGTGTTTTTGAACTGTAAAACTCGGGTCTTTGTGGTTCTTTTCCCTATTCTTTTAGTGATATTAAACCATACCGTTTGATGATCACTGCTGCTGAGGTGGGCACCCACCTGGACATCTGAGACATTATCTGCATTAGTGAGTACTAAGTCGAGTATAGCTCCTTCTCTGGTGGGTTCCAACACCATTTGTTTGAACAAAGATACTTGCATGGCATCCACTATCGCTCTGCTATTTTTAGTTTCTGCAGATGGGACTTTCCAGTCTACATCTGGCATATTAAAGTCACCCACGATCACCACTTCTCCCTTCTTACCTATCTTATGGATGTCTTCAACCAGGTCTCTGTCCAGCTCTTCCTTTTGGTTTGGAGGCCTGTAAACCACTCCAATATAAATGGATGCTCCGTTATCTTTTTTTAGGTCGAGCCATAGAGCTTCTTCCTTACCCCAACTTCCTTGTAGCTCAGATGCTTGGATGTTGTTTCTGACATAAAGAGCCACACCTCCCCCTTTTCTATCCTCTCTGTCCTTCCTTAACAAGTTATAGCCTGGTATTGTTGTATCCCAATCATGAGATTCTGTGAACCATGTCTCTGTGATAGCAACAATGTCCAATTCTGCCTCAGCCATTAGGGCCTGCAGATCTGGGATTTTATTTCCCAAGCTATGAGCATTTGTGGTCATAGCCTTCCAGGTACTTTCTTTAAGGTTATTGCTTTTCCTGGACTCCTTATAAGATATTAGTTGAGATTTGCTATTCACTTCACTCTCTCTTTTTGTAGTTGTGCCACTGTTGACAGAGTTATTCATCTGAATTAGATTTTCTTTTGGTTATGGATCTTGAAATACTGCATGCATTGTGTTTTTTCTCTCATTTCTGGTAACACTTCAATGTTTTTCTCAAGAACTTCTTCAGTTTTTAATATAGAGAGAGAGAGAGAGAGAGAGAGAGAGGAAGGAGGAAGGGAAGCAGCTCGGTCTGCAAGCCACACCTCCTGATAAAGAAAAACACTTTTTTTTTTTCAACTAAACTTGATCCAAACTTAAATAAAGAAGCCAAGAAGAAGAGAAAAGGGAAGGAAAGCACTGGCTCCTTAACCCCAGGGGGGAGCAAAGTGTCCCCCAACTCTCATCTGCTGGAGTCAGAAAGATACTGAGCTCCTGCAGAGGGTGCACTGGCTTATATGCCAACACCCTTCGAAGTCTGTTCTGACTCCATCTGCTGGATGGGGGACATAACCCACTGTCTGGACTGATCCTGGTACGTACAGGGAACAGAAGACACGCTTCGAGCGCCACCGTGGGACTTCTCGTCCCACCATCAGTTGATGTAAGCCACCGTCGTCGCATTGTCTGAGAACACTCGAACCATTCGTCCCTGAATCCAGGGCAGGAACGCTTGTAGGGCAAGGCGGACAACTCTTGTCTCGAGGCGACTGATTGACCATGAGCCCTCTGTCGGAGACAAAAGACCTTTGGCAGATCTGGTGTCGCACACTGCTCCCCAACCTGACAGACTGGCATCGGTGGAGACTATCAGCCAATTCGGTGGGTTCAAATCCACCCCTTTTTCCAGATTCTCATGTGAAAGCCACCACGACAGACTGGCTCTGAACTCGGGAAGCAGGGGCAAGGGCAGGTGGAACTGCTCTGACACAGAACTCCATCGTGACAAAAGCGCACACTGTAAGGACATAAGTGGGCGAACGCCCACGGAACCAAGTCCAAGGTGGACGCCATGGATCCCAGCACTTGCAGATGATGCCACACAGTGGGTGTTTTTCTTAGTCGAAGAGCCTGTATCTGGCTCTGCAACTTGGCTACCCGATCAGACGCCAGAAAGACTCTGCCTCGAAAGGTATCGAACTGGGCTCCCAAGTAGGTCAGCTCTTGGGTGGGTTCCAGGTGACTCTTCTGTACATTGATGACCCACCCGAGCGACCTTAAGGTGAACATCACCATGCGAACTGATCTTTCACAGTCCTCCCGGGACTTGGCGCGAATCAGCCAGTCGTCCAGGCTACCACCACCATGACTTTGGTGAAAGTTCAAGGAGCAGTCGCCAGACCAAATGGAAGGGCTCGAAACTGGAAGTGTTGCCCCAAGACCTTGAAGCACAGAAACCGCTAGTGACTCAGCTGTTTCGGAATATGTAGATAAGCTTCCATAAGATCCAAGGACACGAGGAACTCCCCAGTCCGGACAGCAGCCATTACCGAAATACTGAGGGACTGCAGGTGGCACTCTTGTATATATGGCATTGCCCAACGTTTTGCTCTCTGACTCCACCTGCTGGTAGGGATACACAACCCACTTCTCTGGACTGATCCTGGTACGTATAGGGAATCCTCATTGCCTGACAGAGTGGGGAAGCATAACTATTCAGTCAATTGAATTTTATTATACATTAATTTATAATACAGTGTTTGTAAATTATATTATACTAATGAAACCCTTGAAAAAGTTTACAGGTGTACTCACTGGCTTCTATCTTTACCAGACACAACCTCAGCAGCAGCTCCTCTTCCAGCTGAACATTACTGCAAAAATAGCTGCTCTCCCATTATAATGGCACACTGTGGCTGCTGCTGGTATTTCAGTCTCTGATTAATCTATTCTACTATCACTTTGTGGTCATGAATGGCAACAGACAAAGACATAGTATATACGGTAGATTATATAAAATATTATAGTATCTTGCATTAGAACACTAACCTGCTCCACTAAAATGCTCTGGTTGTTTTTGTCTTGTGAATAATGTCCTATAAAGCCTCTCTCTGTGGCTGCTATTTTCTTCCAAGACATTCTCATTAACCTGTTCACATTCTGTATAACTGCTACTTAAAATATTAGTATCTTTAAACAAAACCTGCTCAGGAATTGTAAAAACACTTCTAAGGCATCTATCATCATCAGTGCTTTGATTACAATTACCAGTGTCATACACATCTCGACCATCATGGAGGCTAGTATTGTTAAATAGCTTATCTTGGTTAGTTATAAATAATTGGTTACTGATGCATTGAACAAAAGGATTATTAGTTTCTGAGGGTACATCATGAGTCGACAGATGTGTGTCTTCAAACAAGTCTAGTGCAGGTTGATCACTTTGTACTGTTGAATGGAAGAATGGGTCTTCTCTTGTATTTCCAGAATTTTTACCAATGTTCATACTAGGAGTTTTATCAATGAAGTTTATTTTCTTTGAACTGTGAAAAAAAGGTTTAATGAAATACCATGAAAAATGCAGTATAGTACCGATTTAAAATACCATTCCTATGAAAACCATTTACTCTTAAACCATAATATTCTGCAAAACTGTTGAACTACATGAATGGTCAAATATCTACAGAGATATTAACCTCTATCTTCCTGTAATGCTACAAGAAATATTTTTTTTAATCTTTTTGGGGGGGATTTTCATATCTAAGATTTATTGTATATTGATTTTGCACATTTTATTTATTTGTTTATATATTCTGCTTTTTGCACTTTTTTCAGCACTTCAAAGTGAATTACATTCATATACTGTAGGTATTTCCCTATCTCTCAATATAACAGAATAAAGATCTATATGTCCTCTATTTAGAACATTTATTTTAAAAAAAAAATTATTTGAAGAATTATCAGACATTGCATATTTTGATTTTTATCCTGCTTTTCCAACATATTCAGAGTGGCAAAAATCATAGGGAGGATAACTTTCAAAACTGCTCACTTGTGCCCATATACATGTGAATATGGGCGCAGGCAACGTTACTACTGTATTTTATAACCTGCGTGGAAAGCATATGTGCAGGTTATAAAATATAAAAGCATATCCGTGCACAAATACTCAATTATGTAAAAACCACGAGCTGTGCAAGTTCAGACTTATTCAGATAAATGCTCATTTATTTGTCTAAGTAGCGGCACATAGCCGGCTAAGAGGGTCATTTTCCAAAGGTATCGCACGCGAAAAGGGACTTTTCGCGTGCGATATCTAAATCGGGGCGGAGTCCGCACTGGAAGGGGAGGAGTCGGGGTGCACTCCGCAACGACTTCGCTGCCGGCGAAAGGTAAGACTCCTTATCACCGCCAGTAAAGCGCCCAATAGCACCACCTTTCACAGTGGCGCTATTGGGTGCAAAAGCCGGCAGTGATCGTACTGCGGAAGTGCGATCGCTGCCGGCTTTCGCTTGCCCGCCCCCCGCTTCGCCCCCACCCCCGCTGGATTTTCTAAGTTCTGCAAACTTAGAAAATCCAGGCCTAAGTCTGAAAAGCGCTAGACGGACAAGTAGCACTTTTCAGACTTATCCAGCTATGTAGGCCTACTTAGCTGGATAAATCGGAATCTAGCCGGGTAAGTGCCACTACTTATCTGAATAAGTTCAAATGTGTCTATCTAAGTGGCGGGAAAGGCGCTACTTAGCTGAGTATTTGTACTTCCATTTTTAAAAGGATATGCTTATAGATTTTAATTGTTAATTTAACACTTTTACCCCCTATAAGTTGGCTTTTACACACATAAGTGAGGGGTATTTTATAACATGTGTGTGGCAATGAAATAACCAGTTCTACCAATTAGTCTACCAGTTCACACAGTCATCTGCAGCTCAAAGATCCTCCTGGCTCTTCAGCCTGAAGTCCCACCATTGCTTCCAGACTCTCTACCCAATCATTTTTTCACTTTAACAATGTTCACGATAACTTACTCCAGATACTGATCAGCAATAAATATATGCAAAGTGAAAGAAGTATATGCGTCACTTTGGCAGATTTTAAAATAGCAACTTATTTGCATAAATGTAAGCCTCGCCCTGGAGAGCCCCTTGCATGCCCCTTTCTTACATATGCAGACTTACTTGTGGACCCCGATTTACGCATGTAAGTTGCAGTTTTGAAAATAGAATGTATTCATTCATGTGCTATTTTAAGCACGCAAGTGCTAATTTTTACATGCACAATGTTTCAAAATTCACCTGATGAACAAAAAACATGAAAAACTGCAACATAAATGAACCTGGTGAATTAGCATGCAATCCTAAAAGAGATCTTCACCTGAGAAAATGGCTTTAATGCTAGAAAGACATCACCATTAAAATAGACAAATCTTCTGAAGTAAAAGTGATCTATTCTATACCTTCATACATAAAAAAGAGATGAGGTCTCAGTCAATTTTGATCTAGGAAGACAAAATCATACACTACAGCAAAAGAACATAATGAAACTAATGCTTAAGATTAAAACAAGAAGCAAACAAAGTGTCCCATTCCTTATGAATGTGTTATCATGGGATACAAGAAGATGCCTGTGCCAAGTAGAGGAAAGCAAGAAGAGGAGAATATAATCATTTCAGGCCAACTTCAATGCATAAAAGGTATCTCATTCGTCCTGAGGTAGAAATACATATATTCAAGTCTGGCTGCATGTCCAAGACCATTCGAGAGGATGGACCTATCTGGAGAAGGTCTGCTAGTGCGTTCAGTAAGTGTCTGAGAACAGTGCCCGAGGATGCATAAGTGAGCAAGGGCTAAGGATAAAGCTGTGCAGCTTCATTGCAGAGCAGCTAGGATGTTGTGTATGCTTGTATGTTGGAAGGCACATTGTCCCAATGCTGTCTGTCTGTATGCATAAAGAATTGTTGCAGAGGCAGTATTAGAAGGCATAAGGGTATAACTCATGGTACAAGATCCAGGAAGTTTATGCGTAACTGCTTGGAGCGGAATAGACACATATTGGGTTGAGAAGATTTGTGGTCAAACTTTCAACTTGAAGTAAATGCGAGCATGAGCAGGAAATAGACTAGGTTATGCAGCTGTCCATGCAAGGAAAGCATGAATGATGTTGGACTCCGTAGAGAAACAGCATTCACCGATATTGAGTCAAAGAAATATCTCAGTTGCGAAGCTGGTGCCACCGGCAGAGCTTGGAATTGTAGATCGTTGACTCACCATGAGGCACATAGGAAGAATAGAGATAATGTACTTACTGTGTTTTGGAAATATGTTAAGGAGAGATACCATTTTACCTGTGCCTTCTGAAGAAAGTTGGTATTTCTGAGGTCCAGGATGGGTGGAGAGTAACTACTTTCTGTTGAAAGAAAGAATAATGTAATTAAAACTCCCCAACCCCCGTCTTCCCCCCTCTGCGCTTTGAAGCGTGTAGGGGAGTGTACCGGGAGACTGCTCTGATATCCGGCTAGTTGGAAAACCGGGAGGTGTCCAACTGGAGGGGTTGATGTAATGTGGATATCAGGTATCCTCCCATGGGATTGAGAGCGGTAAAGTCTTACCCGCATTTCTAAGTGCTGTACAAGGAGACATCGAGACCCATATCAGGCTTCGAGGTGGACTTGTAGTTGAGGCAGCATGTGCTGGATCTCGTGTTTAGCAGAACAGTAAATGCACCTGGAACTTTGGTACTGAAACAGGAACCAAAAGCTAGAGCATTAATCAGTGCAGAGCCATGTTGCTGAAAAAGGGAGGAAGCCCTGAAGCAAACCCAAAGAAAGAAAGAGAGGTTCTCCTGGTATTGTGGCTGACATAGCTGGCATAGCGATATGTGACACTAATACAATTCTTGGAAAGTACATGACCTAGAACTTTTCTAAGCATGTGGCTAGAATTAGAGAACACATTTCAATGGGAATGCCGCAGAAGCGGGTACTTACCATCCGACGTGAACCGCCGAAGGATGAGCCGGTGAAGATTGCTGGCTCCGTGGATTTCCGGAGTCCTCTCGGAGTAGCCTGTGGACGTTAACGTCCGTCTCAACTCTGATACCTGGTATGGTGGCACAGGTATAAAGGAGACAAGGCTGGGCGTAGCTGGCGCTTAGACCGTACTGAGCGGAGGGCCAGAACCCTGCACCGATGTCGGTGGGGTACGCCTGGGAACAGAGAGCCAATTGACGAACTCATGAACTCAACCATTGTCGCAGCGGCTCGATGTCTCTTGACGCCAGTGCAGAATTCTGTAAACCTCGATCCGGTGTGCCGTTGGCAGTGGTGATGTTGCTCGGCCCCAACATCGTCCAGCATCGAGGAGAATAGCCGCAATGCGTTGAATGGCGTCGGTGGCAGACGGTCACCGTGTTGGTGATGATGCATGCCACAGTGCTCGACCTGGTCATTCCCCAGCGGCGAGATGTAAGCCCTCGCTGTCCTGGATGGCGATCGATGATGGCTGTCAGCATGCCTGCTCTGCTCTTGATATGGGCTTTAATAAGGACCCAAAGCATGAAGCACTGTGTTCAGGGGAGGGCATTGTGTGGCGGTGTTATGTCGACATTGACGGTAATTAAAAACATCGCTGGTTTCGGAAAAATGATATGGGCATTAACGGAGTCAATGACCGCATCCATAAAACATAGAAGATGCCGATGGGAATGACGTGGGTGTTGAGATCATCGATGTATGGAAGCGGGCACCGACAAAATCTGCAGTATGGTCACGGGCATCGACGGCATTGATTGGATCGACTCGGGCAACAATGACTCCCATGGCATTCATGTCACGGACATGAGCACCAATGGAATCGATGTTGACATGGATGCCATGCATGGAAAAGGCACTGGCATGGCTGCCATGCAGGGAGATGGCACTGGCATGGCCGCCATGCAGGGAAATGGCACTGGCATGGCCGCCAGGTAGGGAAATGGCACTGGCATGGCTGCCATGCAGGGAATTGGCATTGGCATCGATGCCATGCCTGGAAAACAGCCTGGCATCGATGGAAAACAGCCTGGCATCGATGCCATGCCTGGAAGCAGCCTGGCATCGATGGAAGACAGCCTGGCATTGATATCATGCCTGGAATCAGCCTGGCATCGATGGAACCAGCCTGGCATCGATGGAAAACAGCCTGGCATCGATGGAAAACAGCCCGGCACCGATGCCATGCCTGGAATCAGCCTGGCATCGATGGAACACAGCCTGGCACTGATGTCATGCCTGGAAAACAGCCTGGCATCAATGTAAACAGCCTGGCACCGATGCCATGCCAGGAAAACAGCCTGGCATCGATGGAAAACACCCTGGCACCGATGCCATGCCTGGAAACAGCCTGGCATCGATGGAAAACAGCCTGGCACCGATGCCATGCCTGGAAAACAGCCTGGCATCGATGGAAGACAGCCTGGCACCGATGCCACACCTGGAAAACAGCCTGGCATCGATGGAAAACAGCCTGGCACCGATACCATGCCTAAAAAACAGCCTGGCATCGATGAAAAACATCCTGGCACCGATGCCATGCCTGAAAAACAGCCTGGCATCGATGGAAAATAGCCTGGTATCGATGGAAAATCTGACATCCAAAATAGAAGGATGGCATCGATAGAACTGACCCCCAACAGCGATGGAGTGCCCCGGGTAGCGGTGGCATTGACCCGATTATGGATGGAAGCGACGAGACAAGTGTTCGTCGATGGCATCCATTCTGGCAACTCTAGCACTGATAAAGCTAAGGAAATAAATCAGTGCCATGTATAAACATAGATGGCACTGATAGAATGATGTAGGGAGGATGGCATCAGGGTACCGCAGGGGGAGGGGTACCTGTGGCATCTGAAACCGCAGGATGGCCTGAAGGGGGTACCGACGGTAGCGATGGGGTATTACTGCGCGAAGGTACTGAGGAAAGTAAAGGACCTGAATCTACAGAGGCCCTGGCGGCACCGGTAACCGTGGAAGTCCCTGTCCCACTAGCGCTAATAGCCAAGCAGAGTGACACACAGGGACACTGCAGGCTATGTGTGACTAACTGAAAAATAGGGAGAGGGAAGGCCGCAGTCGGTTGGGAGCCAGAAAGGTGACAGGAACCGATCGAAAAAATATGGCATAGTACTCACCGAACGTCGAATTAAACCAACGCGGAGGGAGACCCGTGCAGGGAAAGGTGTTTCTGAAGTAAAAATGTAAATCTTTTATGAGGAAAAAAGTGTTAGAATTTCTCACAGAGCTCCAACTGCTATGCTTACAGCAGAGCGGAAAAAAGAAGACTGAAGGGAGACCCCTGTGGACGCAGGGATCATAGCATGCTGAGCATGCTCAGTGCATTCAGTGTGCCAGTGTCAGTCAAAGCTTTTAGAAACTTTGACAGAAAGTTTTCCATCATAGGGCTCCATTACCGATGTCACCCATATGTGAGGACTAGCATCCTGCTTGTCCTGGGATAAAACCGTTTTGAAAAACAAAAGGTATGTGAGCCTTATATTTATAGCACTGTATTACTGTACATAGCCAAAGGGCACTTTTTCCTGTTTATCATTAGTTATAAAAAGTAAAGATGTAATGTATGGCTAAGAACTCTAGAAGCAAAATATATGTATAAAGGATTACATGAAATTTATGATTTTGTACAAAGTCTAGTCCAGTTGACTTGTGAGGTGCATGCTATGTAAATGAAAATGACAAACACCTTCTGGGTACATCTGAGTTGCCCACCCTGTAACAGGGAGAATAAATCAGCCATATAAATAGGGTGACATCATCCAACAGCACAGAGACTGAAAAGCGCTCTCTGAGCTCAGAAAGACAGAAGATATTTCTGAACATGCATGGATCTTTCTGCACAGCTTGCCCAAGTCTCAGTCATTATTGCAAGCTATTCAACTCTAATGGGGAAGTGGGTAGAATTGTGTGGGTAATATATCTGTTTACAGGAAAGCAACTAAGGGGGTCATTTATCAAAATGTGATAAGGCGTTTTCGCATGCATTAAGGGCTTATCGCATGCGAAAAGCCCCATTAACGCATGCGATCGCACCATATCGTATGGTGCGATGCAAATTCAGAAAATAGGAGAAGTGGACTGGGTTAGCCTGTTTGTGAAGAGATATCACACCGATTTTAACTACACCTCTTTGGATTGTGTTAGGCTGTGCGATAGCTGCCGTGACGTAAGGTTTTATTGCCATTTGTGAAGTCTCCCATAAGTTGTATTTCAGGTGAATTGACGGGGGGGGGGGGAGAGAGAGAGAGAGAGAGAGAGAGAGAGAGAGAGAGAGAGAGAGAGAGAGAGAGACTGGCCATAATATCATGGCCCATAGGTAGGTATTTGTATCCCTATGGTAGGCCCACCTAGTAACTCGAGGTGGGGTTTAGGTAAGAGTGTAGGGGGTTAGGGGCCACTTTGACATTCTACGTGACACCTACGAACAGAACAGTGGTCTCTTGTGAAGATTTGCTGGCCTTTGGAGTGAGGAAACTCACTCCAAGATGAGATTTGGGCAATGTTCTCTCAACCTAGCTTGATGTTACGAGAGAACCTTGCCCAAATCTCATCTTGGAGTGAGCTCCCCTAGTGCCCATGCCAATTATAGAGACACCTTTCGAGAGGGTCGCTATGGACTTGGTAGGCCCCTTAGAGAGGTCTAGCCGCAGAAACAAATATATCCTGTTCATTCTCGACTAAGCAACTGGACCACCAGTAATCACTTCCCCGGCTGCTTACCTTGCTGGAGCCTGCAATGAAAAACATGGGTAAGCTTTGCCTCCAATGGTCTTTTTTTTTTTTTCTTCAAAGAAACGAGCAGAGGAATGGGAGCCTCTCTGCTAAAAGACCTGAGGCAGGCGCGAAAAGGGGGAGTGACTGGACCACCAGTATCACCCCTTTAAGCCAGGCAAGTGGTCACCAGGAAGAGGGGTCCCAGGCTGAATACTCAAGGGGAAAATCCCCCCCTGGGACCCTGTAAGAGCTGTGAGACAGAGCTGTCTCACATAGACAAGAAATTTGATTTCCTTCAAATTCTTTTTTTTTTTTTTTTTTTTACATATAGAAATTAATCAATACTTGCTTGATCCTGGAAACAATCAGAAGGAGAAAGAAAGAAATCACCATAGTGTGGAAAATATAGAAAGCTAGGGAACCGCAGGTTCAACTGCCTGCCTCTGCTGGGAGACAGAGAAATACTGAAGGGACGCAGGGTGAGCACTGTCCTGATATAGGATACCTTTTCAGTTTTTCTCTGTCTCCCTCTGCTGGACAGGAGGCTCAACCCACTGTCTGGACTGATCCAGGTATGTACAAGGAACCACTGCTATTATTAGCAACAGTAGCATGGGATAGACTTAGTTTTGGGGTACTTGCCAGGTTCTTATGGCCTGGATTGGCCACTATTGGAAACAGGATGCCGGGCTTGATGGACCCTTGGTCTGACCCAGTATGGCATGTTCTTATTGGCGCATATCAAACGGTTACCCCTCCAATCTTCTCCCTTCTGTTTCTTTTCCTTTCTTGTGTCCCCTTGGAATGCCTATTCTGTTTCCAAAGAAGCTTGCCTATATTCATGACCCCTCTCTCTTATACGCTCTCTCCTTGCCTTGACTGAGACCTGCTTTCCCCTGAAGATGCTGTTTCAATTGCTGCTCTCTGTCATGGAGGTTATCTTTTCTCCCACACCTGTAGGTTTCAACCCTTTCTTCCATCTCAGTCCCACTTCCTTTGAAGCTCAGTCCAACCCACCTATTCACTCCTTTACTCTCCGAGTAGTTATTTATTTATTTATTTATTTATTTATTTTTATGTACTGACATTTGATCCGAGATATCACATCAGTTTACAGCAATTAGAACAGATAAGGCATATGCATCTTATTTCTTACAGAGTAACTTAGTAGACAGTATAAAACGGTATTATAGAAACATATAGAAACATAGAAATGACGGCAGAAGAAGACCGAATGGCCCATCCAGTCTGCCCAGCAAGCCTCACACATTTTTTCTCTCATACTTATCTGTTTCTCTTAGCTCTTTGTTCTATTCCCCTTCCACCCCCACCATTAATGTAGAGAGCAGTGATGGAGCTGCATCCAAGTGAAATATCTAGCTTGATTAGTTAGGGGTAGTAGGGGTAGTAACCGCCGCGATAAGCAAGCTACACCCATGCTTATTTGTTTTACCTAGCCTATGTTGTACAGCCCTTGTTGGTTGTTTTTCTTCTCCCCTGCCGTTGAAGCAGGGAGCTATGCTGGATATGCGTGAAGTATCAGTTTTTTTCTCCCCTGCCGTTGAAGCAGAGAGCCATGCTGGATATGCATTGAAAGTGAAGTATCAGGCACATTTGGTTTGGGGTAGTAACCGCCGTAACAAGCCAGCTACTCCTCGCTTTGTGATTGCGAATCCTTTTTTTCTTCACCCCTGTCGTTGAAGCTATGCAGGATATGCGTGAAGTATCAGTTTTTTTCTCCCCTGCCGTTGAAGCAGAGAGCCATGCTGGATATGCATTGAAAGTGAAGTATCAGGCACATTTGGTTTGGGGTAGTAACTGCCGTAACAAGCCAGCTACTCCCCGCTTTGTGAGTGCGAACCCTTTTTCTTCTCCCCTGCCGTTGAAGCAGGGAGCTATGCTGGATATGCGTGAAGTATCAGTTTTTTTCTCCCCTGCCGTTGAAGCAGAGAGCCATGCTGGATATGCATTGAAAGTGAAGTATCAGGCACATTTGGTTTGGGGTAGTAACCGCTGTAACAAGCCAGCTACTCCTCGCTTTGTGATTGCGAATCCTTTTTTTCTTCACCCCTGTCGTTGAAGCTATGCAGGATATGCGTGAAGTATCAGTTTTTTCTCCCCTGCCGTTGAAGCAGAGAGCCATGCTGGATATGCATTGAAAGTGAAGTATCAGGCACATTTGGTTTGGGGTAGTAACCGCCGTAACAAGCCAGCTACTCCCCGCTTTGTGAGTGCGAACCCTTTTTCTTCTCCCTTGCCATTGAAGCAGAGAGCTCTGCTGGATGTGTGAAGTATCAGTTATTCTTCTCCCCTGTCGTTGAAGCAGAGAGCTATGCTGTATATGCATTGAAAGTGAAGTATCAGGCATATTTGGTTTGGGGTAGTAACCGCCGTAACAAGCCAGCTACTCCCCTCTTTGTGAGTGCAAATCCTTTTTTCCATTTCCTCTTGCTGTTGAAGCTTAGAGCGATGTTGGAGTCACAGTAAGCATGTGTATGTTTATTGAATAATTAATTACCTTTATGTAATTATGCAGAATAACTTAGTAACGGTATAAACAGTTTACAGCAAATTAGAACGAATAAGGCATATGCTTCTTATTTCTTACAGAGAAACTTAGTTGTCATTTATCGACCCCCTGATAAATCACCCTCCTTCTTTCTCACCAACTGATTTTTGGCTTTCCATCTTCTTTGACCCATCTTCCCCTTGGTGACTTTAACCTCCATATTGATGACCTGATTCTTTTGCCGCAAAACTTTATTCCTTAACCTAATTTCATCTCCAACTCTGTTCTATTACCCCTACTCAGAAGCATAGCCATTGCCTTGACCTAGTCCTATCCTCCAACTGTTGTTGCTCAAACTTCTCATTCTCAGTTCTTCCTGTCTCAGACAATCATCTGGTAACTTTCACACAAAACCAAGAATGGGCAAACTATGACCCACAGACCAAATCAGGCCCATCATTGACTTCTATCCAGCCCTCTAAACTTTTAAAAATTAACATCAGTTGCGGCCTGATATGTTCACTGAGTGCAGATGTCATCAACAAAGGCTCATACTGTCCCCTTTGAATGACATGATGAATTGTGCTACACCGGGTCTTGTCATCTCTCCTTTCCTCCACTACATTGCCTGAGTCAACTGACGAAGCAGTTTCTTCTTACAGCATTATACTCTGCTTTACTCTGTCGCCCCTCCTCTTACCCATCCTGTAAGGTGCAACAAACTAGACTTGACTCACCCCTGGAATTTGCTTCCTATGTTCCGGTGCCCACTCTGCAGAATATCTCTGGCTGAAATCTTGTGCCCATGCAAACTTCATACATTTCAAATTCATGCTGATCTCTTTCCAGTCTACTACTGCACTTGCAGAGCAAGACTACTAAGTCCATCTGACAAACTCTCTTGCATCCAACCTACCCCATCTCTTTCCCACATAATTGCCTCCTCAAACTTTCCTTTGTTTATCTCCCCCCCCTCCCTTTCATTCTCTGCCAGGCTATTGCCAAGTACTTCAAAAGATTCACAAAATGAATCCTGAGTTCTCAACCAAGTCACCTATACCTCCTTCTCCCCCACTTCTTTCCTCTACTCTTTCCCTGCCCCTCCATCACTCTCCTCCTTTTCTGAAGCCACAGTGGGGGGCGGGGACTGCCCATTTTCTCTACTCCTCCAAACTACTACTAAGTCCACTAACACCATTCCCACTCAGTTCCTCAGCTCTTATCTCCACTGCAGTTATCCCTTCCATCTGTCAAATCCTCAATCTGTTACTTTCCACTGCTACTGTTCCTGTTGCCTTCAAACATGCTGTGATTACATCACTCTTAAAAAAAAAAAAAAACCCTCACTGGATCCTACTTGTTCTAACTATTGTCTCATCCCCATCCTCCCTTTTGCTTTCAAACTATTTAAAAATGTTGTTCACCACCGATGTCTTGAATTTCTTTCATCTCATGCCATTCTTGATCCTCTCCAATCTGGTCATTGCCCTCTACATTCCACAGAAACAGCCCTTGACAAAGTCTCCAATGACCATGGCTAAAACCAGAAAGCGGCCTTTATACATTCCATATGTTCCATTACATCTGCTGTTTTTGACACTGTTGATCACCATAGTGATACTTTGTTCTCATTTGGATTTCAGGACTCCGTCCTGTCTTGGTTCTCTTCTTACCTCTCCCATTGCACTTTTAATGTTTCCTCTGATCGATCCTCCTCTACTGCTATCCCACCATCAATTGGTGTGCCTCAAGGTTCTGTCCTGTGCTCTCTTCTATTCTCTCTGTACACTAATTCCCTCAGTGATCTAATTTCCTTTCCTGACTTTCAATACCATCTTTATGATGATTCCGAAATGTATCTCTCCACATCAAAAATTTTGTCAAGAATCCAGTCCCATACCTCAGCCTCCTTGTTGACATTGCTGCCAGGACGTCCCACTGCTATCTTAAACTCAACATGGCAGTCAGAGCTCCTTATCTTTCCCCCCTGCCTCCTTTCTCTATTTCTGCTTATAACACTATAATCCTCCTAGTCCCCTCAGCTCATAAGAACATAAGAAATTGCCATGCTGGGTCAGACCAAGGGTCCATCAAGCCCAGCATCCTGTTTCCAACAGAGGCCAAAACCAGGCCACAAGAACCTGGCAATTACCCAAACACTAAGAAGAACCCATGCTACTGATGCAATTAATAGCAGTGGCTATTCCCTAAGTATAATTGATTAATAGCCATTAATCTTGGCATCATCTTTGGCATCATCTTTGACTCCTTTCTCTCCCCTTCTCTACAGTCAAATTGTTAAAATGTGCCGTTTCTTTCTCTATATCACCATCAAAATTAATCTCTTCCTTTCTAAACATCTATCTCAGAGCCATCTCTCTCCACTACAATCTATACAAAATTCAGCAGCATGATTGATCTTTCGCCAACATCACTACATCCATATCATCCCTCTTCTCAAGTCACTATATTGGCTCGATATCCATTCCCACATACAATTCACACTTCTCTTACTCACCTACAAGAGACTTCACTCTGTAGCTCCTCACTATCTCTCCTCTCTTACCTCCCTCTATACCTCTCTTCATGCACTCTGCTCATCAAGCAAGTCACTCCTATTTGTTCCCTTCTCCTCTTCCGCCAATTTTCGACTGTGCTTTCCACCTGGCTGCATCATATTCTTGGAAAAGACTTCCTGAGCTAGTGCATCATGCTCTCTCTCTTACCTTATTTAAATTATATCTAAAAACCCATTTTTTGAGGCTGCTTTTAAATCTAAACCGCTGCTTGTCCATCTTACAGCCTCATTTAATTTTTAACCATTGTTTTAATAAATGAAATTTCCAAAGTCTCTTTTGACCTGTACATTCGTCTTGATTGTAAGCTCTACTGAGAAGGGACAGTGCTGCCTATGTTAAGTAGCACTAAAGAAGTGTAGTAGTAGCTTATTTTAACTTGATCAACCTTATTTAAAAAAGGACTTTTTCTATGTGCTTGTGGGAAAAAAAATTCTTTATTGGAATAGGCTTTATGTTCCTTATTTTACCTCTGTTAGATCTCATTTACCCTTTATCAAAATTTGACACCCTATTATTCAACAAAATCTGATAAAATAATAGAAGCAATTATTTTTAGTTTTTTTGTTTTTTTTATTTTTCATACCTTTGCAATTTTCCCTTCCCCTACTAATTTTTTAAATCTTTTCTTACCCATCATACGATTGTTCAAATAGTTTTCCAGACTGAATTATATCTGCTTGATTTCTGACATGTTTACATTTTGATGTAAAAATCCAGGGATCTGCAGAAAAGGTACTTTTGGACTGGGAAAATGACGGGATCTGCCAAAATACAGAATGTATTCAATATTACATGATTTGGTCTACATTATGTAAATATTAACAAGTTATTTTTTAGTTTCATATTTCATGATTTAATTCTATCCCATTCGCTTTTTAAGGTGGGTTCTATAATATATCTACAACACCTTTGTTTTCTGCTTTTTAAATAGTATTTTTCCATGAATCATTTAAACCAACTTTAGGACTTATGCATTAAAACACAAGCTAAACATTTTTGTATGCATTCTAAATATCTCTTAAAGAGTAATGCACTCATTTTTTGTGCTCCCACTAATGAGCTGTCTCTATGTGTGTGTACAAAAAAAAAAGTGCAAGCTAATCCAAAAAGTGGAACATGTATGAGCTGCATTTTGAAATCTCCCATTCTATCCAACCCAAAGTAAGAGGACTGGTTAGCATAAGGGATTTCATTCCACCCTTCATCCACTCCCAACACTAGGAACAACTGAGTCTTGGTATTCTAGACACTCTCTCCCCATTACCCTCAACACCAAGAAAAAGGGGTGTGGCCAGGTCATTCACCATCAGCCTCCCCCTCCCCCAGAAACACACCAAAAATAAAAGGGGCTTGTGTAGCTCCTCCTCTCTGGACACTTACACGAAAGTGCCCTCAATGATCTCTTCTACCAAGATCAAGGGACTTCCATGCCTTAATACCTTGCCAGGTGCCCCCTCCCCACCTACCCCTTTCTGACAATGCCTAAAAGAAGACAGCATTCCACGTAATACACCAAAACCAAAAAAAGTCACAAAGAGGTGACACTACTAAATCATACAAAAATCTCACACCTTCCAATTTAACAATTTTTTTAATTTTTAAAGCAAAATTTACTATATTTTAATAATCACTTTAATGAAATTTTTTTTCTGAAAAATGTGCTTTTATTCTAGAGACGACATGAATCAGCACAGCCTGAGAAGAGTAACATCCCCTGATGAAAGACTTTTCTGAAATGTCGCCTCGTTGGGAGGGCAGTAAGAATTTTTGTTATAATTGTTTTATGCCATGTTTTTAAAAATAGGGACTGTCCACTATTAATCAAGTTGACTTAGGGAATGGCCTCTGCTATTACTGGCATCAGTAGCATGGGATTTTCTTAGTGTTTGGGTATTTGACAGGTTCTTGTGGAAAAATAGTGGAAACTATTCTCAAGATCAAAATCGTAGAGCATATAGAAAGACATAGTTTAATGGAACACAGTCAACATGGATTTACCCAAGGGAAGTCTTGCCTAACAAATCTGCTTCATTTTTTTTGAAGGGGTTAATAAACATGGAGTTCCTCAGGGTTCAGCACACTCAGCAACACTGTTTAATATCTATATGTTACCCCTATGCCACCTCCTGGCAGGACTTGGTATCACACACTACATATACGCAGACGACATTCAACTAATTTTACTCATAGACGAAGCAATTGATAAAACGCTAAACCTAGGAATGATGTACCTTGATTTAATCAAACAATTACTATGTCAAATAGAGCTAGTAATAAATATCGAAAAAACGGAGTTTATACACCTAGAACGGAAAAACATGGAACTGATTCAAAAACCCCATCAAACTTAAAAATGATCAGAAAGTGGATCTAGCCGAGAAAGCTCGAAACCTACCGTGTTTCCCCGATAGTAAGACACCCCTGATAGTAAGACGTAGTGGGAATTTTAGGGGGGTCGGCTAATGTAAGACATCCCCCGAAAGTAAGACGTAGTGTTAAAAAAAAAATAAAAATTTTTAAATACCTGTCGGAGGGCCGCGTGGGTCCAGGCGGCCGGCGGCGGGAGCCGGGTGGTCGCGTGTTAAATCTAGGCCGCGGGCGGGTGGGCGCTTGTTCCGGGGGGGGGGGGGGGCGGGTGGACGCGCGTTAGTTCGAGACGGCCGGCGGGCGGCGGGTGGTCGCGTGTTACATCTAGGCCGGGTCGCACAGGCGCGCATTCATTCACTGCCGGTGGGGGCTGCCTCGGCAGCCCCCCCCGGCAGCCCCCACCGGCAGTGAATGAATGCGCGCACAGCGCCTGTGCGACCCCTGCGATTCGGCGCTGGGGGCTGCCGGTGGGGGCTGCTTGACTGCCTTGAGCGCCGAAAGCAGCCCCCACCGGCAGCCCCCAGCGCCGAATCGCAGGGGTCGCACAGGCGCTGTGGGCCTGTGCGCGCATTCATTCACTGCCGGTGGGGGCTGCCGGGGGGAGCTGCCTCGGCAGCCCCCACCGGCAGTGAATGAATGCGCGCCTGTGCGACCCGGCCTAGATGTAACACGCGACCACCCGCCGCCCGCCTCGAACTAACGCGCGTCCACCCGCCCCCCCCCCCCCCCCCCCCCGGGAACAAGCGCCCACCCGCCCGCGGCCTAGATTTAACACGCGACCACCCGGCTCCCGCCGCCGGCCGCCTGGACCCACGCGGCCCTCCGACAGGTATTTAAAAAATTTTATTTTTTTTTTGAACACTACGTCTTACTTCGGGGGATGTCTTACAGGTTTTTTCCAATATAAGACATACCCTGAAAGTAAGACATAGTGGGACTTTTTGGGGTAAAAAGAAAGTAAGACGCTGTCTTACTTTCAGGGAAACACGGTAGGAGTAATACTTGACACGGAACTTAGCCTTAAACAACACATATCACTTAAAGTTAGAGAAGGCTACGCCAAACTTATGGTCCTCAGGAGGCTAAAACGCTACTAACCAAAAACACTTTAGGACAGTTCTTCAAGCACTGATTTTCACTAGTACAGACTACTGTAACACACTATTTCTAGGATTACCGTACTCGACAATAAGACCACTACAAGTCCTACAGAACTCTGCTGCCAGAATACTCACTGGTAAGAGCAAAAGAGATCACATCACTCAAACACTGGCCAAGCTATACTGGTTA
This sequence comes from Rhinatrema bivittatum, assembly GCF_901001135.1. Classification (NCBI taxonomy): domain Eukaryota; kingdom Metazoa; phylum Chordata; class Amphibia; order Gymnophiona; family Rhinatrematidae; genus Rhinatrema; species Rhinatrema bivittatum. The sequence goes on from NC_042623.1 coordinate 60,143,892, forward strand.
CCAATAGAGCAGAGAGTGCAATATAAAACATTATGCATAATACACAAACTAATCAATGAAGAAAAAGCCGACTGGTTAAACACAGCGCTTCACTTACATGTACCCCAGAGAAATCTGAGATCAGCCAATAAAGCTCTACTAACCATCCCCTCGGTAAAGACAGCAAATCTAACACAAGTTAGAGAGCGAGCATTATCCTTGGCTGGTCCAACATTATGGAACACATTGCCACTAGAAACACGATTACAGAGTGATCCAAAACTCTTCAAAAAAAGCTTAAAAACATGGCTATTCAGAAAAGCATTTTATAATGAGAACGGAGAATAAGAAACACAGAACAAGGTTATCGAGATGCGTAGTCGCACATTCTATTCTTTTCTTTTTATCTTTTTATATACTCAAATGATAATGTTAGAGAACTTCAGTTTAAGCACATTCTTGTATGATTTCCCTATTAATCATATAAATGGACTAGATCCATGTCACCTAACTTATAACTTATATTATATAAGCATGTACCGACACTGTAATGGCACTTTCATAGATACATTTTTTTAACCAAACTAAATATATGTGCCTCTATGTAAACAGTTGTGATGGTACATTACTAAACGACGGTATAGAAAAGATTTTAAATAAATAAATAAATGTAGTGTATTTGAATTTTCAGAAGGCATTTGACAAAGTTCCTCATGAGAGGCTTCTAAGAAAACTAAAAAGTCATGGGATAGGAGGCGATGTCCTTTCGTGGATTACAATCTGGTTAAAAGACAGGAAACAGAGAGTAGGATTAAATGGACAATTTTCTCAGTGGAAAAGGGTAAACAGTGGAGTGCCTCAGGGATCTGTACTTGGACCAGTGCTTTTCAATATATATATAAATGATCTGGAAAGGAATACGACAAGTGAGGTTATCAAATTTGCGGATGAGTAGTTAAACCACAAGCGGATTGTGATACATTACAGGAGGACCTTGCAAGACTGGAAGATTGGGCATCCAAACGGCAGATGAAATTTAATGTGGACAAGTGCAAGGTGTTGCATATAGGGAAAAATAACCCTTGCTGTAGTTACACGATGTTAGGTTCCATATTAGGAGCTACCACCCAGAAAAAATATCTAGGCATCATAGTGGATAATACTTTAAAATCGTCGGCTCAGTGTACTGCAGCAGTCAAAAAAGCAAACAATGTGAGGAATTATTAGGAAGGGAATGGTTAATAAAACGGAAAATGTCATAATACCTTATATTGCTCCATGGTGAGACCGCACCTTGAATACTGTGTACAATTCCAGTCGCCGCATCTCAAAAAAGATATAGTTGCGATGGAGAAGGTACAGAGAAGGGCAACCAAAATGATAAAGGGGATGGAACAGCTCCCCTATGAGGAAAGGCTGAAGAGATTAGGGCTATTCAGCTTGGAGAAGAGATGGCTGAAGGGTATATGATAGAGGTCTTTAAGATCATGAGAGGTCTTGAATGAGTAGATATGAATCGGTTATTTACACTTTCGAATAATAGAAGGACTAGGGAGCATTCCATGAAGTTAGCAAGTAACACATTTAAGACTAATCGGAGAAAATTCTTTTTCACTCTACGTACAATAAAGCTCTGGAATTTGTTGCCAGAGGATGTGGTTAGTGAAGTTAGTGTAGCTGGTTTCAAAAAAGGTTCAGATAAGTTCTTGGAGGAGAAGTCCATTAACGGCTATTTATCAAGTTTACTTAGGGAATAGCCACTGCTATTAATTGCATCAGTAGCATGGAATCTTCTTAGTGTTTGGTTAATTGCCAGGTTCTTGTGGCCTGGTTTGGCCTCTGTTGGAAACAGGATGCTGGGCTTGATGGACCCTTGGTCTGACCCAGCATGGCAATTTCTTATGTTCTTATGCTCTGTTGGAAACAGGATGCTGGGCTTGATAGCCATGGTATGAACCAGCATGGCAATTTTTATGTTCAAAGCAGGGATACAAAAAAACATTTATAGACAAGAATATTTTTTAATAGTGAATTGCATGTGCACATTTTTTAAGTGCTTTATAAAAATTGTTTCAAAAAAATTCTTTTTTGGAAGGAGGTTGGTGGTAAATGATTATAAAATATGCTATGACATGGATTACAGCATGATAACTGTTGTGCTGGAGATAGACCCTTAGCCTGGTGCAGGATTGGTACAGCCCTCTGGTTGGACCCAAAGAGCGCCTGCCACCAGGAGGCGGAGCACACAAGGAGATAGAGGCTAGCTGGAGCTTCACCAATAACAGTTCGGGGTTTCCGCAGGTTGAGCTCTTGGGTACCTGGACCGCCTGGACTTAGGTGGGCCTCCGGTGGTCTCCCGGAGAGGAATCGGAGAGGTGTGCCCACCACGAGCAAGGGTGTGCAGCTGATGCAGAGTGAGTGGACTAGACCGTAACCAGAAGCTCCGGAGACCTTAGAAAGGCAACAATTCAGAGAGGTCCTCCGGATGAGACAGGCAGCGCCTGCAGGTCCAGCCACGTGGAAGCCATGGTTGTTATCCAAGTGCATAGGCCCAACGCTCACTGGGGGCCAGAAGAGAGTGTCCGAGTGAAGCACAAGGGTCAAAGCCAGAATACCAGTCCAAGAGGTCAGCCAAAGCGAGGGTCAATACCAGAGTCAGTCCGTGCGTATTCGTGGCAAGCGAAGGTCGGTTCCAGGCAGCAGGCAGAAGAATGGTCAGGCAGGCAGTGGTCAGTTCCAGGCGGCAGGCAGAAGAATGGTCAGGCAGACAGTGGTCAGTTCCAGGCGACAGGCAGAAGAATGGTCAGGCAGGTAGAGGTCAGTACCAAGAAGTCAGTCCGGATAGGTACTACCTGTGAAGGACACGGGAGCAGGAGATGCTGTAACACAAAGGCAAACTCACTACACCAACGGTGTCGACCCGATTGCCAAGGCAAGGATCAGGGGTTTGAGCCCCACCTTATATATGGAAGGCTGATGACATCATCGGAGCGCGTTTCCTGGGTTTCCCGCGCTGGGCCCTTTAAGTATAGTGAGGTCAGTCGTGCACGCGCCTAGGGGTGGGGCCAAGCCGGCCGAGGACGCGGAGCCCCAACGGGAGATGCCGAGGGAGACTGCAGCAAGCGACGGGGACAGCGGGGGTTAGCAGCAGCAGGTAAGCCTGCACTAGTGGATGGTAATGCCAGGTAAGCAGGCCCGGTCACGGCACCCACGCGGCCAGGACGCTCAACAATAACAGAATAAACTATATATGAAACCAACAACTTATTCAATAAAAATATTTTAAGAACATTTTTTTCAGAAAAATAATTTCATAAAAGTGATTATTAAAATTAAGTATATAGTAAACTTGGCACAATTATTTAAAAAAAAAAAAAAGGGTTAAATTGGAAGTTGTGAGTGTTTTTTAATGATAATAGAAGATAGTAGCAGGAGAAAGCACAAAACTCCTTCTGCCTCACTGCTACCAGGATCCAAAATAGTGTTGGGCCAAGCTCTTGTGGTCTTTTGCCTTGTACACGTGAATTTTGATATATGGGGGTGACCATATATCTCTATTTCAAGGATGAAAAGGCAAGGCAATCTTGGTTTTACCCCCATACTGGTTCTGGTATTTTCAATGAGAAAAAATTTCTCACTGCTAGATGTCCAATGATCAAAAGTGTGGTTTAATATTAGAGCAAAAATAAGATGGGTCACACAATCAGTATCCTCAACTTCAAGTGTATCAACTTTGTTATGATGGGTGTTACAATTTTCAGAAAATAAGAATGCTTAGACATTAAATAATAAAGTACCTTATGGAGAAGCAGAGTGCCACGCAAGACACTAGCAAACTCCCTTTCAAATTATTTTACTGATAACACAGCATTATACAGAATTTCAGTTGTATATTTCCAACCCCTAAACTAGGTTATAAAATTGTCAAAATTTCTATGATTGGCTATTCTAAACAAATAATCTGAATGGCTATATAGTAATTTGCTTTCATTCTCCAATTTAATTAATCCTCATCTTATAGATAAATGTTCCTTGGAATTTGCCAGCAAATTTGCCAGCAAGGAATTTTGCCCCCCCCCCCCCCCCCCAACCTCTAGACAACGTCATCTCTCCCCTAATAGAACTTTTTGTATCAACCATCAACCACAAAAAACCCACAATTATACTCGGAGATTTCAACCTCCACACTGACAAAGCACCCACATCACACTCCACGGAAACCCTACTAGATGCACTTACAGCCCTCAATTTCACACAACACATTCACTACCCAACACACAAAGCTGGCCACACACTAGACCTGATATTTACTAATGATAAATTCCGATCAAACCCCACTATATCAAACATACCAGTACCATGGTCCGACCATCATCTCATAAAATACCAAATGCTAGTGGAAGCTCGCAACAAACCAGAAATAAACACCCCATACTCCATCAAATTCAGACCTGCATTCTCCCTAGAACCCCTACAACAAAAACTCGGAAAGCAGCTAAAGAACCTCGGCTTACCCAATATCAGTAACGCCACACACTCATGGCATAGAATAACCACAGAAGTTGCCAACAACATTAACCCAGAAAGAACCAGACTGATAAAGAATGAAAGGAAAACAGAGAACCCATGGTTCAACAAACATCTAAAAGACATCAAATCAACTCTAAGAAAAAAATAAAAAGAATGGCGCAGAAACAAATGTCCACTAACACTAGCCAGATACAGAACCTACTTGGCATACTACAAAAACACAATAACCAAAACTAAACGAGATTACTACAATAAGAAAATTCAAAATCCAAAAACCCTATTTAACATTGGAAAAATCCTCACCGTAGAAAACAACAACACAAACTCTAACACAAACAAAAACCTAAGCAATGATCTGGCAAATTTCTTTCAAAACAAAATCAGAAAAATCTCCGAGAACCTAATCAAAACCACAAACCAATACAGCCAGCCAACACTGACTCAATACCAAGGTCTTCCTTCGATCCCCCATCATCCACTGAAATTGAAAACCTCATCAGAAAAATAAACCCAGCACGTCATGAGCTTGATACAATTCCCACCAGTATGCTAAAAGAGATATCGCAATTCATCTCACCAACAATAACACCAATCATCAATAAATCCCTTGAAGATGCAGATCTGCTGGACTCTCTCAAAAAGGCAACAATCAAGCCCATCCTGAAAAAAATAAACCTCGACCCCAACGACCTAAATAACTACCGACCCATATCTAACTTACCCATACTTGCCAAACTAACAGAAAAGGTTGTACTGAAACAACTGGTCGAGCATCTGGAACTAAACAACATCCTGTATCCCACACAACATGGCTTCCGAAGAAAACATAGCACTGAAACTCTACTCATCAACCTAACAAACACTATTATAAAAGGGTTCAACAACAGCCAAAAATACATTCTCATCTTACTAGATCTATCCGCAGCATTTGACATCGTAGACCATAAAATCCTAATTCAACGACTAACTGAAATAGGCATAACAGGAAATGCACTAGCATGGTTCTCCTCTTTCCTTCGAAACAGATCATTCCAGGTAGACATTAACAATTCCCTCTCAGAATCATTTCCCCTTGAAACCGGAGTGCCACAGGGATCCGCTCTATCTGCCAACCTGTTCGACATCTACATCCTACCGTTATGCCAACTACTATCAAATCTCGGCATCACCTATTACATGTACGCGGACAACATCCAATTTATTGTCCCTGTAACAAGCACAATAGAGAATGCCCTCAACCTTTCAGCCACATATCTTACCAACATAAAAAATACCTTAAATCAAATGAAACTCTGCCTGAACATAGACAAGATTGAATACATTCTACTCGAAAGAAAAAGCTCAACAAACCCCCCCAACAACATAATTCTAACCGAGAACACAATGATCAACTTCGAGAAAGCGTAAAAGACCTGCATATATGGCTCGACCCTGAACTGAACTTCAAGAAACACATCGCCTTGAAAGCCAAAGAGAGCTTCTATAAACTCGCAACACTTAAACGACTAAAACCACTCCTAAACCCTGCAGAATTCAGAACAATACTGCAATCCCTAATTTTCTCATGCTTTGACTACTGCAACTCACTACTCTTAGGACTTCCCAAAACAACCACACGTCCTCTCCAAATCCTTCAGAACGCCAGAGCCAGAATTTTCACAGGACACAAAAGATCAGAACACATCACCCCATTACTAAAAGACCTGCACTGGCTACCCATCCATAAACGTATTAAACAGCAAATGTTGCTTACCTGTAACAGGTATTCTCACAGGGCAGCAGGATGTTAGTCCTCACATATGGGTGATATCACAGGATGAAGCCCAATCACGGAAAACATCTATCTACCATTGCACTAACCCTGCAACCAGCAGAGGTCCCCCTTCAGTCTTATTTGAAAGCTACAGGCAGTGCCGAAAAATAAAATAACAAAACGTTACAAACCCAACACCGCGGGGCGGCAGGCGGGTTTTGTGAGGACTAATATCCTGCTGTCCTGTGAGAACACCTGTTACAGGTAAGCAACATTTGCTTTCTCAGGACAAGCAGGATGCTAGTCCTCACATATGGGTGAGTACTGAGCTGAGGATGTCCGAACATGCACCAAATGTACCCAAAAGGCGTGCAACAGGCACAACAACTGGGGTGGAATTTGGTAGAGGGCATCCTGAACCCCACCGGGCAGGCGGAAGGATGTTGGTATGTCACGTTGTAAATAAGTTACAAAGGACAGATTGGCCGAAGATGGAATCTTGTCTTCCGGCTTTGTCCAAGCAATAGTGGGCTGCAAAGGTGTGGAGAGAACTCCATGTAGCAGCCCTGCAAATGTCAGGAAGTGGCACCGATCGTAGGTGTGCTACTGAAGTCGCCATGGCTCTCACAGAGTGTGCTTTAACACGGTCTTGGAATGGAATGCCCGCTTGCTGGTAGCAGAAGGATATGCAGTCCGCCAACCAGGAGGAGAGAGTCTGTTTACCCACAGGCTTCCCTAACTTATTAGGATGGAAAGAGACGAACAATTGAGTGCTTTCCCTGTGGGCATCTGTACAGTCTAGGTAAAAAGCTAGAGCCCGTTTACAGTCAAGGGTATGCAGATCCTGTTCTCCTGGGTTGGCATGGGGCCTGGGAAAAAAGATAGGTAGTATGATAGATTGATTGAGATGAAAATCCGAAACTACCTTAGGTAAGAATTTCGGGTGAGTGCGGAGTACCGCCCGGTCCTGCAGACGTTTAGGGTAAGGCAGATAGGCAACTAGAGCCTGCAATTCACTAACTCTGCGAGCTGAAGTGATTGCCAAAAGGAAAATCACTTTCCTTGTGAGATATCGAAGTTCACAAGAGTGAAGAGGCTCGAATGGTGGTTTCATGAGCCGACCCAAAACCAGATTAAGGTCCCAAGAAGGGGCCGGAGGACATAGTGGAGGCTTGATATGGAGCAAGCCCTTCAAAAAGCGTGTTACAGGGGGTTGTACTGATATAGGGACATCCCGACACCTTTATGGAAGGCGGCTCCACACTGACATGCATTCTGATGGAAGAGGTTTTTAGACCTGACTCTGATAAGTACCAGAGATAGTCTAACAACTTGGTAACTGGACAGGTAAAGGGGTCAAGGGACTGAGAAGAGCACCATGACTTAAACCTGTTCCATTTGTAAGAGTAAGCTTTTCTCGTGGAAGGCTTCTGTGAAGCAATCAAGACATGGGAAACTGGTTCAGAAAGATTAAGTGGTTGAAGGATTAACCTTTCAACATCAATGACGTCAGGGACAAGGCTTGAAGATTGGGATGGTGTAGGCTCCCGTCGTTCTGAGTGATCAGAAGCGGATCCTTTCCCAAGGGAATGTGCCTGCGGATGGAGAGATCCTGAAGTATTGGAAACCACACTTGGCGCAACCAGTGAGGTGCTATCAGGATCATGGTTCCCTTTTTCTGATGTAACTTCACAAGAGTCTTCGAGAAAAGAGGAAGTGGAGGGAATGCATAGAGCAGACCGGTTGCCCATGAGAGGGAGAATGCGTCTCTGGGTTGAGAGAGTTAGCTGCGAAAGAGAGAGCAGTAGTTCTCCACTTTGCAGTTTTGTGGGGATGCAAAGAGGTCTATCCGAGGATATCCCCATTTTTGAAAGATGGGGTTCGCTACAGAGGGATTGAGAGACCACTCGTGCGGTTGAAAGATGCGACTCAGCTTGTCTGCCAACACATTGTCCACTCCTGGTAACCAGGTAGCCCTGAGATACATCGAACAGGAGAGAGCTTCCGCCCAAATCTGCGCAGATTCCTGACACAGAAGGAAGGAGCCTGTGCCTCCCTGCTTATTGATGTACCACATTGCCACCTGGTTGTCCGTCTGAATCAGGATGACTTGATTTGAGAGGCGATCCTGAAAAGCCCTGAGAGCATATCTGATTGCTCGAAGTTCCAGGAAATTTATTTGGTGTTTGGCTTCCTCTGGAGACCAAGGTCCTTGTGTCTGCAGATCGGCCACGTGGGCTCCCCAACCGAGGTTGGAAGCATCGATGGTGAGAGTGATTTGAGGATTTGGAACCTGGAAGGGCAATCCCTGGAGGATATTGGTCTGATTTTCCCACCAGGCGAGAGACAGACGGAGTGAGTCGGTGACGTGGACAACAGTTGACAGAGTCTGAATAGCTTGAGTCCATTGAGACCTCAGAGTCCATTGCATGAGTCTCATGGCCAAGCGGTCCATTGGAGTGACATGGACTGAGGACGCCATGTGCCCCAGGAGGACGAGAAATTGGAGTGCAGTCGCAGAGTGCTGAGACTGCAGCTGGTGAGCAAGAGATACAAGAGTCAGTGCTCGTTGTTGAGGTAGGAAAGCCTTTGCCTGTAAGGTGTCCAAGTCTGCCCCAATGAACGACAAGGTTTAAGATGGGACTAAGTAGGATTTGTCGTAATTGACGAGAAATCCTAACGAAATTAGCATGTGTAAAGTTAGATTGAGGGACGAAAGAGCAATTTGCTGAGTGGGAGCCCTGATTTACCAGTCGTCCAGATAGGGGTAGACATGAACACCTTGTGTCCTGAGGAAGGCTGCGACGACTACGAGGCATTTTGTAAAGACTCATATTGCAGACGTTAGGCCGAATGGAAGCACTCGGTATTGATAGTGCTTGGGGCCTACTAGGAACCTCAGGTACTTGCAATGAGCTGGACTTATCGCAATGTGGGTGTATGCGTCCTGGAGGTCCAGAGAGTAGAGCCAGTCTCCTCTTTGTAGAAGAGGTAGAAGCGATCCCAAGGTGACCATCTTGAACTTTTCTCGTTGGAGGTACTTATTGAGGGCCCATAGGTCCAGAATAGGACGGATGCCTCCCAAATTTTTGGGGATTAGGAAGTACCGGGAACAGAATCCTAGGCCTTGCTGAGAGTATGGTACAGGTTCTATTGCTCTTGACTGGAGGAGGGAAACCTCTTGATCCAGAAGAATGGAGTGTTCGGATGTTCTCCACGTCTGTAGAGGTGGGGAGTCCAGTGGCAGGGCGAGAAAGTTGAGATGGTAACCCTGAGCAATGATTGCCAATACCGATTGGTCGGATGTGATTGAATGCCACATGTTGTGGAAGTGGCACAATCGATCTCCCACTGGGATGTGCGACAGAGGAATCTGGCTGCTGCTCTCTAAGTGGAAGTCAAAAACCGGAAGCAGGTCCTGGTTGAGGAGCTGCCTGTGGTTTTTGTTTACGGGCTTGACGAGACTGCGGTTTTTGATAAGGTCTCATGGCACGGGATCTGGTTGGTGGCAGGTAAGACTTCTTCGGGCGGAAGAAAGACTTCTTAGAGTACTTTCTAAAGGACTGTTTTGAGGAGAAGTCGGAAGGCATCAAAGAGAGCTGTCTTAACGTCTCATGATGATCCTTTAATTCTGCCACTGTCCGTTGAATCTGTTCACCAAACAGATTATCTCCTACACAAGGCAGGTCGGATAACCGGTCTTGTACTTTTGGGCGTAGGTCAGAAGACTTGAGCCAGGCCCACCGTCTCGCCGAAATAGCAGCTGCAGACACTCTGGTAGAGGTGTCAAAAATGTCATAAGATGTTCTAATCTCATGCTTGACTTCCTCAAAACCCTTGTTTACTAGGGTTTGTAATTGTTCTTGAAATTGCTGAGGCAGGGACTCTGAGAAATCCTGTATCTGCTTGAAAATGACCCTGTTATATTGGGTGATATAAAGCTGATAGGCGGCAATTCGGGAGAGGAGCATGGCTCCTTGGAATACTAGGCGACCAATGTTATCTAGGAACTTCTGTTTCTTTCGAGGAAGAACAGACGAGTGAGGCTTTGATCTTTTTGCCCTCTTTTGTGCAGACTCTACCACAACCGAGTGGTGATCAAGCTGTGACTTTTGAAAACCTGGGGCTGACCGTACCAAATAGGTAGTATCAGCTTTCCTGTGTACTGGAGCAATTGATCCAGGATGTTCCCAGTTCTTCTTGAGGAGATCGAGAAGGACCTGATGAATGGGAATAGAGGTGATTACCTTAGGGGCATCCAGGAATTGGAGCACCTCCATCTGGTGCCTATCATCCTGTTCCGCCTGTAATTGGAAGGGAACCAATTCAGACATTTCCTTCTCAAAATTTATAAAGGAAAGGTCCTCTGGGGGAGAACGCTTTCTACTCTCAGTAGGTGAAGGTGGTGAAGTAAATCATCGGTGTCTGTTGAGGTATCATCACCCCAGATATCATAAGATTCTGCACCCGCCCCTCTAGGAACTAGAGGGGGACAGGGTGGTTGGATACCTGAAGGATCCGGTCTAGGCTCCGAAGGAATCGGAGGAATTATCGAAGGCACAGATGATGGCATCGAAGGCACCGGTGCAAGCATCGAAGGCATCGATGGATGATTTGGTGGCGCCCGACGTGTCTGCGTTCCAGATAGACGGTCCTGCCGTGGAGAAGGCTCGTTCCCTGAAGGTGAGGTGGTGTGTTGCTTTGGATTGGGGGACATGTAACGATCCTCTGTAGACTTCTCTGATGGGTCTGAATGAGGAGTGTCGTTTGAGCGGGATTTGAAGGCTAAGAGGGGCTTGGGAATGGATGGTTTTATGGATGATGGTAATGGACTTATGGAGGATTCTGAAATGAATTGGTAACCAGTGCAGATTTTTGAGAATAGGAGAAATGTGATCTCTTCTTCTGCTGTTTGTCAAAATTCTAGCTACCGAGTTTTGGAGCATCTGAAGAGGTTTAATGGAGGAGGAAGGGAGACCTAGCAAGATAGAGTTGCAGTAATCTATCTTGGAGAAGATCACTGCTTGGAGAACTGTTCTGAAGTCCTGGAAGTGGAGGAGTGGTTTGACTCTTTTTAGTACTTGCAATTTGTAGAAGCCGTCCTTGGTTGTGTGGTTAATGAATGATTTTAAATTCAGTCTGTTGTCAATTAAAACTCCAAGGTCTCTTGCTTGGGTGACAAAGATATTAGATGGTGCGCTTTGTGTGATATTGCTGTTTTCCGGGGAGATGAGGAGGAGTTCTGTTTTAGCTGCATTTAGTATCAGGTTTAGAGAGAAGAAGGTTAATCTCTCGTCGACAAGTTTCCCAGTGCTCAAGTGTTTTAGTAATGGATTCTTTGATGGGGATCAGTATTTGCACGTCGTCTGCGTAAAGGTAGTGTTTTAGTTTGAGATTAGTTAGCAGCTAGCAGAGTGGAAGGAGGTATATGTTGAAAAGGGTAGGGGAGAGGGAGGAGCCTTGTGGAACTCCCAGTGATGAGTCGTAGCGGAGGGATTCTTTGCTATTAATTTTGACCTTGTAACCTCTGTTGCTAAGGAAAGATTTGAACCATGAAAAAGCCATTCCTGATATTCCGATGTCTGCCAGACGGTTCAGGAGGATGGAATGGTTGACGGTGTCAAAGGCCGCAGACAGGTCGAGGAGAATTAGTATAAAGAATTGGCCTTTGTCCAGGCCCATGATGAGGTGATCAGTCAGCGAAATGAGAAGGGTTTCGGTATTTAATGCCTTGCGGAACCCGTATTGGGTGGGATGCAGTATTTTATGATCTTCTAAGTAATCGGAAAGTTGAGAGCTGACTAATTTTTCCATTATCTTGGCCACAAAAGGAAGATTGGAAATGGGGCGGAAATTGTTGGGATCTTTAGGGTCAAGATTCGGTTTCTTTAGGAGAGGTTTCAGAGATGTCAGTTTTAGAGCGTCTGGGAAGATACCCTGAGATAAGGAACAGTTTATGATATCAGCCAAGGTTTTGGAAATGGTGTCGGGTATTAGCAGTAGCAGTTTTGTAGGGATATGGTCGAGAGGATGGGAAGAGGGTTTCATTTTCTTTACTAGAGATTGGATCTCTGAAGCTGTGGTGGGTTCAAACGTTTCAAGGGAGATGTTCTTGTTAGGGAGATGGTAGGAGCTGATAGTCGAGGAGGGGTTGGGGGGTAACAGAGTTAAGAGATTGGAGATTTTGTTATGAAAGTACAGTGCTAGTTCGTCAGCTTTGGATTGTGCTAGGTCGTTAGGGATCATAGGGGCGTTAGCTTGAGTTAGCTCAGCTACGTAGGAAAATAATGCTTTAGAGTCGAAAATAAGGTCGTGAATCTTGTGAGCGTAGAAATCCCTTTTTGCCCTTAGGGTGGAGTTCTTGTAGTGGTGGAGAGTGAGTTTGTATGAAGATAGTGTGCTGGAGCATGGGGTTTTGCGCCAATTGCTTTCTTTCCGTCTGAGGTTTTGCTTGAGTTGACGGAGTTCGTTAGTGAACCACGGTTGTTTTTTTGAGGAGTTGGGGTTGGGTTTTTTTGTTGCTAGAGGACATAATTTGTTTGCTACTGTCTCTGTAATGTTGCTCCAAGATAGAAGGGCTGAGTTGGGGTCTGACAGGTCAATGTGTGGAAGTTCATTAGCCAAATGGTTGCTGAGGACTTCTGAGGAACAGTTTCTTCTGTAAAGGAACGATGATTGAATGGGGTGGGTGGCACGGGTTTGTGTCATGGAGAAGGTGGCGGAGATTAATGAGTGATCCGACCAGGGGACCTGAGTACATTCCGGGGGGGATGTGTGCGTAATGCCAGCGTTAATGAAAATAAGGTCCAGAGTGTGGCCTGCTTTGTGGGTAGGCTTATTGATGATCTGTTTGAAGCCCATAGCTGAGAGGGTGGTGAGAATAGCCTCACAGTTGGTTGTGAGAGTGGAGCTGTCGACATGTAGATTAAAGTCACCTAGGATCATCGCCGGAGAGTCCAGATTCATGTATTTTGCAATAATTTCTACGATGGAGGAGGCATCGGATTCAAGAAAACCTGGCGATGCGTAGACAAGGAGGATTTGAAGTTGGTCTGATTTGAAAAGGCCGATTTCTAGTTTTGAGTCAGAGATTGTTGGGAGTTGGGAGAATCTCAGCTCTTTTTTGGCTGCTAGAAGAATTCCCCCGCCTCTTTTCTTTTGTCTGGGAAGGGAAAAGAAGTCGTAGAGCTGCGTGGGGAGTTGATTTATTAAGGCTATGTCTGTTGGTTTGAGCCATGTTTCTGTAATGGCGCAAATGTCCGGATTGGAATCTAGCAGATAGTTGTTAAGGATCAGAGATTTCTTGGTAAGAGATTGTGCATTGAATAATGTAAGTGAGAATAGAGCAAGACCTAGTAGTTGAGTAAGAGGTGACATCATGATTGGGATGAGGGTTTTGCTGGTGCGCGGTTGCGACTGCATTGATTCTTTATTCGTGGTGATGAGGCTGTGGCGCAGAATTGGGATTGGGAGACCTGACGGCATTGTGAGGGAATGGATAGAGCTTGAAGAGGCTGGATGAATGCCGGAGGAGGCTGGATGAATGCTGGAGGAAGCTGGGATGAATGCTGGATGAATGCTGGAGGAAGCTGGATGAATGCTGGAGGAAGCTAGGATGAATGCTGGAGGAAGCTGGGATGAATGCTGGATGAATGCTGGAGGAAGCTAGGATGAATGCTGGAGGAAGCTGGGATGAATGCTGGATGAATGCTGGAGGAAGCTGGGATGAATTCTGGAGGAAGCTAGGATGAATGCTGGAGGAGGCTGGATGAATGCTGAAGGAAGCTGGATGAGAGGTGGATAAAGCTGAGAGCGTGTGAAAGCAGGAGTTGGGAAGCATAAAACTGTGCTGGGAAGAGGCTGCCCGATAACAGAGAGGTCCCGGTTCAGAGTCCTGGAACGCTCCAAGGGGCGCGCTAAGGGGCAGGACCCTTAGGTCACGCTCCTTCGGGCACGCGACGCCTGGCGTGCGACGCCGCCAGGAGGGTCGTGGATTTAAAGGGCTTCTAGCTGCCCTCTGATAGGCCTAGTGCTGTTCCGGGGGCGCGGCTAAACTCACCGCGTGGCGTCGGAGTTTCTTTCTTAATCCCTGCCCTCTCCTCTTCCTTTTTTATTATATTTTGTTTTGTGTTGCCGCTGGTGCCTCCTCTGCACGGCTCACCGTTCTAGGTGAGCGGGCTCTTGCCCCGAGTGGGCCGCGCGAGCCCCAGCAGAGGAGGAGGGAGGAGCGGATCGTTGCCAGGAGCAGGAGGGCGCAGAGAGGGACGCCGCCGGGAGGATCGCCGATTTTAAAGGGCTTCCAGCTGCCCTCTGATAGGCCTAGTGCCATTCCGGGGGCGCAGCTAAACTCACCGCGTGGCGTCGGAGTTTCTTTCTTAATCCCTGCCCTCTCCTCTTCCTTTTTTATTATATTTTGTTTTTTGTTGCCGCTGGCGCTTCCTCTGCACGGCTCACCGTTCTAGGTGAGCGGGCTCTTGCCCCAAGTGGGCTGCGCCGGCCGCGCAAGCCCCAGCAGAGGAGGAGGGAGGAGCGGATCGTTGCTGGGAGCAGGAGGGCGCAGAGGGTACATAACAACGAACCCAACTGCCTAGTCATTATTCCAAAAGCACCATCCCCAACGAAACACAAGATCAGCAAACAAAGCCCTACTAGCAATTCCTACAATCTCCTCAGCAAACCTCACAACAGTCAGAGAAAGAGTGACCTCAATAGCCGAACCATACCTATGGAACTCACTTCCAGAAAACATAAGGATTCAAAATGACATAAAATTCTTCAAAAAACTACTCCAAACTTGGCTATTCCGACAAGCCTACAAAGACGGTATCGGATAAGCGGACAATATTGGACACGTTGACGGTATTAGAAAAGCAGTGATCTACCTTTTGCATCCATTTTGTTTATCTCATACGTATCCTATCTAACTGCTATCTAACTGTGCTCCCACGATTTGTCATTGCCTTCTGATGTTTATATATTCTAGTCAACAATATTTTTTATTTTAACTGCTATTACCAAAGCTTTATCTCTGTCATATATTAGAGCTGTTATCATCCCTTTACTATATCATTATTGCACTTTCCCATAGCATTACTGTACTTTCCTTGCTAAATGTTTATAATCCATCATGAAGGCTCCCACCCGATTAGAAAACCAGTGACCAACCCTTGGCATCTGCTTTGCTTATCTCATAGATATGCTATTTAATTACGCCCCCACGAATTCTTATTGTCTTCTGGTATTTATATATATTAGTCAACAATATTTTAGATTTTAACTGCTATTCAACTGCTATTAACTGCTACTACCAATGATCTACCTCTAATATATATTATAGCTATTATCATTCCTTTACTATATCATTATTGTACTCTCCTATAGCATTACTGTACTTTCCTCGCTAAATGTTTTTAAACCTTTGTGAAGGTTCCGACTGATATGATGGTATACAAAACCAAATAAACCATAAACCATTAGCAACCTTGTGTTTGTTCTAAGAATATTTTCTATAATCTTAAATGGAATGTCAATTGTCCTCATCCTTGTTCTAGCTCTAGATATGCTTGTATAATCTTAGATGGAATGTAAACTTACATCAGTTCAAAATATTCTACAACTTTGTAGCTTAGCATCTTTATCTATTTATTTATTTATTTAGGGTTTTTATATACCGACTTTCTTGATATATATATGTCAAATCAAGTCGGTTTCCATATAACACAACTATCGCCGGGGGGCGTTACATTAAACAATAAACATAGTATTGAACAGAGAACGTGTAGGGTTACTTTAAACAATCAATAAGGTCCTGATGGTCCTGAGGGTATTAGGTTGGTGGTGGACTTTATATTGTGCTATTTTGTTCTTTGTCCTGTGTCGAAGTGTTCCTGCGATTCCGGAAAGGCTTGCCGGAAGAGCCATGTTTTAAGGTTTTTCTTAAAGGTTAAATGGCAAGTTTCGAGTCGAAGATCTGGCGGAAGTGAGTTCCAAAGGGTGGGCCCGGCTGTGGAGAGTGCTCATTTGGCTAGCGAGGTTTTAATCGGGGGAGTGTGTAGAGAACCTTTGTAGTTATATCTGATAGGTCTTTTTGATGTGCGAAGGCGGAATTGCGAGGTAAGATTTAGGTGGGCGATTCCCATAATATCTTTGTGTATCATTGATAGTGTCTTGAAGGTGATTCTAGCTTTTATTGGAAGCCAGTGAAGGTAGTGCAGAATTGGAGTGATGTGGTCTCTTCTGTAGGTGTTGGTGAGTAGCCTCGCCGCAGCGTTTTGTACCATCTGTAAAGGTTTTATGGATGATAGCGGAAGACCTAACAGGAGGGAATTGCAGTAGTCTAACTTGGACAATATTAAAGACTGGACTACTAAGCGGAAGTCATAGAAGTGAAGGAGAGGTTTAAGATTTTTTAATACTTGTAATTTGAAGTAACATTCCTTAGTTGTGTTGTGGATGAAAGATTTAAGGTTGAATTGATTGTCAAAGCGCACCCCTAAGTCTCTGACTGAAAGTGAGTGGTTGATAGGTGGATTTATGGATTGTGTAGAGCTTTGGACGTTGAAGAGTGTGTGGTTTTCGTCGGGCGAGATGATGAGGATTTCTGTTTTATTTGTGTTGAGTATAAGGTTGAGGCTGGATAACAAGGAATTGATGGATAGTAGGCAATTGTTCCAATGCGCCCAGGTTTTTTGGAGAGATTCTGTGATGGGAAGAAGTATCTGAATGTCGTCGGCGAAGATATAGTGTTTTAGCTTGAGGCTGGAGAGTAGGTGGCAGAGCGGAAGCAGGTAGATGTTAAAAAGGGTAGGGGAGAGTGAAGAACCTTGAGGTACTCCTCTGATTGATTTGATAGGAGGTGATTCTACATTATTTATCTTGACTTTGTAGTATCTATTTTCTAGGAATGATTGAAACCAACTGTGAGCTTCTCCTTGGATTCCTATGTCAGAAAGCCGCTCGAGGAGGATTTCATGATTTACGGTGTCAAATGCGGCGGATAAGTCAAGAAGAGCGAGGAGGTACGATTGTTTTCTTTCAAGGTTGAGGAGGATAGTGTCAGATAGTGAAGTTAATAGAGCTTCTGTGTTTTGTGATTTCCTGAATCCAAACTGTAAGGGGGAGAGGATGTTATTCTCCTCTAGGTAATCAGACAGTTGTTTGTTGACAAATCTCTCCATTACTCTTGAGATTAGAGGCAGGTTGGCTATCGGGCAGGTTGGCTATCGGGCGGAAGTTAGCAGATATATATATATCTAATATATATATCTAATATATATATATAAAAAACATTGCAACACAAATGTCATGTTACAATGCTATACTTGTAAGCAATTATAAAGGCTGCTTATGAAAAATTAAAAAAAAACTTAGGAGAACAGGAATGAATTCTTGTGTGACATATCAAAAAGTGTTTCACTGAGGCTATGGGCCTATGAGCACCCACACCATGCAGAATACCACAGGAAGGTACTGGTACAGTGGGGATGTTATAACTAAAATAGAACTGTGGGATAAACTAAAAGGTACAATTGTAAGTGTGCCCAATATTTACATCAGGAAAATAAATGAAAGAAAAAGTTAAGGGCCACAAAATTAGCATTCAAAAAGGTATAAGGAAGCTCAAAAGAAGGCCAAGGAAAAATATCTGAAAAGGCTAAGGGAAGCAGGGAAGGTAACTAGGACAGCAATAGGATAATTGGAGGAAAAAACTGGTACAACAGTAAAGCAAGGTCACTTTTTTTTTTTTTTAAAGATATGTCAGTGAAAAGAAAAAATGTGAAGACCAAAAAGTAAACAGAAGGAATGAATGGAGAATGGCAATGAAAAGAAAACAGAAATACTGAATTCTTTTATTCAGTATTCATTAAAAATAGGGTTGATCCAAGGGGACCCATGGACAGCCATGTAGTGAGGCTGCTAGAATCACCAAGAGAGGACAAGGAGGAGGACCAGTTTTCTGCGTCATTAAGTCCTGGTGAAGGACCTTCATTTCCACCACAACCCAAAGCATTAATTCCAGACGATTTTCTGCAGCTGGAAAAGAGCAGCCCATTGACATGTGGGGACTGTGACATTTCACCAGAGAATCAGATAAGTGGTGTTAAATTGTTGGAAGGGTTGTTGCCAGGGGATTTGAATAGGCCTGAGTTATGGCCTGTTAACCCCCCTGACAACATAACCCTAAGTGATATATGGAAATTGATGACTATGGTTAATAATAACGTCTCAAGAATGAATGAGTCATTGTTAGGAATTGTAAATGTGAATAAACAATTGATAGAAGAACAAGGGAAGGAAGTAGCTGGTTTAAAGGAAAATATGGTTAAAATAACATCTAAAATAAAATTATTAGAGAACACTGGGGTTGCCCAAATTAAAGATAGTCTCTATACTCGAAAAGAGTTGGAGAATATCGAGAATTTGGTTCGATATAAAAATTTACGAATTATTAACTTCCCACAAACTAGACTTCTCTCACCTGCAGAAATGTTGAAAAAATATTTTAAAGAAATTCTTCAATATCTAGAGACAGAGTTGCCTGTTTTTTCCAAAGCTTTCTACTTTTCTAGGAAAGTAAGAGGGCTTGAGGAAGGTAATTTAGAAACATCAACGATTGGAGTCTCCACATTTTTGGAGGAGTCAATCGATATTATACAAAAGAGGGCTACATTATTTGTTTCCATGTTACTGGAATCTGATAAAGACAGAGTGTTTGGGGATTTTCTCAAGCACAGGGACATGTCCTTTTGTGGACAAAAGATTCTTATGTTCCCAGATGTCTCCAGGGCCACGCAGGCCAAAAGGAGACATTTTTTATCTTTAAAGAATAAAGTGTTAACCTTAGGGGCAACATTTTTTCTGAAGTATCCAGCTATTTGTATTATTTCTTATAGAGGAAAGAAATACAGTTTCATAGACCCATTGCATTTGGAGACTTTTATTTCAGATAAGGATATGGGTGGAGGAAATGGTTTAGAAGGTCAGGAATAAATTTCATGTCTCTCTCTCCTGCATTTTTTGATTTTTGAATATTGTATAATTTATGATTAAAACCTCTCCCACTTTATAGGTATGTAATGGAGATAATGGCTATTATTGTTTAAGGTTGATATGTATAAGTTTAAATTATCTGTATTACTTATTTGAAATTTTGTTTAAAATTTTTAAATGAAAATTCAATAAAGAAATAATTAAAAAAAAAAAAATAGGGTTGAGATCGCATAATGAGGTAAGCCTGGAGAGACATGTTCACTAGAGCTCCGGGTTCCCTCCCCCCTTCCCAATCTTGCTATGTTTCTCCTCATAAAAATAATCTTTTGAGCGTCATTGGAAAGTCAGCAACAATAGTTAGGCAAAGACAAATGGGAAGAGTTTGAACATCATAACTCTATACATAGAGACAACCTGTGTCTATACTGGGAAACGAGTAAGGTGTTATGAGAAATAAGATTACATCTTTCATGATTGCTAGATCTAAGAACTTGCATAAAATATAAAACAAGAAGAAAAGCTACAAGATGCTAAATTAAAACTAGTACAGAATACCACAGATTTCAAAAGGAATATGTCTATTCTGTTTGCATTAAACTCTCAGCTGCAAAGAGTGTGTTGCGACCGTCGCTGCCCAACATCTCCACTCCGCGCACTTTACCGCATTGGCGACTCTCTCCGGGGTTGATGAAAGGCTGGCTGCCGCGGCGTCTTTTGGCCATCCTCGACCGGTATCCCCGAACCGGCCCAACGCTGCAATCCACCATGTTGACCTGATGCCTAGGGGTGCGAGCGCGGCGCGGCCCCGCCTCAAGTACCAGAAGTGGAGCGAACCTCAGGGGCATCCCCCTGAGATGATGTCATCCGCTTCAGATATTTAAAGGTCTCTGAATTGCTAACAACTCGAGTTAGCAAGGAATCGCAACGGACTCGCTATGACTTTCCAAGCTACTCTGCCTCCTCAGACTTACCAGGGGTACCCGCTCCTCGGGGGCCTCGCTCTCTCTCTCTTATTTGTAGGTTGCAGTCTGGAACCGGTACTCGCTCCTCAAGGGCCCTTGTTCCCGGACTTCTTCGGAATTCACTTCTGCCAGGAAGTCATTGCTGCCTACAACACCAGCTTGGAGAAGAGACGGCTGAGGGGGGATATGATAGAGGTCTTTAAGATCATGAGAGGTCTTGAACGAGTAGATGTGACTCGGTTATTTACACTTTCGAATAGTAGAAGGACTAGGGAGCATTCCATGAAGTTAGCAAGTAACACATTTAAGGCTAATCGGAGAAAATTATTTTTCACTCAACGCACAATAATGCACTGGAATTTGTTGCCAGAGGAGATGGTTAGTGCAGTTAGTGTAGCTGGGTTCAAAAAAGGTTTGGATAAGTTCTTGGAGGAGAAGTCCATTAATGGCTATTAATCAATTATACTTAGGGAATAGCCACTGCTATTAATTGCATCAGTAGCATGGGTTCTTCTTAGTGTTTGGGTAATTGCCAGGTTCTTGTGGCCTGGTTTTGGCCTCTGTTGGAAACAGGATGCTGGGCTTGATGGACCCTTGGTCTGACCCAGCATGGCAATTTCTTATGTTCTTATGTTCAGTGAGTTACCATCTCTCTCTCAGAGCGTTCCCAGGAACCAGATACTCGCTCCTCGAGGACCTACTTCATTCCAGCTCCTGGGCTGCTTCTAAGAGACTATTGTGTGAGTGTTACCATCAAGGTTCTGTTCCTGAACTCTGCATACCCTGCCTACTCACTATATTCAGTTTCTCTACAGCTCAGTTATCCAGGATCGCTGTTCCAGTATCTGAAGGACTACAGCCCAGCCGGGCACTTCCAGCTCACTACTGCCACCTCTGGTGGTTCCATATACTGTTTAATAAAAGAACTAGTGTGTCTCTGTCTCCATACTCTGAGCCTGACTGGTGGTCCCTCTCGGGATCTTCCCCCGTGGGCGTGGTCATCTGCCACTGGCCCAAGGATCCACCCACAACTATCACAAACACTAACAGCATGGAGTTTATAACTTGTACTTTTTGAGACATTTGCTGAGTATCTTGGCTCCATTGAGATTTTAGACCCCATTGGAGACGTCTTATGTGTAGATGTGTGTTTTGAACCACATGAATCGCTGCGGCCATGTGTCCCAACAACACTAGTATTTGACGAACAGTTGTGATCTTTTGACAAAGGAGAGATTGAGAAAGGAACCGTAGGATCTGAATCCTGTCCAGAGGTAGAAAGGCCCTGGAGATTGGGGTTCGAATCATTAACCCGCTGAATTGAATGTTTTGGGATGGATGGAGTTGGGATTTTTCGTAGTTTATTATCCAATCCAATTTCTCTAGGCAGAGGAGTGTGTGCTCCACCTTGTTCTGTAGGAGTTGCTTGTTGGAAGAGACGATTAGCCAATCGTCTAAGTAAGGAAAAATGTTTATTCCCTGTCTGCGTAAATGTGCCACAACAGCAGCAAGACATTTTGTGAAGACTCTTGGGGCAGAGGAGAGACCAAAAGGGAGTATTTTGTACTGGTAGTGATGACTTGCAACTTGAAAACAGAGGTAACAGCAGAAATTCTTGTGAATCAAAATGTGAGTGTATGCATCTTTTAGATCTAGCGAGCACATCCAATCGTTGGCTTGAAGGAACGGGAGAACTATTTTGAGGGAGGTCATCTTGAACTTTTCTCTTTTTAGATGCTTGTTGAGAGCTCGAAGATCCAGGATGGGACGAAGGCCTCCTGACATTTTGGGGATGAGGAAGTATTGGGAATAGAAACATTTCTCCCTTTGTGAGAAAGGCACTGGTCGCATTGCCTTTTGCTGAAGGAGCAGTATTACTTCCTTCATTAGTGAGGGAATTTGAACCTGAGGAGCTCTGGGACGAATCGGATGGGGAAGCGTTGGAAGAGAGTTGAACCGTAGCCTGTAACCTTGCGAGATTATACTCAGCACCCATTGGTCTGTGGTAATTTCGGACCATTGGGGATGAAACAGGGTTAGTCTCCCCCTACATGTTCTGTTGTTGTGGGGAGTGCATCTAAAAGGGTTGCTTAGGTGGTGGTTGAGAAGATTGTGGTTTTTGCTGTCTTTGGGATCTCTGACAGGGCCTTTGACTTTGTACTTGAGATTGAGGTCTTTGTTGCTGGAAAGGTTGTTGCCTAAAATTTGGTTGGTATGGTTGGTAATACCGGTATGGTCTTCTGTAGTAGTATCCTCTTTTGTATTGGCCATAGTAACATCTAGACATTGAAGGTGTGTCCGAAGGTGACATTAAGGACTGCATTGCAATGTTTTGTTCCTTTATTTGGGAAACTGTTTCCCTGAGTTTTTCCCCAAAAACATTGTCCGGTCTACATGGCAAATTCGCTAATCTGTCATGAACATCTTCTCTTATGCTACTTGCACGGAGCCACACTATACGCCTAGCTCATATTGAAGTTGCTGAAGACCCAGCAGATTTGTCAAACGCTTCATTTGCTGTTCTTAATAAGTGGCGTAGGCCTTCCTGTAGGTCCTGAAAAGGTTGAGGAAGCGGGGCATCCCCGTGCAAAGTGGCTAGTAAAGGTTGAAGTTGTTGAGTACAGTTGAATAAGTACTGAATGATGTAGAACTGGTGTTGGTTAATGCAAGACCCCAGCATTGAGTTTTGATAAATCTTCCTAGCAAAATCATCCAAACGTTTGTCTTTCCTCGGAGGTGTATTTGAATATAGTCTGTTCTTCTTAGCCCTTTTCATCGCTGATTCTACTACAACTGAATTGTGAGGAATTGGCAAATGGGAATAGCAAGAAGTATTCTGCATTCTATACTTTAGGTCTAGTTTCCTCGAGGTAGGAGCAAGGAGATGCGGAGCATCCCAAGTCTTGTCCATAAGGGCTTCCAAAACCTGGTGAGAAGGAAGAGCAGTTGGTTCAGCTGGAACATCCAATATTTGAAGGATTTCCATCACTTCAGATCTGGAGTCTGGTACTTTCCGGGTTTCTATACTAAGAGCTAATCCCAACTTTTCAAGTAATTTAGCATATGTCAGATCTTCCGGTGGTGAAGTAGGATGGGGTGATCTTGTGAAGGGTCCGACGGAATATCCATAGAACTGCCTGGAGATGTCAGCAGGGAGAGATTTGGAGAAATGGCATGGGTGGGAGATGCAGGAGAATTTGAATGTCGTGGAAATGTTACTCTCTGAGGTGAAGAAGGAGAAAGCAAATGTTGCTTACCTATAACAGGTGTTCTCACAGGTCAGCAGGATGTTAGTCCTCACATATGGGTGACATCACAGAATGGAGCCCAATCACGGAACACTTTTGTCAAAGTTTCCAGAACTTTGACTGGCCCCTACTGGGCATGCCCAGCATGGCACTAACCCTGCAGCCAGCAGGGGTCCCCCTTCAGTCTTGTTTAAAAGCTACAGGCAGTACTGAAATTAAAATAAGAAACCTAATGAACCCAACACCGCGGGGCAGTGGGCGGGTTTCGTGAGGAC
The DNA here is from genome assembly GCF_901001135.1 of Rhinatrema bivittatum. Lineage (NCBI taxonomy): Eukaryota > Metazoa > Chordata > Amphibia > Gymnophiona > Rhinatrematidae > Rhinatrema > Rhinatrema bivittatum. The sequence continues at coordinate 60,167,629 of NC_042623.1, forward strand.
TAACATCCTGCTATCCTGTGAGAACACCTGTTACAGGTAAGCAACATTTGCTTTCTCACAGGACAAGCAGGATGGTAGTCCTCACATATGGGTGAGTACCGAGCTGAGGATGTCTGAGAAATGCACCAAATGTACCCAGTTGTGCAAGGCACTAGGACTGGGATAAAATTTGGCCGAGGGCATCCTGAACCCTAACGGGCAGGCGGATGGGTGCTGTTACGTCACGTTGAAAATAGGTTACGAAGGACAGACTGGCCGAAGATGGAATCTTGTCTTCCGGCTTTGTCCAAGCAATAGTGCGCTGCAAAGGTGTGAAGAGAACTCCAGATGGCGGCACCGATCGTAGGTGTGCTACTGAAGTCGCCATGGCCCTCACAGAGTGTGCTTTAACACGGTCTTGAAATGGAATGCCCACTTGCTGATAGCAAAAGGATATGCAGTCTGCCAACCAGGAGGAGAGGAGACTGCTTACCCACAGGCTTCCCTAACTTGTTAGGGTGGAAAGAGACAAACAATTGAGTGCTTTCCCTGTGGGCAGCTGTACAGTCTAGGTAGAATGCTAGAGCCCGTTTACAATCAAGGGTATGCATAGCCTGTTCTCCTGGATTGGAATGGGGTCTGGGAAAGAAGGTAGGTAGTATAATGGATTGATTAATGTGAAATTCCGATACTACCTTAGGCAAGAACTTAGGGTGAGTGCGGAATATCGCCCGGTCATGCAGAAGTTTAGTGTAAGGCGGACAGGTAACTAGGGCCTGTAATTCACTAACCCTGCGAGCTGAAGTCATTGCTAGAAGGAAAATCACTTTCCATGTGAGATAGCGAAGATCACAGGAGTGAAGAGGCTCGAATGGTGGTTTCATGAGCCGACCCAAAATCAGGTTGAGATCCAAGAAGGGGCCGGAGGACGCAGTGGAGGCTTGAGGTGAAGCAAGCCTTTCAGAAAATGTGTTACAAGGGGTTGTACTGATATAGGAACATCCCCGACACCTTTATGGAAGGCGGCTACCGCACTGACATGCATTCTGATGGAAGACGTTTTTAGACCTGACTCTGAGAAGTGCCAGAGATATTTGTAAGAGTAAGATTTTAGACCTGACTCTGATAAGTTCCAGAGATATTTGTAAGAGTAAGATTTTCTCGTGGAAGGCTTCCGTGAAGCAATAAAGACACGGGAAACTGTCGTGGAGTGCTGAGACTGCAGCTGGTGTACAAGAGACACGAGAGTGAGAGCTCGCTGTTGAGGCAGAAAAGCTTTTGCCTGCAAGGTGTCCAAGTCTGCCCCAATGAACAACAAGGTTTGTGATGGGACTAAGTAGGATTTGTCATAATTGACGAGAAATCCTAGCGAGATTAGAGTGTGTAAGGTAAGATGCAGGGACGACAGAGCAGCTTGCTGAGAGAGAGCCCTGATCAACCAATCATCTAGATAGGGGTAGATGTGAACACCTTGAGTCCTGAGGAAGACTGCAACTACGACGAAGCATTTTGTGAAGACTCGTGGTGCAGATGCGAGGCCGAAAGGAAGCACTGGGTACTGATAGGGTGCTTGGGGCCTACTAGAAACCTCAGGTATTTGCGATGAGATGGAATTATCGAGATATGAGTGTATGTGTCCTGGAGGTCTAGAGAGCAGAGCCAGTCACCTCTTTGTAGAAGAGGAAGAAGAGAGCCCAAGGTTACCATTTTGAACTTCTCTCGCTGGAGGTACTTGTTGAGGACACGTAGGTCCAGAATTGGACGAACACCTCCCGATTTTTTGGAGATTAGAAAGTACCAGGAATAGAACCGTAGGCCATGCTGAGAGTAGGGTACTGGTTCTATTGCCCTGGACTGAAGGAGGAGGGAGACCTCCTGTTCCAGAAGGATGGAGTGATCGGATGTTCTCCACGTCAGTAGAGGTGGGGAGACCGGTGGAATGGAGAGAAAGTTCAGATGATAACCTTGAGAAATTATTGCCAGGACCCACTGGTCTAAGGTGATGGAGTGCTACCTGTTGTTGAAATGGCACAATCGACCTCCCACTGGTATGTGGGGCAATAGAATCTGGCTGCTGCTCTCTATGCAGGAGTCAAAAACCGGAAGCTGGGCCCGGCTGAGGAGCTGCTTGCGGTTTTTGTTTTTGTGTCTGATGACACTGGGCTTTTTTAAACGGTCTCGTAGAAAGGGTTTTAGATGGTGGCGGGTATGATTTCTTCGGGTGGAAGAATGACTTCTTAGAGTCCTTCCGGAAGGGTTGTTTTGAAGAGTACTCAGAAGGTATCAGAGAGAGCTGTCTTAAGGTCTCATGATGATCCTTGCGTTCCGCCACTGTTCGTTGAATCTGCTCGCCAAACAGATTATCTCCTACACAAGGCAGGTCGGATAGTCTGTCTTGTACTTCAGGGCGAAGGTCGGAAGACTTGAGCCAGGCCCATCGTCTTGCCGAGATAGCAGCTGCAGATACCCTGGTAGCAGTGTCAAAGATGTCGTAAGATGATCTAATCTCGTGCTTGCCTGCCTAAAAACCCTTGTTTATTAGGGTTTGGAGCTGATCTTGAAATTGCTGAGGTAGGGAGTCTGTTAAGTCTTGTATCTGCTTAAATAAGACCCTATTATATTGGGTCATATAGAGCTGATAAGAGGCAATTCTAGAAATGAGCATTGCTCCCTGGAAGACACGGTGACCAATGGCATCTAGAAATTTCTGTTCCTTGCCTGGGGGGAAGGAAGTGTGAGGTTTTGATCTCCTTGCTCTTTTCTGGGCAGATTCTACAACCACAGATTGGTGATCCAATTGGGGTTTGTGAAAACCTGGAGCTGACTGGACAAGATAGGTGGTGTCAGCTTTCCTGTGGACTGGGGCCACAGAGCCAGGATGTTTCCAGTTCTTTTTGAGGAGATCCAGAAGAACCTGGTGGATAGGGATGGAGGTTATTTCCTTGGGAGCATCCAGGAATTGTAACAGCTCCATCATTTGATGCCTGTCATCTTGTTCAGTCTGTAATTGGAAGGGAACCAATTCAGACATCTCCTTCACAAAATTTATAAAGGAAAGGTCCTCTGGAGGAGAAAGCTTTCTGCTTTCAGTAGGTGAAGGTGGTGAAGGCAAATCCTCAGTGTCTGGTGAAGAATCATCAGTCCAGGTATTGTAAGGATCAGCACCTGTTCCTCTAGGAGCTAGAGGAGGACGGGGCGGTGGGATCCCTGGAGGTCCTGGTCTAGGCTCCGAAGGACTGAGTGGAGGCACCGATGAAGGCATCGAGGGCATCGATGGATGGCTCAGAGGCGCCAACAGACTTATCGGCACCGATGGGTGGATCGGTGGCATCGAGGGACGTATCGGCATCGATGGCTGAGACATCGGCAGAACTCCCAATGGAGGGATGCGGAATGGTGTTTCTCCTCCTGATGACAAAGCAAGCGGGGAGGGCACCGGAGCCATTGGTGACCCGGGATCCATCGGTGGAAAAGCGGCCATGAGCGCTTCCATCCTCGAGAGCAGCGGTGCCAACGCTGCTGGAATCGGGTTGATGGTCGGTTCCATAATCAGTACAGGTGTCGGTGCCGGAGGAACCTGGAATCGATGCATCGCCTTGTCGATGGCCTCCTGAACCATCCGGTCCAGTTCTTCTCGGAGTCCTGGAGCAAGCAGCCCCGACTCCGGAACAAAAGAAGGAGGCAGAGGCATAGCCAGAGGGATCACCGTTAAAGGCGGAGTCGCGGCTCCCGATACCCTGTCGGGTGAGGGTTGCCTCGGTGACCCGGTCGCCGAAAAGGTCGGTGCCTATTCTGGATGGGGTTTCTTCGACTGCGTCTCGGACGATGGCAAGGTCGATGATTTCGCTCCCTTGATGTTTCGAGGCTTTCGATGCCGGTGGCGATGTTTATCTCTATGATCCCCTCGGTCCTGAGGGGGAGTAGAGGGTGTCGAAGGCCGAGATGTTGTCGATGCCGGCGGTCAAATTGATGGAACCGGTTCTGACGACGTTGATGCAATTGACGGAGTCGGGGTTTGAACACGAAAGAGAAGTTCCATCTTCTCCATTCTGGCCTTGCGACCTTTTGGTGTCATTAGGGCACATTTGGTGCAGGTCAAGACATCGTGCTCTTGTCCAAGACACATTACCCAGACTTTATGGGGGAAGGTGATGGACATGGTGCAATTACAGTCCGGGCACAGACAGAACCCCGTCGCCATAGCCATGGAAAAAATTGAGCCGCGGTACAGTCGACGGCCAGTAGGCCGCGAGGGCCAAACTCGACTGTAATCGACGGAGAACGGGTAAAAAACTTACCGGAGTACCGCGGCTTGAAAATGTTGAAGGAGGGACCCCTGTGGGGCAAATTAACTTTTAGTAATTCCGTGAGGAAAATTCCTCTCTGAAATCTCTGCAGAGCTCCTTAACCACGAGGCTACTGCTGCGCAGAAAAAAGAAGACTGAAGGGGGACCCCTGCTGGCTGCAGGGTTAGTGCCATGCTGGGCATGCCCAGTAGGGGCCAGTCAAAGTTCTGGAAACTTTGACAAAAGTGTTCCGTGATTGGGCTCCATCCTGTGATGTCACCCATATGTGAGGACTATCATCCTGCTTGTCCTGTGAGAAATACAGATATCATTAGTGTTGGGTAGGGAATTAAAAGTCACTGATTAATAGGGGCTGAGGGCAGTAAAGCGTAGAGGGGAAAAAGTTGAGGAGGCTGAGTGAATAAAGAAACTTGAAGTAATAGGTAGAGGGAGCTGAAAGGGCTTGTAGAAAAGAGAATCACTGAGTAAAGCAGGGGGTAATTACAATAGCCTTCCAGGAGGGAATTTACAGAATATTTACATGATATTGAAGAGATGGCTAGTGGGTGCTGGAGGCGAATAAAGGACACTGAAGTAAAAGTTAGTGGGTGCTGAAGGCGATTATAGAAAAGAGAATCATTGATTAAAGGCTGGGGGGGTAATTACTGGAAAATTACTAGGAAAGTATTTAAAGGGAATTTACAGAGTAGAGAGGTTGGCGGGAAATTACGGGATAGAGAGGTTGGGGGGAGAGGTAGAGTATCTGAAATAGGTCGAAAGTCAATAAATATCTCACATGGGTCAGGGGTTCACTTATTGCATTGGGGAACACTTAAGCTTGTGCCTGGAGAAGGGCCTAAATATGTTCACAAATTCAATACACATTTCTATTATTCAGGTGACCACAGGGCTTGGGTAAAAGATTGGACAACTGGTGATACTGCTCACAAGTTTCTAATTCAGCCTCTTAATGCATGTCTTACCATGTGTTTAATATATGCACATATATAAGTGCATTTTCTCAGCCAACAGGACTAGAACTGGGGAGAGAGAGCAGAAATGACTTCAGCCCCAAGCATGGCTTGCTCAGCCACAGAAGCAGGAGTGGGGGAAGTGGCATAAGTATCTTCAGCCCTAACTGGAGCTTGGAAGTGGGAGAAGGCAAAAGTAATGTCTTCATTCTCAATCAGAGGATCATTAGGGGGAGAAAGCATCTTCAGCCTTAAATCAGAGCCTGGAGGGGGAGAAGGCAACTGCAGGGCTTAGAAGGAATGTGAGAAGACTGAGGAGGAGAAGTATGAGAGGCCTACATGGGGAGTGGAAGATTCATGGAGAGAGAGGAGAGTGATTGGGTTACAACACGAAAAAAGTTAAGAATGCGTGAGCATGAGGGAGGGAAGAAAAGAGATTAAGGAGATGACTAGAGAAAGAGAGGATGGGGAGGAAAATGAAAGTGAGAGGGCTGTATTGAGGGTGTGCACTTACCATGGGAGAAATGCATTCATATGTAGTCCTGCCGCTGCCACTGCCACCCCTTTTCCCCAGCAAAACAAACATTTGAAGGATGGGAGTACATGGTAAGTCCTAGAAGCATTTCTGAATCTCTGGAAATGTATTTGTGTTTGTTTTTCAAGTGACAGTGTTTTTACAACCGTTGACTCAACAGTAAAACACAAATATCTCTCTTTACAGGAACTTACTATACAACTTAAACAGAAAAGTTGCATCAAATGTAGCAGTATTTGTGCATTATAAATGTACCAAAGCTTTGCCTCTGCCACAAATAGTGTCCCTGTTTTTCAGCTATAGAAAGGCTTTTGAATTTTGGGATCCTCCCCCTCCCTTTGTCCTTCCCTTTTTTGGTATGGGCCTTAGGGGTATAAATTGCCCCCTAAACATGTGCAACAAGATCTTTCTTCTGCTACAGAGGTTTGATCAAGAGGTCTTTCTGCTCCCAGGTGGATTGAACCAGAGGTGTTTGTGAGATGTAAGTTTTTGGAAGGAGTTTGACGATTTTTAGAGATTTTTTTGCCTAGGCTGTGCTAGGAGGGCTGGTTGCCCCCTCTCTAGAACAACTAGATGTGATCTGTGGTTTTATAGTCTGTGTCCAGAAAACAGCAATGCATAGATTCTGGAAGTGAAAATAGAGACCAGCTTTGCAGTAAGGCCAGTATTACCTAGCTGTAGCAATTGGAAGCTAGCTATGTTTATCCCATGTCCAGTAAACTGTGGGTAAAGGCTGTTGCCATTTGGTAAGGACTTCTTGGAGAACATTGTGGAGACATTTAACTTTCTGTAATAAGGGGATTTTTTTCCATTATACCCCTTTGCCTGGTTGTTGAAAAGATTTTTCTCACCCTCCACGGGGAAGGAATATTGGAAACTGGTTGGTTAGAGAAAGAAAAGTAAAGAGAGAAACTGATATGGACAAGACCACCACTGCTTTTGTTATGATTTTCATTTTGCTGTTCATGATTTTTGCAATCCTAGCTTGGAACATTTTTAAATTAAAGTAAATTTCAGTTGAACAGCATCCTTGGACTCTTTTATTCAAGAGTGCCTTTCCTCCAAGACTATTCTTCTATTTTGAGTATTGACCAACCAGTGAAAGAGAGAGAGAATTAGAGAATTACTGCATATAGGGATAAACCTTCCCCCACCATAGGAACCCCAGCATTCCCAGAGACTGTTATGAACAATGTGTAAGAGGAAGAGAGGTCCAGAATATTGAGGAGCTACCCTGGGAACTGTGAGACCCCTTTAATCCAGTGCACTCCACAATGGGGAGACTACATAAAAAATAATTCCCCGTTTACTAAGGACTATTTGAGAAAAGTGAACACACACACCCCTAGCATTCATTCCAGTTCCAATGCATAAAACTGGACCCTCTTTTTGGTTAAATATTCTTAAGTACACCAGGCATAAATTTGAGCTGAGATTATTTCAATTATCTTTCAGGCATAAGAATTTGCATACATAGTTATGTCTATATTTTATAAAGACTGTAGTGGGAGCCACACCCTTTAAAAATACCACATATTTCTGCCCCAAAAGTACACGCGTATGTTTCAGTACTTGTATCTTTTTTTTTAATGCAGGAACTACTTTTATATCTATTTTATAAAAGTAGATATACATTTTGTGTCAAATAATTGTAACACAAGTATTTACTGTGGGTTATTCACAGAGCCAGGTATTTTATAAAGTATGTGCATACTTATGAAAATACTTCTGCATGTGCTATTAGTTTGCTGACAACTTCACCAGTTGACTTACTCCCTCCACCACTTAACCCAGACCTCACACCTAAAAACTGAAAACAAAAAGCAAGTGATTTCATTTCCACGACTCAATTACCAAGTGTGAAAGCATGGGTATACGTTTGGTAATATATGTTCATATGCAAGTCAGTGTTTTGTAAGTGTATATGAATTACAGAAAAATGGTTCTTAATTTTCGTTCCTGTAATATCACAGATCAGTCCAGACCAGTGGGTTATGCAGATGGAGTCAGAGAGCAAAGCTTCGAGGCACTGGTATCTCAAGTGTGCCACCCGCAGCTCATCAGTATTTATCGATACCCAAGCAAAGTATAATTGACAAAAAAACATCTAATTCCCGAAACAAGGGCGAACAGGAAAAAAAAGACTCCCTCAAGGATCCGAAACAAACAACCCCAATTCCTGAAAATAAGGTTTGAACCATGGTTCATAACAAAAACCAAAATATTATAGAATCATTCTGATAGATTCCCTATGTACAGCAGCTAACCATTACGTAAATCAGTCGTTCGGCAGTAGCACCCGGGCGGGATCCTGGACTGATCTGTGGTTTACAGGAATGAAAATTAGCAGGTAAGAACCAATTTTCCTTTCCTGTGCATACCCAGATCAGTCCAGACCAGTGGGATGTACCAAAGCCACATTACACCGGGCGGGAACCCGAAAGACCCGCTCGCAAGACGCTCTCCCCAAAAAGCGCTTGGTCCAGATCCCTAACATCCAGACAATAATGACTTGTGTTAAGGTATGCAGGAAAGACCAGACTGCGGCTCTACAAATCTCCTCAGGCGACAACTGACACTCCATCCAAGAAGCCGCTTGCGCTCTCGAGTAAGCTTTCAAACCAGTCGAGGTGGGGCGACCCTTCCTGATGTAGGCCAAGCAAATTGTTTCCTTCAGCCAGCGAGCCAAGGATGCCTTTTCACCCTTCTTTGGTCCTCCAAAGAGCACAAAAAGATGATCCAATTTTCAAAAAGAGTTAATGACCTTCAACTACCAAAGGAGAACCCAGCGGACATCTAACAGATGAAGATCTCTTCCCATAGCGGGGTCATGAGCCCAATCAGGGAATCCGGGTAATTCCACGGACTGATTAACATGAAAGGCAGACACCACTTTTGGCAAAAAGGAAGGGACCGTGCGCAGGGACACCCTATCAGCCAAGATGCGAAGGAAGGGAACCCTAACAGGAAAAAGCCTGCAATTCTGAAATACGCCTTGCAGAACACATGGCCACCAAGAACACAGTCTTCAAGGTGAGGTCCTTTAAGGAAGTGTGTTCCAGAGGCTCATAAAGGGGGATCACGAAGCGCCCTCAACACCAGATTGAGATTCCACTCCGGGCATAACTTACAAAGAGGAGGACGAAGGTGTTTCACCCCTTTCAGGAAATGGACAATGTCCGAGTGGCTGGCTAGAGGCCTGCCCACCTACCCGTCCTAGGAGACATCCCAGGGCCGAAACCTGAACACACAGGGAACTATAAGCCAAACCTTTAGATAATCCCTGCTGCAAAAACCCCAAGACCTGAGAAATGGTCACTGACAACTGCACTACACCCTGCTGGTCACACCAGACTTCAAACACCTTCCACATTCGAGGGTATGCCATAGACGTCGAGGCCCGCCTGGACTGAAGCAGGCTGGAAATCACCTATTCCAAATAACCTTTCATCCGTAACCGCCGCCTCTCAAACACCAGGCTGAGAGAGAAGTGATCCTCCCGATTTGAAAAAAATGGGCCCTTGTCGCAGGAGTTTCAGCAAATGAGCTAGGCGTAGCAGGCCATCTGTCGCTAACCGTACCAGGTCCACAAACCACGGCCACCGCAGCCACTCCGGTGCCACCAGAATTACCGAACCGGGATGGTCCTCTATGCACCGAAGAACGGATCAGGGGCCATGGAGGAAAAGTATACAGGAGGATTCCGGTTGGCCATTTGCAGACTAGGGCGTCTACTCCTACTGCCCCAATTTCCTTCTTTTGGCTGAAGAATCCAGCCAAAAGAAGTTTCAGTTGGGGAACTCCCCATCGGGCACAAATGTGATTTCAACCCTCCCGAGACAGTTCCCACTCCCCGGGATCCAGCTGTTGATGGCTGAGGAAGTCCACCTGCACATTGTTCACGCCTGCCACATGAGAGGCTGTGATGCCTTCCAGATGAAGCTCGGCCCAAACGAAGAGGAGGTGTGCTTCCAGTGCCACGGCCGGACTCCTGGTTCCTCCCTGGCAATTTAGATATGCCACCGTGGTGGCGTTGTCCGAGAAGACTCGAACCATTCTCCCCTGCACCAGGGACTGGAATGCCAACAACCCTTTGCGGACTGCCTTTATCTCTAGGCGATTGATAGACCACGACCATTTGGGTAAGGACCATGTTCCCTGCACTGCATGACCGAAGCACACTGCTCCCCAGCCTTGAAGGCTCGCATCCGTTGTTAAGATCACCCAATCCGGAACTTCGAGGGGCATCCCCTTCTGTAAGTTGTCTTCAGACAGCCACCATTGCAGGCTGGACCTGATTTGCTATGACAAAGGCAGGGGCAACTGGTATTGCTCTGACACTGGGTCCCATCGCAACAGTAGATCTCTGTGCAACGGTCTCAGGTGAGCGAAGGCCCAAGGCCCCAATTCCAACGTCGAAGCCATGAACCCAGAACTTGTAGGTAATCCCACTCTGGGGATTGGAAGCTGTAACAAGAGACGCACTTGTTGCTGAATTTGTACATCCTGTCGTTTGTGAGAAACACCCTGCCCTGGAGGGTGTAGAAATGAGCTCCCAAATACTCCAGACACTGTGACGGAGTCAGATGACTTTTTGCTTCGTTGATTACCCAGCCTAGGGACTGGAAACAATGGATCATACGAAGAACCATCCGCTTGCCTTCCTCTTCCGACTTGGCTTGAATCAGCCAATCGTCGAGGTAAGGATGGACTATTATCCCTTCCTTCCAGAGGGTCGCTGCCACCACGACCATCACCTTGATAAAGGTACGCGGGGCCATTGCCAGTCCGAATGGCAGGACCCAGAACCAAAAATGTTGACCAAGGATCTTGAATCGTAGGAATCTCTGGTGAGCGCTGCGAATCGGGATGTTTAAATAAGCCTCAGTGAGATCCAAGGAGGCGAGGAACTCTCCCTTTCGAACCGCTGCGATAACTGTTCGAAGTGTTTCTATTCGAAAATGGGGCACCTTCAAGCAGCGATTCACCTTCTGTAGGTCCAGGATGGGTTGGAAAGTGCCCTCCTTTTTGGGAACCAGAAATAAATGGAGTACCATCCCCTTCCCTATTCTTCGGACGGCACAGAGACGATCGCCTTCAGGGCCACCAATCTTTGTAGACTGTCTTCTACTGCGGCTCACTTGTTGCGGGAAATGCATCGTGATTCCACAAAGGCCGGCATAAGAGGCCGAGAAAATTCTAAGGCGTAACCTTCTTTTACCACCTCCAACACCCAGCGATCGGAGGTGATCCTGACCCACTCCTCGTAAAATTGGGACAACTTGCCCCCGATCATCCCATCTGAGGAGTGGGCGGGCTTGATTTAATTGGGCAGGCTTCCCAGTTCCAGTTCCCTGACCAAAACCACCTCTGGCAGGACGACTGGAGCCATGACAGGACTGTGTATGGGAAGAGATCTGTCTGGAACCAGAGGGTGGAACACTCCTCCCCGACCTGCTTTTTCGGAAATCCCAAAAATGGGATCGAGGATCAAATGATTTCCTGTAGAGCTTTCTATCTTCCGGCAGTTTATTGCCCTTGGAATCCCCCAGAGATTTCATCAGCTGATCCAAATCCTCTCCAAACAGCAACTTCCCTCGAAAAGGCATACTGCACAGTTGCAATTTGGAGGAAGCATCCGCTGCCCAATTGCGGAGCCATAGGAGTTGCTGAGCCGCCACCAAGGAAACCATAGTCCGGGCCACCAAACGTACCAAGTCATATAAGGCATCCGCCACATATGCTACCGCCGCCTCCAGACAAGCCACCTGAGAAGCTGACAAAGTCCCAGAAGACGATGGGTCCTGCGGTTTTTGAATCCAACAAACATGCTCTTTGCATTACGCTGGCACACACCGCCGCCCGAAGTCCTAAGGAGGAGACCTTGAACACCCGCTTCAGATGCAGCTCCAGCTTGCGGTCCTGCACATCTCTGACAGCAGCCGCTCCTGCCACCGGAATGGTCGTCTTCTTGGTCACCGCTGATACAGCAACATCCACCTTAGTTACCCTGAGGCGTTCTAAATGTTCCTCCATTAGCGGGTAGAGTTTTTGCATTGCCTAGCCGACCTTAAGCTCTGCCCTCCGGGTTTTCCCACTCCCGCCTGATAAGCTTTTAAATCTTCTTCGGGGTGGGAAAAGCACTAGGTGGACCCCGGGGATTGTCCAGGACTGGGTTCACTCCCTCGCTGTTGGAATCTTCCAGCAAGGGTCTCACTCCCAATTCCTCAAGCACCTGTGGAATAAGGGGGCGCAATTCCTCCCTCTTAAACAGCCGGACTACAAAGGGGTCATCCCCCTCCGCACTAGGTTCTACCGGATCCTGATAGACGTCACCCATATCTACGTCTGGAGGGACCTCACCCTGATCTGCAGCGGTGTCCCTCGAGGGCGGAGTGGAGTCATTCACCTGCTGGTCGACTACACCAGCTAGATCCTCCCGAGCCAAAGTTGCCCGGGATGGACGACAGTCATTTTGCAGATGGGGATGCTTGGGAACTCACCATTAATTTCTATGGTATACTTTACTTGAAAAATTGAACATCAAGGATATATATAGTTCAAACAGGCAACTCCATGAATTCCAAGTAATACTTTAAACTCGGTCCCCCGACACGGTCCCGTGTTTCGCCAGGCTGCGTCGGGGGGGAACCAGGGGTACATTCAAATCTCTAAAATGTCACCCGGAGCGCTCCGGGTGACATTTTAGAGATTTGAATGTACCCCTGGTTCCCCCCCGACGCAGCCTGGCGAAACACGGGACCGTGTCGGGGGACCGAGTTTAAAGTATTACTTGGAATTCATGGAGTTGCCTGTTTGAACTATATATATCCTTGATGTTCAATTTTTCAAGTAAAGTATACCATAGAAATTAATGGTGATTAAACTTTTATCCTGCACCAGCGTACTGTGATACTTGCTTATGTGCAAGGTTTTGCTTCTTTTCTTTCTGGACTTGTACCGATGCTTGGGAACTCCCATGCTCCTATCCTGGGCTCTGCGTTTTGCGAGCTTCCGAGCCAGAAATGCTTCATGCATGAACAGCACAAATTCCGGTGAAAATTCCCCCCAGTCCCATCTTATCACTGCTAGAATCAGTGTCCGTGTCTCTCAATTCCTCCGGTTTCGGAGTCCGCGCAGTGGGGGACAGCAGGGGAGGGTCATCCTGGGAGACCTGTTCCACAGGGTGCGCAGTGGGGGTTGGGCTCCTTCTGTTAGACCCAGCCGCCGAGCCTGACCTGCGTGCAGACTTTTTAGGTTTGGTCCTCTTGTCTGAGGCCCCTTCCCCACCCAGTGCACAGTCCGTGCACAGTGACAGGGGTCTAAATAAACTGACCATACCCCGCAAGCCTTACAGGGTTCCACTAGAGGAGTTTCTGCCATGTTCCTCCTGCAAAAAAGGGCATATAATTACCCCCCCCCCCCCCCCCCGAAAGAAAGCACGTGCTGCCACCCAGCCCTGGTGACTCCCACCAAAAGCGCTGCGAAAATCGACCCTGGGAATGTTCGGGAGTCGCGTGGGAGGTTGAAAAAGAAAAAACAAAATGGCCGACAGTAAAAATTGCTCCAGAGCTGGCGGTAAAAATGAGGCAGGGAGCCTAAAAACATCATCGGAGGTTCTTACCAGGGCTGAAATACTCTCCCCTCCTCTTCAGGGGTCTGCCTGGCTCTGCACCACCGGGCAGACTAATTTACCCTGGGAGCCGTGGTGAAAAGGGAACTTGGAGCTTTTTTTTATTGTTGTTTTTTTACACACAAAAACTTTAACTTCTAGTAACAGAAAAAAATAAAGCCTAAGCTAAGAATAACAGAAAAAAATCCCCAAAGGTGCTACTTCCCTGTACCGCAGAAACTGAGGGGGAGCCATCGGGTCGCTGAGGGAGCCAGACCCTGGCTATCAGGGGACCCAGAACCACACAGGCTAGCACCGCCAGGGGTAACCAACCCCCCATTTGCCCTGCTCTACCTGAGGGATGGCCCAGACACTGAACCCTAGCACCTCAGGGAGCAAGAAAAATCCATCTCACACAGAGCTGCAGGTATACACGACCACCATCTGCTGAAGTCAGAGAAATACTGATGAACTGCAGGTGGCACACTTGGGATACCAGTGCCTTGAAGCTTTGCTCTCTGACTCCATCTGCTGGTGGGAGTGCATAACCCACTGGTCTGGGTATGTACAGGAATGAACCCTGCCTCAGAATGCCCCTAAACCGCTTCCTTTTTTTAAATTTATATTTGCATGCAACCCTGCTAGTTTATGCATAATTCATGCGTTTTCAAACTCCTTGCATGCACACATGCCACTTACACATGTAACTTCCAATTTTACATTTGAAAATTTCCCCATAATGTTCAAATAGGATTTAAGATGGAAAAAATTTGCTGTAGTGTTTTGTAATATTTAAAACTGAATATATACATACATCTTTCAATAACAACATAGTAAAGAAGTATAAATAAATTAAACACCTGGATATCCTGTTTGTCTTCACACAATAATTCCCAAGGACTTTTTGACAAATATGCTCTGGTACTGTGTTCTGGAGTTTGTTTGTAATTAGATGACCATGAGGCTGAAGAAGGTAAGTAGGTTGCATAGTTTTCACTTGTACTGGATTGATACTCCATGCCAAAATTACAATTTGATTCAGTAACTGGTAATAACTAATAAGGAAAATACAAACTGAAATGTAATATTTTTACATTAATAATGAATACATATTTGCAAAGCAGTTTACATTTCATACAAACACATTATATAAAATCAATAAAATTATCCCAAAATGTGTTATATGGCTAATGAATTTAATCCATTAAAAGTGAGGCAGTACTTTCATTGGTTTGTAATCAACAGAAACCCTAAACAGAATTTACACTCAACTATGGGTTTTGGGAGGGTAGTTTTATCATTTGTAATACATGAATCCTTTATTTCCCTAAATTTTTCACAGTCTAGTAACCTCTATCTCCTATCTGGTTTTCATTTTCAATATTTTTTCAAAATTACCTGGAAAGAGCAAGCTTCCTATATATAAAAGCAAACTCTGTTTGGCTTTTCTTGCCTATTCATAATATGCTACATTGTTGTTCTCTTATCCTCTCTTCTAGTATGTCATCTCTTTATTTCCTTTCTTCTAATGCTCCTTTCATCACTATGACTATCGTCATTTGGATAATTCCTCTCTAGGCACTCATACATTGTTACTATGAATAATATTTATTAAATAATCCTTAACCTATATTAGTTACTCATTATTGATGACACATGGTTTCTTTTTTGGGAGGCTTATCTACCCATTATCATTTCCAAACATGATCATCAAACTTTCTTTTTCAAATGTTAGATTTGAGATGTATTAGACATTTTTAAAAATTGTGTACTTATCCAAAATTCATGTCTATTTATTTAAATTTAACATACCATCTGGAAAAACAGATATCCAAGAGGTTCACAATAGTAACAAACAATTAATAAAATGGAGATACAAAAAGATATTAACTATACAATTGCTAATACACAATCATTAACAGGATTGATTAGGAGACACATGATGTGGTGAGCTCAGCGGCAGCTAGGAGGCTGAGCTCCGGCCATCACCCCGAGTAAATCCTCCACCATCCCTCCATCGTTGTTGTTCCAGCGTTGCTGTGCCAAAACATTATTTTAGTCGCATGGCGTCCCGGACGGTGCAAAAGGATAAAGACAGGGCGAAACCACCGGATCCCAAAATGGCTGCCTCACAACACGAAGAGGACGAACAGCCCGCTGGTTCCTTGGAAGAGAAAATATCTCAAGCGGTAGTGGCAGCACTAGACATACGCCTGCATCAATTATCTGAGCAAATTGCAGAAGTGCGTGCCTCAATTACTGAATTTGATTCTCGGATTGAGCGGGTAGAAGGAAGGGTCGCCCTCATGAAAGACAACACAGGGGCCCTAGAAAAGATGGTGGCAGAACTGGAGAAAGCTGCTCAGGTCAGTGCTGAAAAGAAAGACGATCTGGAGAACTGCTCACGCCGCAATAATTTAAGATTTGTGGGGTTTCCGGAGGCGCTTGCAGAGGCAGAACTCCCACACCTTCTGGAAGCTTGGTTACTGGGCCTTGTCCCGTCACTAGTCTCTCCATCTGGCAGCCTGCTAGAACGTGCACACCGTATTGGAAGAAAGTCGGATGGGGATCAAAACCGGCGCCCCAGGGTGATAATTACTCGTTTCTTGCATTATGCTCACAAATCGCTAGTTCTACAACATTATAGGAAACAAAGAGAATTTCTTTATGAAAATCGCAAGATTTTGGTGTTCCAAGATTTTTCTCCTGCGGTTACAGCCAAGCGTAAAGAATTTCATGGAGTCTGTACAGATCTTATTGCCAAGAAAATTAGATTTTCTCTTCTATACCCGGCACAGCTCCGTATCTCATATCAAGGGGCTACTAAGTCTTTCATCTCAGCTGCGGAAGCTAAATCATACGTTCAAAATCTCCATGCTACGATTGCTGAAGATATGCCTTGATAGGGATGTGAATCGTTTTTTGACGATTTAAAACAATCGTCAGATATATTTTAAATCGTCAAAATTCGTTAGAGCCGTGATACAATAGCAATTCCCCCGATTTATCGTCAAAAAATCATAAATCGGGGGAGGGCAGGAAAACCGGCACACCAAAACAACCCTAAAACCCACCCCGACCCTTTAAAATAAATCCCCCACCCTCCTGAACCCCCCCAAAATGTTTTAAATTACCTGGGGTCCAGTGGGGGGGTCCCGGCGCGATCTCCCGCTGGCCACGGCTGCGATAATAGAAATGGCGCTGGTGGCCCTTTGCCCTTATCATATGGCAGGGTAAAGGTAGCGCCGGCGCCATTTTGGTTCCTGCACACGGGCCGTATTGCCAATATTCATTCATATCATTATATGAGGGCAAAGGTAGCGCCGGCTCCATTTTGAATATTGGCAATACGGCCCGCGTGCAGGAGGTCGCTCCCGGACCCCCGCTGGACTTTTGGCAAGTCTTGTGGGGGTCAGGAGGCCCCCCCAAGCTGGCCAAAAGTCCCTGGGGGTCCAGCGGGGGTCCGGGAGCGATCTCCTGCACTCGTGACGTCGGGAGCCAGGAACCAAAATGGCGCCGGCGCTACCTTTACCCTGTCATATGATACGGGCAAAGGGCCACCGGCGCCATTTCTATTAACGCAGCCGAGGCCAGAGAGCGGGAGATCGCACCGGGACCCCCCCCCCACTGGACCCCAGGTAATTTAAAACATTTTGGGGGGGGTTCGGGAGGGTGGGGGATATATTTTAAAGGGTCGGGGTGGGTTGTAGGGTTGTTTCGGTGTGCCGGTTTTCCCGCCCTCCCCCCTCCCACAATAAAACGATTTTTTAACCAAAAAAACTAAGACGATCAGATTTCCACCCCCCCCCCAGCCAAAATCGATCATTAAGACGATCGATCACACGATTCACATCCCTATGCCTTGATGTATAATCTAATTCTAGGAGGGATGGTGATATGTTTTATTTGATGTGTAAATCACCCTGAACAGCCTTGGAAGTCGTTTCATGAATAATCATTAGTTTTGAGAGTTTCTGCTGCTCCTTTGTATTTGAAAGTGATTACGAGGGTATGCTATCAATGCTTCTGCATGCAGCTGTTATATAATTGATAGCTTAAGTTGCTTGGGTTAGTGTTCTATGTTTTTTACCCCCTGAGTTGCTTCAAGGAGTTACTCTCTGCTTCACTATTCACCTGGGTATGCTCTGTTATTTTTGTATAATCTGGGGGTGAGTTGGGGTGATGGCCGAGCACACAGATGTTGTTGTGTGTCTCTGCTCTATTGGGAACATATGAGTATGGGGATCTCGGGTCCACGACCTGGGTTCTTGTTCATTGGTTTTTCCATGCATATTATGTTCACCAGTGAGATTGTTCGAGTTGGGAATATTGGAATAGGGGTAGGGGTGGGGGGGTGGGGTAATGGGTACAAAGAATCTCAGGATCATAGGTCATACTGGTTTTCCTAGGTGTTTTCATTTTCCCCCTACATCAATGGTGACTGTTTTTGCTGGGTTACCTTTCTGTCCTCTAACAATGTTCTTACAGCTTCTGTTACAGGGTTTTGCATACTCACGCTCATGGGGCTAGAAATTATTACTTGGAATGTGGCGGGAATGGGTTCCCCGGTAAAAAGAGAAAAGGTGCTTGCCCACCTCAATAAATTACACGCGAGTTTAGCGTTTCTACAGGAGACCCATTTACCATCTAATGAAGTGGTCAAACTAAGAAAGAAATGGGTTTCGCAAGTCTTTTATGCTACTGGCACTACCAAGAGTAGGGGGGTAGCTATTCTTATAAATAAATCTGTTGCCTTCAAAGCTAATCAGATGCTAGCGTATCCTCAAGGGAGGTATATCATAGTCAAGGGGGACTTAATGGGAACCATTGTGCTGCTTGTGTCGGTATATGCCCCCAACACATATGACCATGCTTTCTTTAGTTCTCTCCTGACTCAAATTTCCTCTGTTGGAACATGTCTTATCATTCTAGGAGGGGATTTAAATTTTGTGGTAGATCCCCAATTAGATCGTTTTCCTTCCAGGGGTAGGCATCAGCTAAGTGCAAATAAAGGCCCTAATTTTCTTTGCAAACATCTGCAGTTGCTGGATCTCTGGCGGACGCTACACCCTGGGGAACGTGAGTTTACGCATATGGCGAGGGCTCATCCCACCCGATCACCCATAGATTATCTCCTAGTCTCTGAGGTATTACTTCCCCGATTCTCCCATGCCTCCATAGGGTCTCTGTTAATTTCTGAACACTGTCCGGTAATGGGTGAGCTGGGTACCCATGATACTGGCTTCGCAAACCAATGGAGATTACCCTCCCATTTGTCAAATGACCCCGAATTTCCCAAATATCTACGGGAAAAATGGCAAGATTTTCTGTCCTTTAACGCACAACACTCTTACCAATCTGTGTTATTTTGGGAGACCGCAAAGACAGTTATTAGGGGGGAAATTATTAGTTATACTAGTCAGAAGCGTCGAAAGATGGATGCAGATATCCTTTCTCTAGAAAAGCAGATGCGGGCTCTTAAACGCCGCATTAATACTAAGGGCACGGAAAACCTCATCCCTCAGTATAAGGATCCTCAAGTGGCACTTAATAACCTTCTACATGCCCGCGCTCAAAGTGTTATGCTCAGGCTTGTGGACTCTTGGCCGACGAGAGGGTGGTATACCTTTCGGAGGGTCCGTAGGCTCTCTCGTCGGGTGGCGAGGCAGAACAGGAGGCAGGACCAGCTGACCCTTGGCACTGGAGGCTGAGGTGAACACGGAGGCGATGAAGAGACGAGATGAGGCGCTGTGTCTTCACCACTGGTGGTCTGCGGTCCCCCCGGGAGGAGCCCGTAGGAACCCGACCGCTGGGACTTAGGTAGACCTAGGGAGGTCAGGGTAACGGTGCAAGAGCCAACTGGAGCTTCGCCCTGGAAGCCCGCGGTCCCCCCAGGAGGAGCCCGTAGGGACCCGGGCCGCTGGGACTTAGGCGGGCCCTTGGAGACGGTAGTCTTGAAGAGGTCCTAGGTCAAGTGCCAGAGGGTCGTCGCTCACCAGTCCGAAGTCGTACGCCAGAGAATCACCACTTGCCAATCCAAGTCAGGAACCAGAGAATCACCGTAAGCCAATCCGAAGTCAGGAACCAGAGAATCACCGTAAGCCAATCCGAAGTCAGGAACCAGGAAGACGAAGCAGGAACCAGAAGCCAAGCTCGAAGAACTCACCGAAGCAAGCAGACTGGACAAAGCTCACAGGAGACGTTGCCAAGTCGAGGAATGAGCAGAGGAAGCCTCCTTAAATACTTCCTCTGCTCTGGATAATTGGAAGCAGGTGAGTATCATTGAAGGGATCAGGTCCCTTTAAATCCAGCAGGGGGGCGTGGCCTCGCGTCTAAAGATGGCGGCAGCCATCTTGGATTTCCGAGGAGGAGGAAAGCCAGCAGAGCACCTCGAGGGAGGAGCAGGGACGGCTCCCCAGTGGGCGACCAGAGTGCGGACCATCCCCGGGGTGATAGCTACAGGCCCCGGGGAGCATTTCAGAGGTTGCCGCGGCGGGTCGCCGCCGCGGTGGAGGTAGGGGGCCACGCCCATGGCCATCCACGGGCGCGGGACACAACAGTACCCCCCTCTTTAGGGCGCCTTCCCGGAGGCCTGGGCTTAGATGGGTGGTCTCTGTGGAACTGGTCCAATAGGCTCCGATCCAGGATGTTAGCCATGGGCTCCCACGAGTTCTCTTCGGGACCGAAGCCCTCCCATGCCAACAGATACTCCCATTTCTTGTGATGTTTTCTCACATCTAACACCTCCCAGATCTGGTAGGTGAGGTCATCTTCAGAGGCGACAGGTTGAGGAGTCGGAGGCGTGCTGGAGGGCCATGACAATACCAGAGGTTTTAAGAGGGAGACGTGGAACGTGTTGTGTATCTTAAGAGACGGAGGGAGGCGAAGTTGCTATGAGACAGCACCCACCTGCCGGATGATGGGAAACAGCCCGATGAATCGTGGGGCCATTCGCGATGATGGCAGCTTCAAACGGATGACTTGGGTAATTAGCCAGACCTTTTTGCCCGGTCTAAGAGGTGGATAAGGTCTTCTCCGTTGGTCCGCATACCTCTTTGCCACCTGACTGGCCTTGATCAGGGCGCGTTGTGTGGATAGCCACAGGCGATGTAGTTCTTCTGCAGAGAGCTGGGCTATCGGGGAAGGCACTGTAATGGGCATGGGCAGAGGCGGGCGTGGCTGTTTCCCATACACAATTTGGAACAGGGAAGATCCCGTAGCCACGGAGAGGTGGGAGTTAAGGGCGAATTCGGCCCATGGTAACAAGCTAGCCCAGTCATCTTGCTTTTCATTGACATAGATGCGGAGGAACTGCTTTAACATCTGGTTGGTTCTCTCCGCGAGACCATTGGTCTGAGGGTGATAGCCTGAAGTATAGTCCAAGGTGACGTCGAACTTTTGGCACAGGGCCCTCCAAAAGCGGGCGGTGAACTGAGGTCCCCTATCGGACAGGATACTTTTAGGCAGACCATGCAAGCGAAAGATATGCTGCACGAAGAGTTTGGCCAGCTGAGGGGCAGTCGGCAGCCCTGGAAGGGGCACGAAATGTGCCATCTTACTAAAACGGTCCACTACAACCCAGATGACTGTATTGCCGCTGGACAATGGTAGGTCGACCACGAAGTCGGTGGCCACATGAGTCCATGGCTCCGCAGGCGCTGGTAGCGGCTGGAGTAGACCTGGGGTCGCGCCATGGATCTTCTTGTGCCGAGCACATACCTGGCAGGACTCCACGTAGGCCCGAACATCCCGGTTGAGTTTAGGCCACCAATAGTATCGGCGCAGGTTTTGTAAAGTCCGGGTTTGTTCAGGGTGGCCCGAGCAACGGGAGTCGTGGGCCCAAGCGAGGACGTTTTTGCGCAAGTGCTGAGGGACCAAGGTCTTCCCTGGAGGGATGGTAGTGGTGGCAGACAGGAGGACCCGAGATGGTTCAATGATGAAGCGCGGTTCCTCTGTACCTTCTGTAGATTTGAAGACGCGTGTTAAGGCATCGGACTTGACATTTTTCCCAGCGGGTCTATAGCGGAGGACGAAGTTGAACCTCATGAAGAATAGAGCCCAACGAGCCTGCCGTGGATTAAGTCGTTGAGCCCGCTGCAGGTACTCTAAGTTTTTGCGGTCCATATAGACCGTAAATTGGTGCTGTGCCCCCTCTAGCCACTGCCGCCATTCTTCCAAGGCTACCTTTATCGCCAAGAGTTCCTTATCTCCTATGGCGTAGTTCCGTTCGGCCGGGGAGAATTGGTGGGAGAGGAAGGCACATGGGTGTAGTTTGTGCTTTTCAGAGGTCTGGCTCAGAACGGCGCCAACGCCTTCTGAAGATGCGTCTACCTCGATGACAAATGGCCGCTGCAGATCTGGATGTCGAAGGCATGGCTGTAACAAGAATGCCTCCTTGAGGCGACGAAAGGCGGCTTCTGCCACAGGAGGCCATTTTTTGGGGTCCGCGCCTTTCCAGGTCAGGGCCGTCATCAAGGCAACGATGGTTGCATAATGCGGGATAAAAGATCGGTAATAGTTAGCAAACCCCAGAAACCTCTGGAGTGCCTTGAGTCCTGACGGCTGCGGCCATTCCCAAATGGCCTTCAGTTTCTGTGGGTCCATGCAAAATCTTTCTTTGGAGACTATATATCCCAGAAAGGGAAGGGATTCCTGTTCGAAAAGGCACTTTTTCAGCTTCGCGTACAGTTTGTTTTCTCTAAGACGCTGTAGTACTGGAATGACGTGCTGGCGGTGAGCGAACAAGGTAACTGAAAATATCAGTATGTCATCCAGGTATACGACCACACATCGGTACAAGAGGTCGCATAGTATTTCATTCATAGTGTTCTGAAACACTGCGGGGGCATTGCAGAGCCCGAACGGCATTACCAAATATTCATAGTGGCCATCTCGGGTATTGAAGGCCGTCTTCCACTCATCGCCCTCTTTGATGCGGATCAAGTTGTAAGCTCCCCGGAGGTCGAGCTTGGAGAAGATCTGTGCTCCTTCCAAGCGGTCGAAGAGTTCCGAAATGAGGAGTAGCGGATATCAGTCCTTGACCGTTATAGCATTCAGGCCTCTATAATCAATGCACGGGCGCAGGCTCCCGTCCTTCTTGGCGACGAAGAAGAACCCCGCTCCTGTGGGGGACTGGGATTTCCAGATAAATCCTCTCTTCAGATTTTCCTCAATATACTCACTCATGGCCTGCGTATCGGCCGGGGAAAGGGCATAGATGCGTCCTCGAGGGGGCTCTGTCCCTGGGAGAAGATTGATGGCGCAGTCGAAGGATCGATGTGGTGGCAGTATTTCGGCCTTTTGTTTAGAGAAGACGTCCATGTATGCGGCATAAGGAGGCTATGGAACAGGATGCTGGCAACACGGAGTGGAGACATTTGCCATGGCAATTCGGTCCCCAATGAGCCAACTGCAGTGTCTTCCAGTGAAACTGGGGCTCATGATCCTGGAGCCACGGAAGTCCTAGAACAATCGGATGGATGGAATATTCCAGGACGTAAAACGGGATTTGTTCCTGGTGCAGGGCCCCAGCTCTGAGCTGGACGGGAATCGTAGTGTGTGTCACTTGTTCCGGGAGGGGCTTCCCCTGGATTGAAGAGATGACCATGGGAACAGGAAGGCGGACTTGTGGGATCTTTAGGTGTTCCACCAGGCCTTTCATTATAAAATTGCCGCCGGCGCCGGAGTCCACTAAAGCTAAAGTGTGGAAGTCTCCTTCGGTCGTGGTTAGTGACACTGGCAATGTTAGTGGAGGTACAGGTGTGGTGCGGCCCAGGAAGAGACCTCCTCCAGGTCCTAGGCCCGAGAGTTTCCCGGTCGTTCTGGACAGGCGGCTACTCGGTGGCCCGTCGAGCCGCAATAAAAGCAGAGTCCCTCCTTCGTGCGCCGCCACCGCTCCTGCAGAGATACTTTCCCGCGACCCAACTCCATGGGTTCGTCGGCAGGTGCCCGAGGGACTTCAGGGGCACTTTTGTACAGAGGAGAGGACCTCCTTGCTGCTTTAGTCACCGGGATGCGAAACCTCATGCGACGGTCTACACGATTGGCCAACTCAATCATGCCATCAAGATCGTCGGGGAGTTCCTTCGCCACCAACTCATTTTGGAGACGCGAGGCTAGGCCCTCCAGGAAGATAGCATGCAGGCAGTCCTCTCTCCAATTCAGCTCCGTGGCCAGGGTGCGGAATTCTGTGGCGTACTCGGCCACAGTACGGGTGCCCTGCCGCAACCGGAGCAGTTCAGAGACCGCAGTGGACTTGCGGACGGGTTCGTCGAACATCTGCCAAAACGCAGACAGGAACTGGGTCAAGTCTCTAAAGATCGGATCACTTCTTTCCCATAGGTGAGAGGCCCAGATCAGGGGCTTCCCGTCGAGCAGGGACATGATGTAGCTGGTCTTGACCAGGTTGCTGGGAAACTGCGCCGGCAGTAAGGAAAAGCGAACCTGGCACTGGCTGAGGAATCCTCGACACAACTTTGCGTCTCCGGCGTATCGAGAGGGTGCCGGGAGTTGTGTGGGAGTAACTTGCCCCTGGTCGCTTCCAGAGGCCTGGAAGGAGTGGGGTTGGGCAGGGCGACCTCCTTGCGCCCCAGGCGGAGATGGAAGCGCAGGATTCATAGGCCCTAGTGCTTCCAGGCGTTGGGTCAGGCCCTGTACCGCAGAGACCAGGGCGTCGAGGGTCTGTTGTTGGTCTTTCAGACGCTAGGCCATCCCAGGAATGGCCTGGCGGGCAGATACCTCCGCCGGGTCCATGGACTTGGCAATCTGTTATGCTCAGGCTTGTGGACCCTTGGCCGACAAGAGGGTGGTATACCTTTCGGAGGGTCCGTAGGCTCTCTCGTCGGGTGGCGAGGCAGAACAGGAGGCAGGACCAGCTGACCCTTGGCACTGGAGGCTGAGGTGAACATGGAGGTGATGAAGAGACGAGATGAGGCGCTCTGTCTTCACCACTGGTGGTCTGCGGTCCCCCCGGGAGGAGCCCGTAGGGACCCGAACGCTGGGACTTAGGTAGACCTAGGGAGGTCAGGGTAACGGTGCAAGAGCCAACTGGAGCTTCGCCCTGGAAGCCCGCGGTGCCCCCAGGAGGAGCCCGTAGGGACCTGGGCCGCTGGGACTTAGGCGGGCCCTTGGAGACAGTAGTCTTGAAGAGGTCCTAGGTCAAGTGCCAGAGGGTCGTCACTCACCAGTCCGAAGTCGTACGCCAGAGAATCACCACTTGCCAATCCGAAGTCAGGAACCAGAGAATCACCGTAAGCCAATTCGAAGTCAGGAACCAGAGAATCACCGTAAGCCAATCCGAAGTCAGGAACCAGGAAGACGAAGCAGGAACCAGAAGCCAAGCTCGAAGAACTCACCGAAGCAAGCAGACTGGACAAAGCTCACAGGAGACGTTGCCAAGTCGAGGAATGAGCAGAGGAAGCCTCCTTAAATACTTCCTCTGCTCTGGATAATTGGAAGCAGGTGAGTATCATTGAAGGGATCAGGTCCCTTTAAATCCAGCAGGGGGGCGTGGCCTCGTGTCCAAAGATGGCGGTGGCCATCTTGGATTTCCGAGGAGGAGGAAAGCCAGCAGAGCACCACGAGGGAGGAGCAGGGACGGCTCCCCAGCGGGCGACCAGAGTGCGGACCATCCCCGGGGTGATGGCCACCAGCCCCGGGGAGCATTTCAGAGGTTGCCGCGGCGGGTCGCCGCCGCGGTG
This sequence comes from Rhinatrema bivittatum, assembly GCF_901001135.1. Taxonomy (NCBI): domain Eukaryota; kingdom Metazoa; phylum Chordata; class Amphibia; order Gymnophiona; family Rhinatrematidae; genus Rhinatrema; species Rhinatrema bivittatum. Next base: position 60,192,711 of record NC_042623.1, read on the forward strand.
GAGGTAAGGGGCCACGACCATGGCCATCCACGGGCGCGGGACACAACACAAAGGGCTCTTAGACATAGACAATTTACTTTTTACCAATTTGGGAATAAGGCTGGCCGTTTGCTTACGAGTCTTTTAAAGGCGCAAGAAACTTCAAAATTCATAGCGAACTTGAGATAGCACAATTGTTCTCTGATTATTATCATACCTTGTATACTGGGGAACAGGTGGATGAGGTAGCCATAGCAGAGTTTTTACGAACTATAGCCTTACCTTCATTGACTGAGGCATAGCAAGTTTCCTTAAATCGCCCCATTGCGACGCAGGAAATTGTTGATGCTATTGGTGCTCTGAAAGATAATAAGGCCCCGGGCCTGATGGACTGACAGCGATTTTTTATAAATCCTTGGCGGTAGATCTTTCCCCGACACTGCAATCCCTATTTGAAGACATGGCCACCACTGGTTCGATACCCCTCACTTTAAGGTCTGCCACTATTGTAGTGCTCCCTAAACCGGGTCGTGATCCATTGTCACCCTCTTCGTATAGGCCAATTTCCCTTTTAAATTTGGATATCAAGCTATATGCAACAATATTAGCTAATAGGCTTAAATCTATTATGCCCATGCTCATTTCTCCAGATCAAGTGGGATTCGTGGCGGGGAGGAGATCGGCGGTAAACCTTCACAAAATGCAAGCTGCTTTAGAAAATTGTGTTTTCGCCTCTCTTAAAGACCCTTTACTTGTAACGTGCGATGCAGAGAAGGCATTTGATAGAGTAGTGTGGCCTTTTCTCAAACAGGTTCTCCTTAAAATGGGCTTTACAGGAAGAATATTTGAATACATTACACTACTTTATTCTAATCCAACGGCTAGAGTATTGGTTAATGGGCTGCTTTCGGAGGAATTTTCTCTGTTAAGAGGCACACGTCAGGGATGCCCTCTCTCTCCCTTACTGTTCATCTTGACGGTAGAGCCTCTTGTCCGGAAAATTCGGGACACATACTCAGTATCGGGGATTCCGGTTGGGGCTCAAATTTATAAAACACTGCTTTTTGCAGATGATATACTACTCTTGTTAACAAATGCCAAAACAGCGCTCCCAGAAGCCTTACAAATATTTTCTCTCTATCAATCTTTATTAGGATTTAAACTAAATTTAGACAAAACTGAAGCCCTGGATTTGACAGGAGAGATGGCTCTATCTTGGCCAGCTTTTCCGGTGAAATGGGCAGGATCAACTATTAAATACTTAGGGATTCAGATTCACCTGAACCCAAACAAGTGGTATGTTTTAAATGTAGTACCAGCTATAGAAAAAATCACTCGCACTCTGGTTAGTTGGCAATCCTTGCCCCTTTCCATGCAGGGCAGAATTGCACTTATTAAGATGGTAATTGCCCCTCGCCTAATCTATTTACTTTCTATGATCCCGTGTTTTTTAAGGGCTAAAGACAATCATAAACTGCAGAAAGAGATTCGATCCTTTGTGTGGAGGGGCAAGAAACTACGATTGGCTTATGATACCCTTACTGCCCCAAAGATTCAAGGAGGATTTGGTCTCCCTGACTTTATGATTTACTCTAAAGCAGCGAACCTCCGATTTTTGGGGGATTGGATTCTTGGTACTTCACACTATACGGATACCTCCTTAGTCGAGGCCCTATGTGCGCCCTTGGATCCCAGATATGTGCTGCACGTCCCGTCTCTGGAGCTACAAGGCCCGCAACTTCATTTTGGACTAGTTAAAACTATGCGTAAAATTTCGGCTCATATTCAACAAGTTTTACACCTTCCTACCCATATGTCCATATACTACCCCCTAGTGTATGCTTTTAAAGATCCCCACATATTGCCATCCAACCACAATTTTTCCATATCTGCTGGGTGGCCTTTAAAGGATTTCATGGACCCCCACACGAGTCACTTACATTCTTTTAAACAGTGTCAAGAGATGTTGGGGATGCAGCCACATCACTTTTTACTATATGGCTTTGTACGTGCAGCTTATGTTGCCTTGATGAAGGGAGCTCCTGATGCTATAGACTCTCCCCAATTTTCAGACCTGATTAATAGTTTTGTTACCAAAACAGCCTCTTTGTCTTCTATGTATTCTTATTATTGTTTTATACGGGTCTATCCCATATTCCAGTCTTTGCTTCTCAAATGGACTCGGGACTGTGGGGAGGACTTGACTACCTGGATGCTTCAGAATGCCTATGTTTCTATCTCCAAGATATCTATCAATGTTACTCTCCGGGAACTTCAACAGCGGATATTCCACAGAATGATTATATCGCCAGCTAGAGCAAAGACTATGGGTTTTCTATCGGTGGATACCTGCCTCAAATGCCAACAACCACAGGCATCTTTGATACACTGTCTTTGGTCCTGTATGGTTATTCAATCCTTCTGGGAAGACATTCGCAAATATTTATCCTCTATAGTGGGCACTGACATTTCTTGGTCATGCTCTTTCTGTCTCTTCAACAATGAAGTGGGAGATTCCAGCATCTCGATAGACAATGTTCTTCTGATGTCCAAGGCTTGTCTTATTGCAAAAAAGTGAATTTTGCTACGATGGATAGAACCTACTCCTCCAATTCGTCGACAATGGAGTATTCTAATGACTGAAATGTTTCATTTGGAATATGGATCATTATATGTTTGTTTTCCTCCGGGGAAGAAAAGACTTTTTAGAGACACCTGGCAGGTGTATTATGACATTCTCCCTCCGGCGATTCAGGCATTATCACCCTTAACCCTGAGTCCAAAATTCTCATGAGTGTTAGAGCTCAGTTTTCTTTACCTATGGAGCATGAGATGGATAAGGTCCGAGATCGATGTTAAACGTTATAATGTTATGAAGCTTTTATGTTCTAGGATTTTACCAGGGGATATCTTACATATTTTTTAACCGGTTTTCATAAAGAATAACGTAACTCTACCTGAGATTCTCTGTACGGGAGGAGTGGGAGGGGCATGGGAGGTGTGGGATTCTGAGGGGGTTGGGGGGGGAGGGATGGTATTTGGGAAACAATGGAAAATTCATGTTGAGGTGCTATATTACTCATTATGCTGTTTTGTTTACTGTGTTATTTTTCCTCAATAAAAAATTACTTAAAAAAAAAAACAAGATTGATTAAACAAGAATAAAAATAAAATGGTAACTGGCAGCTAGGCTGGTCACAAGTTAAGCTAGCATGAAGCTAGTCAGAAATTGCTTCAATATAAAAGACTCCATCCAACTCAGGTTGGCAACATCATTTATCAAGTCAAAGGCCTAGGCTAAACAAACAAGCTATAACAGCCTTTCTAAATTTGATATAATTTACTTCATCTTGAACATCCAATGGCAAAACGTTCCACCATAATGGCATCTGATAACTGAAAGAAGTTCCACATGTACCTTCTAAGCTAATCAACATAATAGAAGGAATTTACAAAAAGCCCTTTTGAGAAGATTGTAGGGTTCTCATTGGTGAGAGTAAGGGATTAATAATCTGGACAAGTAAATCAGAGTACCAGTGTGAACAGCAAGGAAAGCCAAAGGATTTTAAATCTGATTTGGCACAACAGTGGACGCCAATTAAGTTTTTGTAAAATAGGAGTAACATGATCAAATTTTCACAGGCCATAAATAACTTTGGACACTCTACTCTGGAGAAGTTGTAGATGTTTACTTTATGATAGAAGGAAACCAAGAAAAAGGGAGTTACACTAGTCAATTCTAGAAATAATGAGTGAATGTTTAAAGAGTCCAAGGCCATGACAGTCAAGAAAAGAACATTGGTGACGAATATACCTAAGGCAAGATAAAGACTTTTTTACTAGTGTTAAAATATATTGGGACAAGAACAGGTTTTGAGTCAAGTTGTACTCCTAATGAAGAAACTACATCTCTAAGGGAGAATGAGGTCCTTAAAATACAAGGTGCCAGATTTGGCACTGTGGCTCTACAACTAACCCATAATACCTCCAACTTGCCTGGATTTACTTTGTGAGAGTATAACTAATGATCTATCTGACCTCAATAGATATTAAAATTATCATTAACTGATTTAGAGTCAAAGTAAGCTATTAGTTGAATATCATCCATGTAAATGGAAGAACCTAACCCATAGTTCGGGATTAATGTGGCCAGAGGAGATAAGAATATGTTAAAGAGGCAATGTCCAAAATTAGAGCCTTGCAGAACTCCTGAAGAAAGTGACATCGAATCACAGTTGAGAGTCCCATTTGCCCTGAAAAGAGCAATCAGTCAAATAATAACTGAACCATTTAAACACAGTATTTGCAAGACCAATCTCCTTAAGTGATCAATAAGCAAGTTGTGAATGATGGTATCAAAGGTTGCCCTCATATCTAAAAAGTCAATTAGTGTATCCTTCCTACCCTCTACCCTTAGTTGGATGTCATTGGCAAGGGCCAGCAAGGCAGAGTCTCTCTCTCTCTCTCTCTCTCTCTCTCTCTCTCTCTCTCTCTCTCTCTCTCTCTCTCTCTCCAGATACATCTAGCTCTGGTACTGTTTTTCCTTTATTCCCCTCAGCCTCTCTTCTTTCTTCCTTTAGACTGCTGGTAACAGATTCTTTCATTTTATAAGGTATATAAAATACACATATAACTGGTAGTATATTTTCTTCCGACACTTTCAAAATTATCTACTTTTGTTTCTGCACAAGTTCCTATATACCGTGATTAGCTGCTATGAATTTCTGGATTGTAAACTTTTTGATACTAGAATGATGCTGGCGATTTCGAGTATGCTGGCATATCCATTTTGTGCACTAGCTCCCGATATCTTTTCAACATGCTGTTTGAATGCTTCCCTGATTTGTACATAAGAACATAAGAAAATGCCATACTGGGTCAGACCAAGGGTCTATCAAGCCCAGCATCCTGTTTCCAACAGTGGCCAATCCAGGCCATAAGAACCTGGCAAGTACCCAAAAACTAAGTCTATTCCATGTAACCATTGCTAATGGCAGTGGCTATTCTCTAAGTGAACTTAATAGCAGGTAATGGACTTCTCCTCCAAGAACTTATCCAGTCCTTTTTTAAACACAGCTATACTAACTGCACTAACCACATTCTCTGGCAACAAATTCCAGAGTTTAATTGTGCGTTGAGTAAAAAAGAACTTTCTCCGATTAGTTTTAAATGTGCCCCATGCTAACTTCATGGAGTGCCCCCTAGTCTTTCTACTATCCGAAAGAGTAAATAACCAATTCACATCTACCCGTTCTAGACCTCTCATGATTTTAAACACCTCTATCATATCCCCCCTCAGTCGTCTCTTCTCCAAGCTGAACAGTCCTAACCACTTTAGTCTTTCCTCATAGGGGAGTTGTTCCATTCCCCTTATCATTTTGGTAGCCCTTCTCTGTACCTTCTCCATCGCAATTATATCTTTTTTGAGATGCGGCAACCAGAATTGTACACAGTATTCAAGGTGCGGTCTCACCATGGAACGATACAGAGGCATTATGACATTTTCCGTTTTATTCACCATTCCTTTTCTAATAATTCCCAACATTCTGTTTGCTTTTTTGACTGCCGCAGCACACTGCACTGACGATTTCAATGTGTTATCCACTATGACACCTAGATCTCTTTCTTGGGTTGTAGCACCTAATATGGAACCCAACATTGTGTAATTATAGCATGGGTTATTTTTCCCTATATGCATCACCTTGCACTTATCCACATTAAATTTCATCTGCCATTTGGATGCCCAATTTTCCAGTCTCACAAGGTCTTCCTGCAATTTATCACAATCTGCTTGTGATTTAACTACTCTGAACAATTTTGTGTCATCTGCAAATTTGATTATCTCACTCGTCGTATTTCTTTCCAGATCATTTATAAATATATTGAACAGTAAGGGTCCCAATACAGATCCCTGAGGCACTCCACTGTCCACTTCCTTCCACTGAGAAAATTGCCCATTTAATCCTACTCTCTGTTTCCTGTCTTTTAGCCAGTTTGCAATCCACGAAAGGACATCGCCACCTATCCCATGACTTTTTACTTTTCCTAGAAGCCTCTCATGAGGAACTTTGTCAAACGCCTTCTGAAAATTGCACGCTCTGTGCTCTTCTATTTAATTTGGAGTGTGGATTTATTTCCCATTATGAAATTTTCTTCCAGGAATTTGTCCAAATTTTTTTTAAACCCAGCTACACTAACAGCTTTTACCATATCCTCCAACAACCAATTCTGGAGTTTAATTATGCGGTGGGTAAAAACATTTTCTCTTGTCTTAAATGCATCACCAAGTAATTTCATTGCATGTCTCCTAGTCTTTGTATTTTTAAGAAGCCTTTAAAACTGAGCGGAGTAATTTTTTTCTTCTTGTTAGGTAGACCTGCTTGGTGGGGATGAAAGTTACACTTCTGGCTTAGAGGTATTCCACATCTTTCGCTTACTAAGCCTGGAGGAATTTTATTACACTCTGATACAAATGGTGAATATGGAAACAGTCCAATCTATTAAATGTAAGAAATAATTTATATTTACAATTGCTCTCTCCTAGAGCCCAGCATGCTATAATTTATTACCCATGAGGTCTTTATGCTTGTGCTCTTTGAAGTCCAAGATATTCTTTGTTTTCTAGCTACATCAACTAGGGTTTTTGGATTTTGTTGGAAATCTGCTTTGATCCATGAATGTGTTAACTTCTGTAAATGGGGAGGGGGAAGGGAGGAAGGCAAGGGGAGAAGGTGAAAGATGAGAACTTGATTGCTCTACTTCTGTTCTATGAATGGTGTTCTTTACCTTTAAGGGGTGGGAAAAAGGTTTAAAAAAAAAAAAACCCCAAAAAAATGGTAAACTGTTTTCATATGGTCTTTCATTGTTTGGCATGCATAAGAGCCAAATGTATGTCAGATGTCTTTCAATAAAGTTTAAACATTAATGGTTGGCACTGTATTTCAGAAAATCTGAGTGCAAAGAAACTCTTAGGGCCTCATTTTCTAAAGTATCGCAGGCCTGTGATACTTTAGAAAAATGCGGTAATGAGGGGCGGGAGGCCAAAACGGGGGGGCGATCCTGCGCTAGCCGGCAGCGATCGCACCTCAGCGGTGCGATCGCTGCTGGCATCGCGCCCAATAACTCCACCATAGAAGGTGGAGTTATTGGGCGTGAAATAGGCAGCGAAAAGGCCCTTACCTTTTCGCTGTCCGTGCCATCGTCGCAGAGACGGCCCGGTGACGCCCCGACTCCTCCTCTTCCAGGGCCGACTCTGCCACGATGTAGGTAGCGCAGGCGTGCGCTACTTTCGCTAGCTATCGCAGGCTTGCGCTGTTAGCACAAGCCTGCAATAGCTTTGGAAAATAAGGTCCTTAGAGTAAGACTGGTGACATTTTATACCAAATAAAAATCTGTAAAATATTTGGGTCATCATCCGAATACGTTCATGGCTTTGAAACTCAATCGAAAAACTTTTCAAATCTATAGAGGTCAAATCAACATGTATCTCCCAATTACATAAATAATTGTGTAACTTTGGTTTAATTTTATCTCACCTGTTCATGTGCGATGGTTTGTGACAAAGGCTTCATCTCGTTGTCTATCCTTCCCTGAATGCTGATGGAAATAAGAAAGTTAGCTTGCAATATATATTCCTCCATTTTTTATTTAAAAAATTAACAGGGTCAGTATTCAAAATGCATTATGGTGTTAACGCCCACCATAACACGTTAATGGCATAACGCATGTGATATTAAACATATTGCATTGTGCGAATGCAAATTTTTCATAGCGGCAGGATTGGGGAGGGGTTTGGGCAGGATTAATGAAAATGAGGGGCAATATCACATGTTTTTAATGACAGAAATAACTACACCTTTTCTTCTCCTGACGTTAAGCTGTGCAAGATGCCTGAAACAGCTGTAAGGTGATTTGCAATAAAGATTACAAATTGCATTTTGGCCATTTCTGGGCTTGGGGAGGGAAGAAGGGAGAGGGAGGGGAGGGGAGTAGAGAGAGAGAGCGAGCCTCTGGGGAGGTCTTCACAGTATTCAACTATTTATATTACTATAGGAGGGCCAGCTAAAAACTTAAGGTGAGGTTTTGGGGGTTATTTAGGGTTTTGGGGCCAGTCTGACATACAGAGTGAGATGTATGTCAAACTGTATGTCAAACTTTCCTCACTCCAAAAGATCTGACGTCTTTTGGAGTGAGGAAAGTCTCCCAAAGATGAGATTTCTACAATGTCCTCTCATCCTAGCTTGATAGTACCCTGTTATAGAGTCCATCTTAAGCACGCCCCTTTTTCTTATCGCGGGCATTATCCATGCAAAATTATAGCATTTTGATGAATCTAGGGGTAAATTACTTACTCGTAATGTTCATTTTCTGAAAATAGCAACTCAATAGTCACTTATCTGGGTCCCAAGACCTATGTCACATTGTCAAAATAAGTCTGGAAAGCTTTAAAAAAACAAAAAAAAAAACTTCATCTTATGAGTATGAAAGGACCCAAGCAACATCAGATCAACTGACACTTAAGTTAATTACTACCAAGAATAGAAAGTGATCCCAAGTACTACAACTTATGAGAGAAGGATGGATTGTGTTATTCCACAGAGCTGTCAGACAGCAAACATCACAGGCAAATAATTTGACTCTGATGACAGGCAGCATCAATAAAAAGTATACATATGAGGCTTACTAGCTAAGCTTTTTCTTCAAATTAAAAAAAAAAAGGACAGTGTTGTGAATGCAAACAAAAATAAGCAATGAATAGAGCCTGATTCAGCTAGGACTTTTCCCATAAACACAGAATGGAAGAAAAGCCTTAGTAATCAGATTCTAATGTTTGTCAGCGAAATCTGTGTATGTTTGTTTACCTTTTTGCCATTTAAATAAAGTGTGAAACATAGAACAGAAAATATTCCTGGAAATCAACAGAAAATGGCTATATAAGAGTAGAAACTAAATTTTATTGTATTAATCAGCTAAATTTTATATCCTGCTAAGAAGCAATATCAAGACTTAAGTGTAATATTTAACATATGGCATGAACTTTATATCGCAGTCCTGGAAATGTCTTCCAAGGAGGCAGAACTTACATTGGCAATCAAAATAGCTAATGCTTAAATAGCATGGGCTCTGACATGTCCCTGGAAGGTCAATCCTGAAAGGGAGTAAAAAAAAAAAAATGCAATATGCTACCCAAATGAAGATAGAACATTTTCATATGGAAACATTACACTTTATGGTACTCAAAGAAAAGCAAGTATGTTTAACGTAAACGGTGTTTCCGTAGATAGCAGAACAAATCAGCCATGCTGTCTGGACTGTCTGTCAGGCCCGGGAAGGCGGAGCTTTCCAAAGCTGTTACTCAGAGTTCAACTTGGTGCGGCTTCGCGTGAGTTCCCGCACAGGAAAAGCAGATCTCCTAAGTCTGTTATATAGCAGTAGCTTTAGTTAGAACATGTACCTGGCTGTCCAGGGAGGTGGGTGGGTCAGCATGGCTGATTCGTTCTGCTATCTACAGAAACACCGTTTACGGTAAGCAAACTTGCTTTTTCCCGTTAATAGCAGGCTGAATCAGCCATGCTGTCTGGGAGTCCCAAGCTAATTTGTCACACTACGGCAGTTTTGTTATTCTGTATCTGTAGCGTGAGTTATGACTGTGGACAGCCAGTGGTACGTTGGTGTCTATATAGTATTTAGTACTGCTCTGCCGACCTTGGCGTCATCTGTTGATTCCTGGTCCAGGCAGTAATGTGCTGTAAAGGTATGTAGGGAGGTCCATGTCGCCGCTTTACATATGTCAATTGGCAGAACATGATTCAGATGGGCAGTGAAAGCAGATACTGCCCGCACCTGATGCGCATTCGGAGTGGAAGAGAGTTGTAACCCCCTCTTCTCATAACAAAACTTTATGCACTGAACAATCCAGCTGGAAATAGTTCTTTTAGCTACAGGTTGCCCTGGAGCATTTGGGTTGAATGTGAGGAAAAGTTGAGAAGATCTGGACTCACTGTTTGTCCTGCTTTTGTAGTAAGCTAGAGTTCTTTTACAATCCAATGTATGTAACAGTCGTTCTCTCTCATTTTTATGCGGTTTTGGAAAAAATGTTGGAAGCTCAATAGATTGATTAAGGTGGAAGGTCGAAATTACTTTCGGCAGGAAAGTTGGGTGCGTCCGAAGAACTACCTTATGATGGTAGAACACCAAGTATGGACTGTAGTGAACTAATGCCTGAATTTCACTGACTCGTCGTGCAGAAGTAAATGCTATCAAAACGACCACCTTCCACGTAAGGTATTTTATGTGTGAAGATTCCATGGGTTCAAATGGATATAACAAGAGTTGTTCAAGTACAATGTTTAAATCCCATGGAACTGCTGGTTTTCTCACTGGAGGTCGAAGATGGGCTAAACCCGTCATGAATCTGGAAACCATCGGATGCATGGAAATTGATTGATCATTATGGAGGACATGCAATGCTGCAAAAGCACTCAAATGAACCTATACTGAAGCTGTAGCAAGCCCTACTGTATATAACAAATGTAGATATTCTAATAGTTGTTCAGGTGGGCAACGTCTCGGATCAAAGTGGTGCTGTGTACACCACGTAGTATATCTTCTCCATTTAAACTGGTAGTTACGTCGTGTGGACTGCTTTCTAGCTGAAAGTATTACATCCTGTACAGCATGGGATTCTCTCATGTCTGCTAGTAATGACCGCTCAATCTCCATGCAGTCAGGTGCAATGACTTGTGCATGGGCTGTAGGAGAGAGCCCTGATCCTGTGATAGTAGATCGCTGCGATCCTCCAGTTGAATTGGGTCGTCTATGGACAAGTTGAGTAGGTAGGTGTACCACGGTTGTCTGGGCCACACTGGTGCTATCACAATGAGCTCTGCCTTGTCCTGTATGCACTTCTGAAGAGTGCAAGTGAGTAGAGGAATCGGTGGAAAGGCATACATTAGTCATCCTTGCCAAGGAATGAGAAAGGCATCCTATGCAATTCTATGAAAGCTGTGTCTTAGTGAGCAGAATTTGCATACTTTCTTGTTTTGGTCCGTGGAGAAGAGGTCTATGAGTGGCATACCCCAGCGGCGAAAGATCTGGTCTGCCGCTTGTTGATGCAGAGACCATTTATGTGGGTGAAATATACGACTTAACCTGTCCACCCATATGTTGACAATTCCCGGTAGGTAAGTCGCTTGAAGGTGGAATGAATGAAGAGCCGCCCGCTCCAGTATGTGTATCGCTTCTTTGCAAAGGATCCATGAACCTGACCCTCCTTGTTTGTTTATGTAGAACATGGCTAGTTGATTGCCCGTGTAGATCATTACTCTTCTGCCCTGTAATTGTGGAAGGAACGTCTTGAGTGCGTTCCCGATAGCTCTGAGTTCCAGAAGGTTTATCTGGTACTTGGTCTCTCGCAGGGACCACTGACCTTGTTTTTCTAGGTGATCGAGATAGGCTCCCCCAACCTTTGTGCGAAGCATCCGTAGTGAGAACCACATTTGGGCCGATACAGTACAGTGCGCTCCAACGGAGCGCACTGTTAACCCACCATTGGACGCGAGTTTTCGAAGCGCTAGCATTACATCTTATTCAGTAAGGGGCCAAAAACGCGCGTCCAACCCCCCGAACCTAATAGGGCCCGCAATTTGCAAATGCATGTTGATGGCCCTATTAGGTATTCCTGAGCGATTCAGAAAACAAAATATGCAGCCAAGCCGCACATTTTGCTTTCAGAAATTAGCGCCTACCCAAAGGTAGGCGCTAATTTCTTCGGGCACCGGGAAAGTGCACCGAAAAGCAGTAAAAACTCTTTTCTGTGCACCCTCCAACTTAATATCATGGCGATATTAAGTCAGAGGTCCCGAAAGTTTCAAAAAGTAAAAAAAAAATTTGAAGTCAGCCCGCGGCTGTCGGGTCGAAAACCGGACGCTCAATTTTGCCGGCGTCCGGTTTCCGAGCCCGTGGCTGTCAGTGGGCTCGAGAACCGAAGTCAGCAAAATTGAGCGTCGGCTGTCAAACCTGCTGACAGCCACCGCTCCAGTCCAAAAGGAGGCGCTAGGGACGCGCTAGTGTCCCTAGCGCCTCCTTTTCCCTGTTTTTACCGCCAGGCCTCATTTGAATAGAGAATTGCGCGCACAGGAGAGTGGCCTGTGTGCGCGCCAGGAGAGCGAGCGTTCGCCCGCTCTCCCGCAGACTTTACTGTATCGGCCCGTTTGTGAGGTAGTGTACTGAACAGGGCTCCCTTGATGAGAGTTCATCTTTGTAACCACCAATCTATGTCCACGTGCATCTCGCGTGTTAGCGAAATAATTTGTGAGAGTGGTTGATGGTGTTGTGACCATTGTCTCTTTAGTTCCCATTGAAGCCTTCGTATGTGAAGATGCGTATTCTGGACTGTATAGATGGCTGCTGCCATATGCCCAAGGACCGTAAGGATTTGACGTGCTGTGGGTCGCAGCATCTTCTTTAAGGTCTTGAGTAGTTTTCTGAGTTTGGTTTTCCTGACTTGTGGAAGGAAAACTCTGCTTTGATGCGTTACTAGCCGAGCTCCAATAAACTGAAGAGTTTGTGATGGGTTGAGACTGGATTTTTGGAAATTGACTATTAGTCCCAATGTTTGTAGACAGTGTATCGTTTGAGTGACGTGGGATTGCAGAATCTTCGGGTTCGATGCCACCAAAAGCCAGTCGTCCAGGTATGGAAATATCTGAATTCCCTGTTTTCTGAGATGGGCTACCACCACTACCATGCATTTCGTGAACACTCTGGGTGCAGTTGCTAGTCCAAACTGTAGTACCCTGTATTGGTAATGCTTGCCATTGAACTGGAAACAAAGGAAACGCTATGACGTCGGATGCATTGGGATATGTGTATAGGCATCCTTCAGATCTAGTGAACACATCCAATCGTTGGGTTGCAGAAGAGGCAGGATGGACTTTAAGGAAACCATCTTGAATTTTTCCCTCACCAGGTACTTGTTCAACTTGCGCAAGTCAAAGATAGGGCGTAAATCCTCTGTTTTCTTGGAAATGAGGAAATATGGGGAATAGAAACCTTTGTCCCATGATGCATGTGGGATGGGTTGTATTGCGCATTGAGTAGTTGAGTGATTTCCTGTGCTAGGTGGGAATGATTCTTCTTGTGTTGCCTGGTATAAAGTAGAGAGGGAAGGGGTGGTTGGGATGTGAAATGGAGACGATAGCCGTGTTGCACTATGTCTAATACCCAGCAGTCCGTAGTGATTTTCTTCCAAGCATGGAAAAAAGATGTAATTCTGCCCGCTATGATCGTTTGCGGTGGTGGCCCTGCTATCCTTAAAAAGATGATGGAGTCTTGGCTATAGAGGTTGACGTCTGAGCCTGTGTACGTTGGGCTCTAGGCCTTCCACGTCTGTTTTGCCATTGAGGAAGCTGAGAACGCTGAGGTGCTGATAGAAAGGTGGACGATATGGTGGATATGGCTGTACTGTCTTCTTTGATATGGTTGTCTCCTAGGTGGTGGATAAAAATGCCTGGGAAATGTGGGATACGATGTGGGATTAACCAGTGATTGTTCTGCCACTGACTGCTCCTTTAACTGTGAAACTGTTTCTTGAAACTTGTTCCCAAAGAGATTGTCTCCCCAACATGGAAGGTTTGCCAGTTTGTCGTGAACATCCTCATATATTGCACTTGATCTCAGCCATGCAATGCTACGCGCCGCTATTGCCATCGCAGAATTACGTGAAGATGTTTCGAACGATTCATAAATAGTTCATAGGAGGTGGCGTAGTCCCTCTTCCATGTCTTGTATTGGTTGAGGGAACCCCAAAGAGGAATCTGAAGGTGGAAGAAGAGTCTTTACCTGTTGTAAGCAGTCGTATAGGTATTGGACAATGTAAAATTGGTGGTGTCCAATACGTGCAGTTAACATTGATGATTGGAATGACTTTTTGGCAAAGTCAACCAAATATTTGTGATCTCGACCCGGTGGGTTATTGGAGTGTGTTCGAGTCTTTTTAGCATGTTGCATAGCTGACTCAACGACTATGGATTGATGTGGCAATTGTGGGGTTGAGTAGAATGGTGACTGTTTCATCTTGACTTAAAATTTGTCTTTCTAGACATGGAAGTGATATTGAAAGGGGTTTCCCAAGATTTCTCAAGGACTGAATCTAGTAAACTGTGAGATGGTACACTAGTTGGCTCAGTGGGAAGGTCAAAGATCTTCAGTAGACCCAAGGTTTCTACACGAGGGTCAGATACCTTCTGTATTTCCAACTTGAGTGCTGATCCACCTTATGTATGAACTCTGGGTAAGTAAGGTCTTCTGGGGGTGAGTAAGGTTCTTGTGGTTCCTCAAGAGGATCAGATAGGTATCCCGTTGAGGAGGTAGGAGAAGACGGGATAGAAATTGGTTGTTGCGGTTGTAAAAGGGGTATTGGTTGCTCCGGTAGGATCGGTGTTGGAAGGTTAGCCACTGGTGATCCTGGAGAGACACTTTTAGATGGAGATTGTTCTCTTAAACGAGAGGGAGATTTCTACGGATCCAATGAGTGAGGTAACAGAAGTGGATATGCCGATTGTAATGAAGCAAAAAATCCCGATAGAGCGGTGGAAATCTGCGTCAGGGCCTGTTGTGCGAGTTTCGGCATTTGAGGAGGTATTGGTGACTGTGGCTCTAATCGTGGTAAGGGTCGAAGTAAGTCTTTTGGGGCTCCTGTCTTCTTATGTATGGGTTCTTGTACCGCTACATCCCTTTGTCGGGTGTGCGACAATGATGAGGTATCCGAGAAAAACTGTAAAGAGGACGAGGCTGGAGATGATTATGAAGAGACCTGTAAATATTCTTCTTCTGAAGCTGTGTGCAGCAGAGGAGAGTTTCGGCCAGTTGAGCTTTGTGATACAGATGCCAGCTTTTTCAGTCGTTGACATGACACCTGTTGCACCGGTGTAGGGGTACCCGAAGTATGTGGGTACACTGTATGTTTACTCTTATGAGTATGTTTTGCTGGTCTATGTTCTGATGGTCTAATTGTTTCTGAATGACCTTCGTCTCGTTGCTTTTTGATAGTCCCAGGGAGGTCTGAAGTGCTATGACTTCTCTTAGGGATCTTTTGTGTGAATGGAGTGATGTTTTCACTCCTCCTAATGGGTGTGTCAGTTCCGGTATCGGTACTGGTAAATGCATCAGCACTGGGAAGTTACTCGGCGCCGGAAGATGCGTCGGCACAGAAGAACGTGCCCGCTTCGATTTATGTGTGCACTCCGAGGCACTAGATGATGCGTTGTGTGACGCTCTAGACACTCGCGGGGTTTGCGTCGATTGCGGGATGGGTACTTCGTCCCTCGAAAGGCCTGTATGAACCTTTTCTCGACGTTTGCCTCCCTCACCCTGGCCCGAAGAGGAAGGGCCTAAAGAGACTGCTCTTTTCTGAACTAGCCGCACTTGTTTCTCTGGTCCCGGAGAAGAGTGGGATTCTGAGGGGGGGCTTCGAGCCCTGAGCCCATTTTAAATTTGCAATCTTTTCTGCCCTTTGGCGTCTAGCCCTGGGCGACATGTTTCCACAATGTTTGCAGATAGCCAGATCGTGGTTTGGGCCCAAACACTCGTAACAGGCAGAGTGGCCATCCGTCAGAGACATTTTCCCACAGCCGCATGGTTTGAAACCCGATGGCCTGGGTACTCTACCTTCCTTTCTGCCATGATAATCCTCTCTGTTTTTTGTGGCTTCCATCATGAAAAATGTTTGTTTGTCTGAAGAGATGAGAGCTCCGCATGCACTCCCACGCACGGAAAAAACAGACTGAGGAGATCTGCTTTTCCTGCGCGGGAACTCATGCTCAGCTGCACAGAGCTGAACTCTGTGTAACAGCTTTGGAAAGCTCCGCCTTCCCAGGCCTGACAGACAGCCCAGACAGCATGGCTGATTCAGCCTGCTATCAACGGGAAAACAAGCAGCAAAGCAAGTCATGTGAGCACTTTTTTTTTTTTTTTTATAAAACTAGTTCTATAGCCCTGTGATGACAGAATTTAGTACAATGTAAATAAGACACTAACCGGGTCATTCACCAAGCTGCGATGAGGCATTATTTATTTATTTATTAAAGGCTTTTATATACCGACTTTCTTGATACAAATCAAATCAACTCGGTTTACATTGAACTAAACAGTAACTATAACCAAAACAATCAACAAGAGACAATTCAAGGAGCATAAAAGTTACATTATAACAAGGATGCCTTAACTGGGAGTGGGAAATAAAGAAAGGGAGAATGTAGATAAAGTTCTATATACATGGAAGGGAGGCAAGGGGCCGACCTCATGATAACTTGTAAGCAGGATTTATCATTTGATTATGTACATAAGTGATGGAACAATTCTAAAAAATCAGGCTGTTGGGCTAGTAGAAGGGAAGGCTCGGCAGGACAGCCATGTCTTTAGTTTCTTTTTAAAAGTTAGTAGACAAGATTCCTGCCTGAGGTCCGGAGGCATGGCGTTCCAAATGGAGGGACCTGTGAGAGAGAATGTCCGGTCTCTGATGTTTGAGTGGTGCACAACTTTGATTGGAGGTACATGTAAGGATCCCTTGTAGGCATCTCTTAAGGGTCTGGCCGACGAGTGCAATTTGAGTGGGTGTAGCAAATCAAGAGGGGTCTGATGGTGAATGTTTTTATGGATAATTGTGAGTGATTTGTGGAGAATCCTGAAGTTTACTGGGAGCCAGTGAAGATCTTTTAGAATCGGAGAGATGTGCTCTCTCCGATTGGTATTCATCAAAATTCTCGCCGCTGCATTCTGGAGCAGCTGGAGGGGTTTTATAGTGGAAGCCGGGAGACCTTGCAAGATGGAATTGCAGTAGTCGATCTTGAAGAACAGAATGGCTTGGAGGACAGACCTAAAATCATAATGGAATAGGAGCGGTTTGAGTTTTTTGAGTACTTGTAACTTGTAGAAACACTCCTTTGTGGTGTGTTTTATAAATTACTTTAGGTTCAGGTGACTATCAATTATGACTCCAAGATCTCTAGTATGGGATATTTGTATGCTAGCTTGTGATTGGTGATGGAAGGGACTGCCTTCTGGAGTGATTAGCAATAGTTCTGTCTTAGAGGTATTGAGCACCAGGTTGAGGCTTGAAAGGTGATGGCTGATAGTTTGCAGGTGAGAGTTCCATAGCCTGAGTGTTGATTCCAGTGAGTTGGATATGGGGATTAAAATTTGAACATCGTCTGCGTATATATAAAACTTAAGTTTTAGATTTGAGAGTACGTGGCAGAGAGGGAGTATGTAGATGTTAAACAGGGTGGGCGATAATGAAGAGCCCTGGGGGACTCCGAATGGGGCGTTAGTGTAAGAGGATTCCTTGTTATTGATTTTTACCTTATAGCCTCTATTGCTAAGGAAGGAGTCGAACCATCTAAGAGCCGATCCTGCAATTCCTATGTCTGAAAGCCGGTTTAGAAGGGTATTATGATTTACCGTATCAAAAGCTGCAGAGATGTCGAGAAGAGCTAAGAGGAACGACTGTCCTTTATCAAAGCCAATGTATATTTGATCAAGGAGTGAGGTGAGATGGGTTTCAGTGTTGTGTTCTTTTCAGAAACCATATTGTGATGGGTGTAGAATATTATGGTCTTCCAGGTAGTTTGAAAGTTGCTTATTTACGATTTTCTCCGTGATCTTAGCTACAAACGGGAGATTTGATATGGGGCTGTAGTTGTTGAGGTCGTCCGGATCCAGGTTCGGTTTTTTGAGTATGGGTTTGAGGGTGGCCAATTTGAGGGCATCTGGGAATATGCCTTGTGAAAGGGAACAATTGATAATATCAGCTAGATACTTGGAGATGTATTCTGGTATGAGAATAAGGCATTTGGTCCAGTGGATGGGTCGAAGGTTTCATTCTTTTTTATCAGAGTTTCCACCTCTATAGTGTGAGTAGGATCAAAGGCTTCCAAGCTTATGTCTGTGTTCGGTAGGTGGAGGGTATCCGGGAGCAGTGAGTTTAGGCTGGTAGGTAATCTAGCCAGGGTGTTGGAGATTTTGTTCTGAAAGAATAAGGCCAGATCATTGGCCTTCGATTGGGCTGTATCGTCTGGGATTGTAGGAGGAGCAGTTTTGGTGAGTTCCGAAACGTACGAGGAAAGAGCCTTCGCGTCAAACATCATATCATGGATACGGTGGGCATAGAAATCTCTTTTTGTTCGAAGCATTGCCGTTCTGTAACGGTGTAGTGTGGCTTTGTATATGGATAGAGAATGGGGATTAGGATTCTTCCTCCATTCTTTTTCTTTCCGTCTTAGGTTTTGCTTCTGGGTGCGGAGCTCATTTGAGAACCATGGTTGCTTGTTTTTTTGAGTAGGCGTTGTGATTTTTATTGACAGTGGGCATAAATTATTGGCAATAGTTTCAGTGATATTTTGCCAGGAGATGATAGCAGAGTTGGGGTTAGATAGATCAAGGTTAGAAAGTTCTTTGATCAGAGAGTTGCCGAGGTCTTCTGAAGGACATGGTTTCCTGTAGTGCAGAGTAGTCGCTTGAGGGGGCGCAGAAGATCCTGTCAATGACCTAATAGTGGATGTGATCATGAAATGGTCTGACCATGGAACCGGGAGGCATAGAGGGGGAGAAAGTGGAGTGATGTTGGAGTTTGTGAAGATAAGGTCAAGGGTATGACCTGCTTTATGTGTAGGTTGGTTAATGTGTTGTTTGAAGCCCATGTCCGAGAGGGCTGATAGGAAGGCTTCGCAGTTGGAAGATCGAGGATTGGCATCGATATGAAGGTTAAAATCTCCAAGGATTATGGCTGGAAAATCTGGTTTTAAGTATTTGGCTATGATTTCCACCATAGGAGAAGAGTCTTGATCTAAAAGTCCAGGGGGAACGTAAGTGAGGAGAATTTGGAGCGACTTAGATTTGAATAAGCCTACC
The DNA here is from genome assembly GCF_901001135.1 of Rhinatrema bivittatum. Classification (NCBI taxonomy): domain Eukaryota; kingdom Metazoa; phylum Chordata; class Amphibia; order Gymnophiona; family Rhinatrematidae; genus Rhinatrema; species Rhinatrema bivittatum. Next base: position 60,211,599 of record NC_042623.1, read on the forward strand.
TCCAGTTTAGGTATTGTATTGATAAGTTGAAGAGTGAGGTTAAGACATTTTTTGGCCGCTATGAGGAGACCTCCCCCTTTTTTCTTTTTTCTAGGTAAGGAGAAGACATCATATATCTGTAAAGGAAGTTGATTTATTAAAACTGTGTCTGAGGGCTTCAGCCAGGTCTCTGTGATAGCACAGATGTCTGGCCTGGCATCAAGCAGATAGTCGTGAAGGATGATGGTTTCTTTGGTAATTGACTGCGCATTGAATAGTGTTAGAGTGAATAGAGCCAGTCCAAGTAGTTGCGTAAAGGGGGAGATCATCACCGGAGTTAGATTTCTACGAGTTATGGGTTGGTATCACAGCATTGGCTTCATCTTGAGGCAGGTGTTGTGATGTACTGTGTGTATTGGGTATGCTAGCATCATGATGAGACTACAGAGATCGGGGTTTGCCAGTAGATGGTATCCTGTGGCGTAATGGGAGTGAAGAGTTGTGGAAATATTTTGAGGGGCTATGATTAAAGAAGCGTGGCGGTGCTGATCCTTAGCTGAATAAATGAATGGTGGAGAGGCTGATTGAGTGCTGAAGTGCTGGGTGGCTGGGTGGATGCTGAGGAACCTAGATGAAACAATATTGATGGATGCTGGGGAGCCTGGATGAATGTTGAAGAGCTTGTATGAGTACTGCGGATCCTGGATGAATGCTGAGCTAGCTGGAGGAATGAATGTTGCTGAATGCTGAAGTGGTTGGTTGAATGTTAAGGAGCCTGAGTGAGTGCTGCAGATCCTGGTTGAATGCAGAATTTGGTTGGATGAAAGCTGAAGGAGCCTGGAAGAATTTTAGGAAGGGTTGAGAATTCTGTGGTAGCTGGAAGAGAAACTAGGGATAATTTGAGCTAGGTGTGTGTAGGACTCATTAAATGGAGTGTGAAGAGTAACTGTAATTTCAGTATTATGGTTCTTCTGGTGCGCAAGAAGGGGCGCACAAAGGGGCTTGCCCCTTTGTCGCGCGACGCCTGGAGCGGTCTCGGCCCTTTAAAGGGCTTTGAGTCACTGAATGTGACGTCGGGGATTCTGTGGGCGGGCTTACCCGGCTTAGCGGCTGCTATTTTGCTTGCGACTTTAAACAGCTATCGTCTGCCTCGCTGTCTTCCCTTCAAAGCTGGATGGATTGTGAAGGGCCTCCCCCGAGACCAGTGACCACGTGGAGGTCAGACCCGAGTCCTGTTCCCCTGGCCCCGATGGGCCCACGCCGATCGCGTAGGGAGTGCCGACCCGGGACGAGGGGGGGGAAGCGCAGGGCGAGAGCGCCGAGAAAGAGAATGTGCTTGGAGCCGTCTCAGCCCTTTAAAGGGCTTTGAGTTGCTGAACGTGACGTCGGGGATTCTGTGGGCGGGCTTACCCGGCTTAGCGGCTGCTATTTTGCTTGCGACTTTAAACAGCTATCGTCTGCCTGCAGTCTTCCCTTCAAGGCTGGATGGATTCTGAAGGGCCTCCCCCGAGACCAGTGACCACGTGGAGGTCAGACCCGAGTCCTGTTTTCCTGGCCCCGATGGGCCCATGCCGATCGCGTAGGGAGTGCCAACCCGGGACGAGGGGGGGAAGCGCAGGGCGAGAGCGCCGAGAAAGAGATTGTGCGTTAGGGCCTTACCACGTGCGATAATGCCTTACCGCAAGCGATACCAGACACATCACGGTGGTACTATTCAAATTAAGGGAAGGGAAAGATTGTGGGTGGGGTTTGGTCTGAGATATGTCCCGGCAGCGCTGCAGGTGATAATGTTTTTCAATTTATTGCCGGCAGCACCACGGGAAAAAATGACACCTTTTCCCATGGCGCTATGGGGACAATAGTGTGCGTCACACACCCCCCTCCCCCCCCTCCCCCCACGGTTCCTTTTTGTTCGTGGGCTAACATTCTGCCATAAATATAGCAGAATGTTGAATCCAGGCTTTTGTGCCCGGCTTACTAAGCATTTTTCCCAGAGACACAAAATGGAAGAAAACCTTTGCTAAATAAAACTCTAAGCCCAGCATTCACTAACTATGTAGGCTGAAATATCTGCCACCAAAAATATAGCAAGTGTTGCTTACCTATAACAGCTGTTCTCACAGGACAGCAGGATGTTAGTCCTCACATATGGGTGACATCATCAGGATGGAGCCCAATCACGGAAAACATCTGTCAAAGTTTCCAGAACTTTGACTGGCCCCTACTGGGCATGCCCAGCATGGCACTAACCGTGCAGCCAGCAGGGGTCCCCCTTCAGTCTTATTTCATAGCTACAGGCAGTGCCGAAAAAATAAAACAACAAAACGTTACGAACCCAACACCGCAGGGCGGCAGGCGGGTTTCGTAAGGACTAACATCCTGCTGTCCTGTGAGAACACCTGTTACAGGTAAGCAACACTTGCTTTCTCTCAGGACAAGCAGGATGGGAGTCCTCCCATATGGGTGAGTACCGAGCTGAGGATGTCCGAACATGCATCAAATGTACCCAACGGCGTGCAACAGGCACAACAACTGGGGTGAAATTTGGTAGAGGGCATCCTGAACCCCATCGGACAGGTGGAAGGGTGTTGGTACGTCACGTTGGAAATAGGTTACGCAGGACAGATTGGCCAAAGATGGAATCTTGTCTTCCGGCTTTGTCCAAGCAATAGTGGGCTGCAATCGTAGGTGTGCTACTGAAGTCACCATGGCCCTCACAGAGTATGTTTTAACACGGTCTTGAAAAGGAATGCCTGCTTGCTGATAGCAAAAAGATATGCAGTCCGCCAACCAGGAGGAGAGAGTCTGCTTACCCACAGGTTGCCCTAATTTGTTGGGATGGAAAGAGACGAATAACTGAGTGCTCTTCCTGTGGGCAACTGTACAGTCTAGGTAGAACGCTAGAGCCCATTTACAGTCAAGGGTATGCAGAGCCTGTTCCCCTGGGTTGGAGTGGGGCCTGGGAAAGAAGCTAGGTAGTATGATGGATTGATTAATGTGAAACTCCGAAACTACCTTAGGCAAAAACCTAGGGTGAGTGCGGAGTACCGCCCGGTCCTGCAGCAGTTTAGTGTAAGGTGGATAGGTAACCAGGGCCTGTAACTCACTAACCCTGCGAGCTGAAGTGATAGCCAAAAGGAAAATCACTTTCCATGTGAGATATTTTAGGTCACAGGAGTGAAGAGGTTCGAATGGTGGTTTCATGAGCTGCCCGAGAACCAGATTAAGGTCCCAAGAAGGGGCTGGAGGACGTAAAGGTGGCTTGATATGGAGCAAGCCTTTCAGAAAACGTGTTACGAGGGGTTGTACCAATATAGGGACATCCCCGATACCTTTATGGAAGGCGGCTACCACACTGACATGCATTCTGATGGAAGAGGTCTTTAGACCTGATTCCGATAAATGCCAGAGATAGTCCAAAAACCTTGGGATTGGACAGGAAAAGGGATCAAGGGATTGCGAAGAACACCATGATGTATACCTTTTCCATTTATAGGAATAAGACTTTCTTGTGGAAGGCTTCCGCGAAGCAATCAGGACACGAGAAACCGAATCTGAAAGGTTAAGTGGTTGAAGGATTAACCTTTCAACATCCATGCCGTCAGGGACAAGGCCTGAAGATTGGGATGGCGTAGACATCCGTCGTTCTGAGTGATCAGAAGCGGGTACGTTCCCAAGGGAATGTGCCTGCGGATGGAGAGATCCTGGAGTATGGGAAACCACACTTGGCGTGGCCAGTGAGGTGCTATGAGGATCATAGTTCCCTTGTCCTGATGGAGCTTCACGAGAGTCTTCGAGAGAAGAGGAAGTGGAGGGAATGCATAAAGCAGACCGGCTGCCCACGAGAGGGAGAATGCATCTCTGGGCTGAGAGCGCTCGCTCCGAATGAGGGAGCAGTAATTGTCCACTTTGTGGTTCTGAGGGGAAGCAAAGAGGTCTCTTTGGAGATAACCCCATTGCTGGAAGAGAGAGGTCGCTACCGAGGGGTTGAGAGACCACTCGTGCGGTTGGAATACACAACTCAGTTTGTCTGCCAAAACATTGTGCACTCCTGGCAAATAGGTGGCCCTAAGGTACATCGAGTGGGAGAACGCTTCCGCCCAAATCTGCGCAGCTTCCTGACACAGAAGGAAGGAGCCTCTGCCTCCCTGCTTGTTGATGTACCACATGGCCACCTGGTTGTCCGTCTGAATCAGGATGACGTGATTTGACAGGTGTTCCTGAAAAGCTCTAAGAGGATATCGCATTGCTCGAAGCTCCAGGAAATGTATCTGGTATTTGGCTTCCTCTGGAGACCAAGACCCTTGTGTCTGTAGATCATTCACATGAGCTCCCCACCCGAGGCTGGAAGCGTCGGTGATGAGAATGAGTTGAGGATCTGGTAGGTGAAAAGGCAGTCCCTGGAGGAGATTGTTCTGATCTTTCCACCAGGCGAGAGACAGACGGAGTGCATCAGTGATGTGGACAATGGTTGACAGAGGCTGAGTCACTTGAATCCATTGTGACCTCAGAGTCCAATGCATGAGCCTCATGGCCAGGCGGGCCATTGGTGTGAGATGGACTGAGGACGCCATGTGTCCGAGAAGGACAAGGAATTGCCGAGCTGTTGCTGTATGCTGAGACTGCAACTGGTGAGCGAGGGACACGAGGGTTTGCACTCATTGTTGAGGTATAAAGGCTTTTGCCTGCAAGGTGTCCAAGTCTGCCCCAATGAACGACAAGGTTTGAGATGGAACTAAATAGGATTTCTCGTAATTGACGAGAAATCCTAGAGAAATTAGAGTGTGTAGGGTCAAATCCAGGGATGATCGAGCGGCTTGCTGGTTTGGGGCACTGATTAACCAGTCGTCTAGATAGGGGTAGACGTGAACACCTTCTTTCCTGAGAAAGGCTGCGACAACTACGAGACATTTGGTAAAGACTCGTGGTGCCGATGCTAGGCCGAATGGAAGCACTCGGTATTGATAGTGCTTTGGGCCTACTAAAAACCTGAGATACTTGCGATGAGCTGGAGATATCGCAATGTGGGTGTATGCATCCTGGAGATCCAGAGAGCAGAGCCAGTCTCCTCTTTGTAGAAGAGGTAGAAGCGAGCCCAAGGTTACCATCTTGAACTTTTCCCACTGGAGGTACTTGTTGAGGGCACGTAGGTCCAGAATTGGACGAAGGCCCCCAGATTTTTTGGGGATCAAAAAGTACCGGGAATAGAACCCTAGGCCTTGTTGCGAAAGAAGGACGGGTTCTATTGCTCTTAACTGGAGAAGAAGGGAAATCTCCTGCTCCAGAAGGACAGAGTGGTCGGTTACTCTCCACGCTTGTAGAGGTGGTGAGTCCGGTGGAAGAGCGAGAAAGTTTAGGTGGTAACCCTGAGCAATGATTGCTAACACCCATTGGTCGGTTGTGATTGATTGCCACATGCCGTGAAAGTGGCACAATCGACCTCCCACTGGTATGCTTGGCAGAGAAATCAGGCTGCTGCTCTCCAAGGGAAAGTCAAAAACCTGAAGCAGGCCCCGGCTGGGGAGCTGCTTGTGGCTTTTGTTTCCGGGGCTGGCGAGGCTGAGATTTTTGATAGGGCCTCGTAATTCAGGACCTTGCTGGTGGAAGATAGTACTTCCTTGGGGAGAAGAATGACTTCTTAGAGTCGTTCTTGAAGGGCTGTCTAGAGGGGAAGTCAGAAGGTATCATGAGGGTCTCATGATGGTCCTTTAACTCAGCCACTATTTGCTGAATCTGTTCACTGAATAGATTATTTCTTATACAGGGCAGGTCAGAAAGCCTGTCTTGTACTTCTGGGTGAAGGTCAGAAGACTTGAGCCACGCCCAGTGTCTTGCCGAAATGGCAGTTGCAGACACTCTAGTGGTGTCGAAGATATCGTAAGCTGTTCTTATCTCATGCTTTCTTGCCTCAAAGCCCTTGTTGACAAGGATTTGAAGCTGTTCTTGGAATTGGTCAGGCAGGGTTTCAGAGAAGTCCTGTATGCAGTACTTTTTCCCTGTCATTTGCCTAATGTTTAGGGAAAAAGATGGGCAGTTCTATGGTCTGATTGAGATGGAATTGAGAAAGCACTTTGATGAAACGAGATAGTAAGGGGTGACTGGAAATAGGAATATTGTTAAGTGGTCTGTGATATGCCGCTATGGCACTGAGATGGACCCTAATGGATGAGGTTGCCAGACCAGTTGTATACAGTGTATGTAGATAATCCATGAGTAACTGAGGTGAACAGTCTAATGGTGGTACACCGTTAGACGTGCACCAGGTAGAGTAGCGTTTCCATTTATAGCTATAGTTTTTCCTCGTTGAGAGTTTCCTGGATTCTAGTTCAGTTAAAAGGAGCCTCTCAATCTCCATGCTGTCAAATGAAGAGATGAGTGTAGTGGATGTAGAAGCGTTCCTTGATCTTGGAAGAGAAGATCTAGGCGATTCGGTAAATGAATGGGATCCGTGATGGACAGTCGAAGAAGGAAACTGTACCACGGTTGTCTTGGCCAGGCTGGAGCTATCAGTATCAGTTGAGCCTTGTCTGTTATGCACTTTTGAATTGTTCTTGTTATGAGTGGTATGGGAGGAAACACAATATACATACCTCTAGAGAACCGTTGGTGGAGCCTCCGGTATTCCCAATGACAAAACGACCAATTTCACCAATTCAACAGCAAGATACCCCTATAGATTCTCTATCTCCACAAACATCCCCATTGTCATCTACTGGATTCCCATCGGCTCCACAGGAATGAGGAAGGCATCCTGGGCGATCCTGAACTGACTTCGTTGTATTGAGCAGAATTTGGGAACCTGAGCGTTGATCTCTGTTGCAAAGAGATCTATCGCGGGCGTCCCCCATTGCATGAAGATGCTTTGGATTATCTCCGAATTGAGTGTCCATTTGTGAGGATGAAAGATGCGACTTAGCCTGTCTGCCCTTGTATTTGCTACTCCTGGTAGACAAGTTGCTTGCAGATGTATGCAATGTTGGTGAGCATGTTTGAAGATAGTCAGAGTCTCCTTGCAAAGGGGCCATGAACTGGACCCTCCTTGCTTGTTGATATAAAACATTGCCACTTGATTGTCTGTATAGATCATGATTCTGCGGCCCTTAAAGTGATCTTGAAATACTTGTAGCGCATTTCGAATTGCTCTGAGCTCTAATAGATTTATCTGCAGGGTCTGCTCGGAGATTGTCCTTAACCCTTGTGTTTCGTAAATCTTGAGATGTGCTCCCCATCCCTTGCGAGACGCATCTGTGGTTAAGACTGTGTTGTGAAGAGGAGGACTGAATACTGCTCCTTTTGATAGGGTGGAATGTAGGAGCCACCATGTTATGTCCTGTTTCGTCTCGGAAGTAAACGATAGCTTCTGTGTCAATGGTTGTGAGTGTTGTTTCCATTGACGTTTTAGTCCTTATTGCAGGCGTCTCATGTGTAGCCTGGTGTTGGGTACTGTGAAGATAGCCGCCACCATGTGGCTGAGGACTACCAGAATTTGAGTGTTGTTCAACGAGTAGAGAGGTTGACGTATTTATATTATTCTTTCTGTTGGGAGATATGCCCGATTGCGAACAGTCTCCAGGCCTGTTCCTATGAACTGTAGTCGTTGTGTTGGTTGGAGATGTGATTTCTGAAAATTGATCACTAGTCCCAATTCCTGTAAGCACTGTATCACCCGTCGGAGGTGATCGAGTAAGATGTCTGGGGTCGATGCTATTATTAGCCAATCGTCCAGGTATAGAAAGATGGTCATACCCTGTTGTCTGAGATGAGCCACCACCACAACCATGCATTTGGTGAAAACCCTGGCTGCAGCCGATAGTCCAAAGGGAAGAAAGCCGACAGTCACTCAGCAGTGCATGGTTCGGAGAAATATATCCTTGAAGGATACTAATGAAACAGGAGAGTTAGGGCATCCCAACAGAGAGGTTCCATTAAATGCAAACATAGTTCATATACCTATATGTAAAAAATCACCAAAGCTAATGATTTCCGAATTATCCCAAACAACTGAAAAGCAGGTTGTTAAAACAAGCAAAAAACACACTTTGAAATATCTGTATGCCAATGCCAGAAGTCTAAGTAGTAAGATGGGAGAGTTAGAGTGTATAGCAGCAAATGATGAGATTGACATAATTGGCATCACAGAGACTTAGTGGAAGGAGGATAACCAATGGGACAGTGCTATATCAGGGTACAAATTATATCGCAATGATAGGGAGGATCAACTTGGTGGGGGTGTGGCACTTTATGTCCGGGAGGGTATAGAGTCCAACAGGATAAAGATCATACAAGAGACTAAATGCTCAGTAGAATCTATATGGGTAGAAATCCCATGTGTGTTGGGTAAGAGTATAGTGATAGGAGTATACTACCGTCCACCTGGACAAAATGGTCAGACAGATGATGAAATGCTAAGAGAAATCAGGGAAGCAAACCAATTTGGCAGTGCAATAATAATGGGAGATTTCAATTACCAATAATAACAGAAGCAAACCTTGCACATAAGCAAGTATCCGGGATCACTGGTGCAGGGAAAGAGGTATGATTCCATGAAAAATTATTAAAGCATTTTTATTTAGAAAGTTCAAAAGTCCTTACTGTGGCAACTCCATACAAAATAACAAACAAGAGTAACAGGTCCCCCGACACGGTCCGTGTTTCGCGGAAGCTGCATCGGGAGGGACCGGATGACACTCAAAATCTAGAAATACAACAAACATAATCAAACATGGAAGCACAAACAGGCTGCTACAAGAAATTATTTTTACAGTGGATAAGGGCTTACCTTTAAACAGTCATCAGGAGCGCAAGCGCCCTCTGTAGTGGGGAGATATTTAAAGAGTAATTTGGCGCGAAAAGTACATTCTCGCGAGACGCTGTGAATGACAGCGAGACGCCGGGAATGACAGGCAAAACACCTGTGGCCTGATCGAACAATAACTCCAAAAATTTTTTAATACTAAAAAAGAGGGCGCCCACCACTTATAATAAACCTCTAAACAACAGAGAACAGAGAAGCGCGATCTCCGAATGCAGTAAATAACCAACTGACACCTATAATCCTGAGAGTCCAATAATGCTCTAATAAAACTGATACCACTCAATGTCTTTGTTAAGACCGTGGGGGGAGACCGAATTAAGAGTGAAGATCCACCGCTGCTCTCTCCGACCAAGAATGCTTAGAAAATCTCCACCTCGTGGGGGCGGAGAGACCACCTCTAGTACCAGGAAGGAGAGGTCAGCGATGGAGTGTCCGACCTGGATCCAATGCGTGACCAACGGCTCATCCAATCTGGATGATCTAATATTCGAGCAGTGCTCGATAATGCGCGTTTTGATCATTCGTGAGGTCTTCCCCACGTATAGCAGAGAGCAGGGGCAAAAGATGACATAAACAACACCCTTTGTACAACAGTCAGATTGGTGGTATAATCTGAACTCACGTCCAGACCTCGGGTGTTTAAACATTGTGAAAGACTCAGTGTGTTTGCACATTGTACAACGACCACAAGGGTTATGACCACCATCAATATGTGAACGGGGTTGCTCAGGTGGTAAAAGTGTGTGTACGAGACGATCTCTTAAATTAAACGCTCTCTTAAAAGTGAAACGTGGTGGACCATGCATCAGATCAGTGAGGGACAACGCGGACCAGTGACGTTTAATCATATTTACAACAGATCTTCCAACTATAGAGAAAGGGAGGATACAGTTATGAAAATTGTCATCAGATTGTGTGGTAACACCAAACAGCCAATCGCGGTGTGTGTACAGAGCTCGTTTAAAAGCTTTTTTCACAACCCGGGTGGGATATCCCCTCTCGATGAACCGAGTAACCATATTCTCAGATTGAGCAAGGAACTCCCTCCGTGAGGAGCACAGGCGGCGAAGCCTTAAAAATTGCCCCGTTGGAATATTATCTCGGAGTGCTCGCGGATGACAACTGTTATAAGCCAAAAGTGTATTGCGATCAGTAGTTTTGCGGAACAAGGTAGAATCAAACCGTTCCCCGTTCCAAGATATCATAATATCCAAAAAGGAAATCTGAGACGGATGAATACTATAATTAAATTGGATATTAGAATTAATCGAATTCACCCAATCTAAAAACATAAAAAATTGTACATCAGAACCCGTCCAGATGATAAAAACATCATCAATGAATCGAAGCCAGACATGGATGAAATGGAACCAGCTAGAAGTGTAAATGTGAGTAGTTTCATAGTCATCCATGTATAGGCAGGCCAAACTAGGAGCCATGGTGGCCCCCATGGCTGTTCCCTTAATTTGTTGATATATGATGTCTTGGAAACAGAAGAAATTATTGGTAAGTGCTATTTCTGCAAGGTGTACCAAAAAAGATGTAGTAACCCGATGTGGCAAACGTGTATCCAACACTTTCTCAATAACTGTTAAGGCCTCATTTTGAGGAATATTAGAATAAAGAGAAACGACGTCTAATGTGATCAGGAAAATGGGCGAAGAAATCTCAATATTTGCTAACAGTGTCAAGAAATGAGCAGAGTCCCGGACATAAGACTTAATGCAAGGAACCAATGGTTTAAGAAAAATGTCCACAAATTGGGACAATGGTTCAAGCAGGGATCCAATGCCGGACACTATTGGGCGACCAGGCGGATGAGTCAAGGATTTATGTATCTTAGGAAGGATATAAAATATAGGCATTACCGGATGAGGAGAAATCAAAAATTTAGCTTCTTTATTTGTTATGATATGGGAATCCAAAGCGGATTGTACGACAGATTTTATATTCTCAAGTAGAGATGCCGTGGGGTCTGATGGAAGAGGGGTGTAAAAAGAGGTGTCCCCCAATTGTCTTAACACTTCTCTTTCATAGTCCGATCTATCTAGAATGACTATGCCACCTCCCTTATCGGCTGGCTTAATGACAATAGTGGTATCATTTGACAGGGCTTTAACAGCAACAGCCTCACTCTTAGATAAATTATATCGTATGTATTGAGATTGTGAACAGATCTCAACAGCATCTTTACAAACAAGGCGCTCATCCGTCTCAGATTTCCTTTTTGGATATTATGATATCTTGGAACGGGGAACGGTTTGATTCTACCTTGTTCCGCAAAACTACTGATCGCAATACACTTTTGGCTTATAACAGTTGTCATCCGCGAGCACTCCGAGATAATATTCCAACGGGGCAATTTTTAAGGCTTCGCCGCCTGTGCTCCTCACGGAGGGAGTTCCTTGCTCAATCTGAGAATATGGTTACTCGGTTCATCGAGAGGGGATATCCCACCCGGGTTGTGAAAAAAGCTTTTAAACGAGCTCTGTACACACACCGCGATTGGCTGTTTGGTGTTACCACACAATCTGATGACAATTTTCATAACTGTATCCTCCCTTTCTCTATAGTTGGAAGATCTGTTGTAAATATGATTAAACGTCACTGGTCCGCGTTGTCCCTCACTGATCTGATGCATGGTCCACCACGTTTCACTTTTAAGAGAGCGTTTAATTTAAGAGATCGTCTCGTACACACACTTTTACCACCTGAGCAACCCCGTTCACATATTGATGGTGGTCATAACCCTTGTGGTCGTTGTACAATGTGCAAACACACTGAGTCTTTCACAATGTTTTAAACACCCGAGGTCTGGACGTGAGTTCAGATTATACCACCAATCTGACTGTTGTACAAAGGGTGTTGTTTATGTCATCTTTTGCCCCTGCTCTCTGCTATACGTGGGGAAGACCTCACGAATGATCAAAACGCGCATTATCGAGCACTGCTCGAATATTAGATCATCCAGATTGGATGAGCCGTTGGTCACGCATTGGATCCAGGTCGGACACTCCATCGCTGACCTCTCCTTCCTGGTACTAGAGGTGGTCTCTCCGCCCCCACGAGGTGGAGATTTTCTAAGCATTCTTGGTCGGAGAGAGCAGCGGTGGATCTTCACTCTTAATTCGGTCTCCCCCCACGGTCTTAACAAAGACATTGAGTGGTATCAGTTTTATTAGAGCATTATTGGACTCTCAGGATTATAGGTGTCAGTTGGTTATTTACTGCATTCGGAGATCGCGCTTCTCTGTTCTCTGTTGTTTAGAGGTTTATTATAAGTGGTGGGCGCCCTCTTTTTTAGTATTAAAAAATTTTTGGAGTTATTGTTCGATCAGGCCACAGGTGTTTTGCCTGTCATTCCCGGCGTCTCGCTGTCATTCACAGCGTCTCGCGAGAATGTACTTTTCGCGCCAAATTACTCTTTAAATATCTCCCCACTACAGAGGGCGCTTGCGCTCCTGATGACTGTTTAAAGGTAAGCCCTTATCCACTGTAAAAATAATTTCTTGTAGCAGCCTGTTTGTGCTTCCATGTTTGATTATGTTTGTTGTATTTCTAGATTTTGAGTGTCATCCGGTCCCTCCCGATGCAGCTTCCGCGAAACACGGACCGTGTCGGGGGACCTGTTACTCTTGTTTGTTATTTTGTATGGAGTTGCCACAGTAAGGACTTTTGAACTTTCTAAATAAAAATGCTTTAATAATTTTTCATGGAATCATACCTCTTTCCCTGCACCAGTGATCCCAGATTTCAATTACCCCAATATTGACTGGGTAAATGTAACATCAGGACTTGCTAGAGACATAAAGTTCCTGGATGTAATAAATGATTGCTTCATGGAGCAATTGGTTCAGGAACCAACAAGAGAAAGAGCTATTTTAGATTTAATTCTTAGTGGAACGCAAGATTTGGTGAGAGAAGTAACGGTGGTGGGGCCACTTGGCAACAGTGATCATAACATGATCAAATTTAAACTAATAACTGGATGGGGGACAATAAGTAAATCTGCAGCTCTAACACTAAATTTTAAAAAGGGAAACTTTGATAAAATGAGAAAAATAGTTAGAAAAAAACTGAAAGGTGCAGCTGCAAAGGTTAAAAGTGTTCAACAGGCATGGACATTGTTTAAAAATACAATCCTAGAGGCGCAGTCCATATGTATTCCGCGCATTAAGAAAGGTGGAAGGAAGGAAAAACGATTACCGTCACGGTTAAAAGGTGAGGTGAAAGAGGCTATATTAGCCAAAAAAACATCCTTCAAAAACTGGAAGAAGGATCGTTCTGAAGAAAATAGGATAACACATAAGCATTGTCAAGCTAAGTGTAAAACATTGATAAGACAGACGAAGAGAGAATTTGAAATGAAATTGGCCATAGAGGCAAAAACTCATAATAAAAACTTTTTAAACTATATCCAAAGCAAGAAACCTGTGAGGGAGTCGGTTGGACCATTAGATGACAGAGGGGTTAAAGGGGCTCTTAGGGAAGATAAGGCCATTGCAGAAAGACTAAATGAATTCTTTGCCTCCGTGTTTACAAATGAGGATGTTGGGGAGATACCAGTTCCGGAGATGGTTTTCAGGGGTGATGAGTCAGACGAACTGAACGAAATCACTCTGAACCTGGAAGATGTAGTAGACCAGATTGACAAACTAAAGAGTAGCAAATCACCTGGACCGGATGGTATGCATCCTAGGGTTCTGAAGGAACTCAAAAATGAAATTTCTGATCTATTAGTTAAAATTTGTAACCTATCATTAAAATCATCCATTGTACCTGAAGACTGGAGGGTGGCCAATGTAACCCCAATATTTAAAAAAGGCTCCAGGGGCGATCCAGGTAACTATAGACCAGTGAGCCTGACTTCAGTGCCGGGGAAAAATAGTGGAAACTATTCTCAAGAACAAAATTGTAAAGCATATAGAAAGACATGATTTAATGGAACATAGTCAACATGGATTTACCCAAGGGAAGTCTTGCCTAACAAATCTGCTTCATTTTTTTGAAGGGGTTAATAAACATGTGGATAAAGGTGAACTGGTAGATGTAGTGTATTTGGATTTTCAGAAGGCCTCTCATGAGAGGCTTCTACGTAAACTAAAAAGTCATGGGATAGGAGGCGATGTCCTTTCGGGGATTACAAGATGGTTAAAAGACAGGAAACAGAAAGTAGGATTAAATGGTCAGTTTTCTCAGTGGAAAAGGGTAAACAGTGGAGTGCCTCAGGGATCTGTACTTGGACCGGTGCTTTTCAATATATATATATAAATGATCTGGAAAGGAATACGACGAGTGAGGTTATCAAATTTGCAGATGATACAAAATTATTTAGAGTAGTTAAATCACAAGCAGACTGTGATACATTGCAGGAGGACCTTGCAAGACTAGAAGATTGGGCATCCAAATGGCAGATGAAATTTAATGTGGACAAGTGCAAGGTGTTGCATATAGGGAAAAATAACCGTTGCTGTAGTTACACGATGTTAGGTTCCATATTAGGAGCTAAAACCCAGGAAAAAGATCTAGGCATCATAGTGGATAATACTTTAAAATCGTCAGCTCAGTGTGCTGCAGCAGTCAAAAAAGCAAACAGAATGTTAGGAATTATTAGGAAGGGAATGGTTAATAGAACGGAAAATGTCATAATGCCTCTATATCGCTCCATGGTAAGACCACACCTTGAATACTGTGTACAATTCTGGTCGCCGCATCTCAAAAAAGATTTAGTTGCGATGGAGAAGGTACAGAGAAGGGCAACCAAAATGATAAAGGGGATGGAACAGCTTCCCTATGAGGATAGGCTGAAGAGATTAGGGCTGTTCAGCTTGGAGAAGAGATGGCTGAGGGGGAATATGATAGAGGTCTTTAAGATCATGAGAGGTCTTGAACGCGTAGATGTGACTCGATTATTTTCACTTTCGAATAATAGAAGGACTAGGGGGCATTCCATGAAGTTAGCAAGGAGCACATTTAAGACTAATCGGAGAAAATTCTTTTTCACTCAACGCACAATAAAGCTCTGGAATTTGTTGCCAGAGGATGTGGTTAGTGCAGTTAGTGTAGCTGGGTTCAAAAAAGGTTTGGATAAGTTCTTGGAGGAGAAGTCCATTAATGGCTATTAATCAATTTTACTTAGGGAATAGCCACTGCTATTAATTGCATCAATAGCATGGGATCTTCTTAGTGTTTGGGTAATTGCCAGGTTCTTGTGGCCTGGTTTTGGCCTCTGTTGGAAACAGGATGCTGGGCTTGATGGACCCTTGGTCTGACCCAGTATGGCAATTTCTAAAAAAAGAACCTTGTATTGGTAGTGTTGATGGCCGTAGCGAAAGCATAGGTAACGCCAAGAGGATGGATGGATTGGAATATGTGTGTACGCATCCCTCAGATTGATGGAACACATCCAGGGAGATTGCCAGCTGGTAAGCCTCGGAATTCTTTTCTCACCTCGTTTCCTGTTTCTGAGTGCTAGAGGGAAGAGCCTGGACTATAAAATTTGACACGTGTGTGGTGCGACGCTGCCGCAGCACGATGCCTAAGCCGTGTGCGCCCAAGGGGCACGCGGCTTTGCCCAGCTTAGCCCGGAGAAGAACGGAGAAGGACGGTTTAAATAATTTCTCGTTAAAAATTGAGTAAGACGATTCAGTTTTATTTCCACTTATAAATTCAGCAGTCCTGGAGATATTGCAGGAAGAAAAAGTATTCTTGTTGCCATTTACTGATTCAGCCCTCTCTGTGGTAAATAACTTCCTTTTCAATAGATTTACTATGGGAAATTATTTCTTTTAAATATAATGCCACACACGAAAAGGAAAGCTCGTGTTAAAGATTTTTCTTCTAAACCAATTGCTATAATGAACCAACCACGGATTGAGGACTGCTTTATAAGAACCTCATCTACCACATTGGGAGGAGCCGCAGGAGGTATCAGCCAGGAGCAGGAGTTGTGCCCCAGGACATTTGAGACATTATTGAGCCCCAGTGCCCCAGCGAGACCCGAGCCGCCATCTGGTAGGAATGATTCAATTTGTTTTGAACAATCTTTGCCAGTTTCCGCATTTAGTTCCCAGAAAGGAGCAGAGGGGTCCTCTGAGAACCCCATTGAAGGGGGTTCCAAGGAACTAAATGCTAGGTTTTCTTCCAACCAAGAGGATAAGGCCACTATAGGAAAAAGAGAAGAGGATATACAGGTTACAAACTCAACTGATGTCTTACTTTCAACTTTAAAGAAATTTACTCTTGAAGAGATAGGAAATATGATTGTTGTAATGCAAAAATCTATTAATAATTTGTCAGTTAAAGTACAGGATGTATTAAATCTAAATATGGATAAATTGGAGGGTACAGTAAATATAGTAGAAGGGAAAATCGTAGAAATGGAAAATATTCAGTCTAACTTGATTAGATCAGAAAAGATATGTATGGATAAAGCTGAGCTATTGGAAAATCAAATGAGATTGTTGAATCTTAGGGTTTTAAATTTCCCTAAAATTCATTTGATTTCTCCTAATGATTTATTTAGAAGTTATTTAATAAATGTATTGAAATATTCAGAATCAGCAATTCCGGCTATTTCTAGAATTTACTATCTGCCCACAAAACAAGGAGAAGAAAATCTGCGGCTGAGTGACCAACCTGATGTTAACTTGAACTTAACAGACATATTGGAGAAATCATTTGAAATTAATATCCAGTCTAGGGCCACTTTAATGGTACAGTTTTCATTTCTAACAGGAAGAGATTCGGTATTAAGGCTTTATTTTCATCATCAAAAGCAACATTTTTATGGGCAAAATCTCAGAATATTTCCAGACATAGCCCGCTTCACTCAACTCAGACGGAGAAAGTTTATTTCTATGCGGGCTGAGGTGGTGGAGAGAGGGGCTAGATTTGTACTTAGGTTTCCCTGCCGCTGTCTGATAATTTATCAAAATTCTAGATATATTTTTAATTTTCCTGAACAATTGCGACTGTACCTGGATTCCCACTCTTAAAATTTCTATAGATTTGGGTTTAACAAGATGTTAATTAGATGAAGTTAGGCAACAAGCTAGTAAAGGGAAAGTTGTTTACTTTTAGAACTGCCCATGTGTAATTTATCTGCAATCTCTCCATTTTTCCTATCATTTATGAATGATGTGTAAAGAAGATCATTTGGAAATTTATGCTAATGATTGTACTTAATGATTTGTATTAATGTCTTCGGTACTGTATCTAGATAATTAAGTGAAAAAAATCACTTCCCTATTTCAACTGGTCATGGCTGTGAAAGTATTACCTTTAAAACTGAGTACTGTGTTTTCACCCTTTTGTATTGCCCACCAGAGGTTTTTAGCAATGATTTATTGCACATTTCTAACTTTTTTTTTTTTTAAAACAAGTCTTCTACTCCTCTCCAATAAGGTATTCATAATTGGCAATTTCAATATTCATTGGGACAGTAAACCCAAGAGTTTATATGGGGATTATGTGGATCTA
Organism: Rhinatrema bivittatum; assembly: GCF_901001135.1. NCBI lineage: Eukaryota > Metazoa > Chordata > Amphibia > Gymnophiona > Rhinatrematidae > Rhinatrema > Rhinatrema bivittatum. Next base: position 60,228,874 of record NC_042623.1, read on the forward strand.
GTGGACTCTTTACAGTTAAAACAATGTATCACCACAACAACTTATCATGGTGGCCACATATTAGACCATTTACTTATTTCAGAAGAGCAGTGTATTTCAAATCTAATGATTAGCCCGTACTATGGTTGGACTTAATTATTTAATTTACCTTTAATAGCTTAATATTTTTCCATGCCCCAATTGACACATTTCAGTGTAAATGGATTTCAAATAAGAGTGATCTTGACTACAGTACCATTGAAAAACTAGTCGAAACATTTTATTTTGAGTGACTCAAATTAGGGATAAAATTTCTCCTGTAATCACCAACAAAAACAAGTGAAGCCACTCTCAAATAGCCTGGTTTATTCAAGAGCTCATTATTAGTAAGAGACACATGAGGAAAGCAGAAAAGAAGTGGAGGAAAACTGTGTCTGATCTTACATGTTCTCAGTTTTTGGATGCTCAAGCAGCCTATAAAATATCATTTGAAGCTACTTGAAGAAATTATTATAACTCCCATTTACAAAAATCCCTAAATCCGTCATCTGAACTATTTTTCACTATTAAAAACACGAAAGAAACCCAACACTAAAGTTTTCCCTGGACGAATTTGTTTCTTATTTAATTAGTAAAGTTGGAATAACCTCAATTCAAAATTTAGACAACCCTCACCCGATTGTACGGGATTATAACAATAGTTCTGCCTTACCAAGTTGTTCTTCTATTTCAAACCAAATAAGACCTATATGGGCCTCATTTGAAACTACTGGTAAGTCTAAGGTTTAAAAATTATCTGGTTCAGCTTAGAAATTCTAATTGTTTCCTGGACCCCTGACTATTTTTCACTATTACTCCTTTTAAAAGATGACTTTTTAGATGTTTTGTTTCTTTTTAACATGTCTGTTTCTAAAGGTACTAGCTATTTTTAAGTGAGCTGTAATCCGACCTGTTCTCAAACAAAGTAATTTGCCAACAGAGACTTTAGTCAAATGCCATCCTATTTCAAAAATTGTCCACTCTGGGGAAATTGTTGGAAAAACTGGTTTATAAACAGTTTTATGAATTTGTGGGTTAAAACGAGATCGTTCATAGTTACAAGTGTGGCTTTTCACAAAAACAGAGCACAGAAACCTTACTAATTTCAGTAACTAATTATAAGAACATAAGAAAATGCCATACTGGGACAGACCAAGGGTCCATCAAGCCCAGCATCCTATTTCCAACAGTTGCCAATCCAGGCCATAAGAACCTGGCAAGTACCCAAAAACTAAGTCTATTCCATATTACCATTGCTAATGGCAGTGGCTATTCTCTAAGTGAACTTAATAGCAGGTAATGGACTTCTCCTCCAAGAACTTATCCAATCCTTTTTTAAACACAGCTATACTAACTGCACTAACCACATCCTCTGGCAACAAATTCCAGAGTTTAATTGTGCGTTGAGTAAAAAAGAACTTTCTCCGATTAGTTTTAAATGTGCCCCATGCTAACTTCATAGAGTGCCCCCTAGTCTTTCTACTATCCGAAAGAGTAAATAACAGATTCACATCTACCCGTTCTAGACCTCTCATGATTTTAAACATCTCTATCATATCCCCACTCAGCCGTCTCATCTCCAAGCTGAAAAGTCCTAACCTCTTTAGCCTTTCCTCATAGGGGAGCTGTTCCATTCCCCTTATCGTTTTGGTAGCCCTTCTCTGTACCTTCTCCATCACAATTATATCTTTTTTGAGATGCGGCGACCAGAATTGTACACAGTATTCAAGGTGCGGTCTCACCATGGAGCGATACAGAGGCATTATGACATTTTCCGTTTTATTCACCATTCCCTTTCTAATAATTCCCAACATTCCGTTTGCTTTTTTGACTGCCACAGCACACTGAACCAACAATTTCAATGTGTTATCCACTATGACGCCTAGATCTCTTTCTTGGGTAGTAGCACCTAATATGGAACCCAACATTGTGTAATTATAGCATGGGTTATTTTTCCCTATATGCATCACCTTGCACTTATCCATATTAAATTTCATCTGCCATTTGGATGCCCAATTTTCCAGTCTCACAAGGTCTTCCTGTAATTTATCACAATCTGCTTGTGATTTAACTACTCTGAACAATTTTGTGTCATCTGCAAATTTGATTATCTCACTCGTCATATTTCTTTCCAGATCATTTATAAATATATTGAAAAGTAAGGGTCCCAATACAGATCCCTGAGACACTCCACTGTCCACTGAGAAAATTGTCCATTTAATCCTATTCTCTGTTTCCTGTCTTTTAGCCAGTTTGCAATCCACGAAAGGACATCGCCACCTATCCCATGACTTTTTACTTTTCCTAGAAGCCTCTCATGAGGAACTTTGTCAAACGCCTTCTGAAAATCCAAGTATACTATATCTACCGGTTCACTTTTATCCACATGTTTATTAACTCCTTCAAAAAAGTGAAGCAGATTTGTGAGGCAAGACTTGCCTTGGGTAAAGCCATGCTGACTTTGTTCCATTAAACCATGTCTTTCTATGTGTTCTGTGATTTTGATGTTTAGAACACTTTCCACTATTTTTCCTGGCACTGAAGTCAGGCTAACCGGTCTGTAGTTTCCCGGGTCGCCCCTGGAGCCCTTTTTAAATATTGGGGTTACATTTGCTATCCTCCAGTCTTCAGGTACAATGGATGATTTTAATGATAGGTTACAAATTTTTACTAATAGGTCTGAAATTTCATTTTTTAGTTCCTTCAGAACTCTGGGGTGTATACCATCCGGTTCAGGTGATTTCCTACTCTTCAGTTTGTCAATCAGGCCTACCACATCTTCTAGGTGCACCGTGATTTGATTCAGTCCATCTGAATCATTACCCATGAAAACCTTCTCCATTACAGGTACCTCCCCAACATCCTCTTCAGTAAACACCGAAGCAAAGAAATCATTTAATCTTTCTGCAATGGCCTTATCTTCTCTAAGTGCCCCTTTAACCCCTCGATCATCTAACAGTCCAACTGACTCCCTCACAGGCTTTCTGCTTTGGATATATTTAAAAAACATTTTCTGTGAGTTTTTGCCTCTACAGCCAACTTCTTTTCAAATTCTCTCTTAGCCTGTCTTATCAATGTCTTACATTTAACTTGCCAACGTTTATGCTTTATCCTATTTTCTTCTGTTGGATCCTTCTTCCAATTTTTGAATGAAAATCTTTTGGCTAAAATAGCTTCTTTCACCTCCCCTTTTAACCATGCCGGTAATCGTTTTGCCTTCTTTCCACCTTTCTTAATGTGTGGAATACATCTAGACTGTGCTTTTAGAATGGTATTTTTTAACAATGACCACGCCTCTTGGATATTTTTTACTTTTGTAGCTGCTGCTTTCAGTTTTTTCCTAACAATTTTTCTCATTTTATCAAAGTTTCCCTTTTGAAAGTTTAGCTCAAGAGCCTTGGATTTGCACACTGTTCCTCTTCCAGTCATTAAATCAAATTTGATCATATTATGATCACTATTGCCAAGCGGCCCCACCACCGTTACCTCTCTCACCAAGTCCTGTGCTCCACTGAGAGTTAGATCTAAAATTGCTCCCTCTCTCGTTGGTTCCTGAACCAATTGCTCCATAAAGCTATCATTTATTCCATCCAGGAACGTTATCTCTCTAGCGTGTCCCGATGATACATTTACCCAGTCAATATTGGGGTAATTGAAGTCTCCCATTATTACTGCACTACCAATTTGGTTAGCTTCCCTAATTTCTCTTAGCATTTCACTGTCCGTCTCACCATCTTGACCAGGTGGACGGTAGTATACCCCTATCACTAGAGTCTTCCCCGACACACAAGGGATTTCTACCCATAAAGATTCAATTTTGTATTTATTTATTTATTTATTTTTAGATTTTTATATACCGGTGTTCCTGTATGAAATACAAATCACATCGGTTTACATTGAAACTAAACATAAATTTTGCCAATAGGCATTACATAGAACATATTTAGTCTCATGCAGGATGTTTATCCTGTTGGACTCTATGCCATCCCGGACATAAAGCGCCACACCTCCTCCCGGGTGCTCCTCTCTGTCATTGCGATATAATTTGTACCCTGGTATAGCACTGTCCCATTGGTTATCCTCTTTCCACCATGTCTCTGAGATGCCAATTAAGTCTATGTCATCATTCACTACTATACATTCTAATTCTCCCATCTTACTTCTTAGACGTCTGGCATTAGCATACAAACATTTCAAAGTTTGTTTTTTGTTTGTATTATCATTCTGCTTTTTAATTGATAGGGATAAGTTAGAAATTTTTAGCTCAGGTGAGTTTTTAGTTACAGGCACTTGGACTACTTTTCTAATTATTGGAACCTCACTGTCGGGATGCCCTAATTCTAATGCCTCATTAGTATCCTTTAAAGATACCTCTCTCCGAACCATGCGCTGCTGAGCGACTGTCGGCTTTCCCCTTTGTTCTAGTTTAAAAGCTGCTCTATCTCCTTTTTAAAGGTTAGCGCCAGCAGTCTGGTTCCACCCTGGTTAAGGTGGAGTCCATCCCTTCGGAAGAGACTCCCCCTCCCCCAAAAGGTTCCCCAGTTCCTAACAAAACTGAATTCCTCTTCCTTGCACCATCGTCTCATCCACGCATTGAGACTCCGGAGCTCTGTCTACCTCTGGTGACCTGCGCGTGGAACTCTATCATGGGTGTATTGTTATTGGAATCTTTCTTGTTGCATCCTGAGCATTTGAAACTGTTTCTCACCAAATTCTTCTGGCACGTCTTAGGAGTATCTGTTGCGATCCCCCCTGCTGCTGCGCTACAGGAGGTCTCTTACCTTCCTCCAGAGGCCGCTCTGAAGCCAGGGCCTCGCCTACGTTCCATCCGGGACTTGCTCCAGGGCCTGAGAGGCCTAGCTGTGCCTGTGGCTTGCATGCCTCTGCGTTTGGACTTCCTGGTTTCCAGCCACGCCCGTTTCCCTAGGGGCTGGCCCGCAGCTCTCTACCCCAGTTATAGGACCAGCGGTGGGCGGTCCTGGCAAGCTCCTCCCAGGGAGTTGCCTTCTACCTCCAGTATTTAAGGACTTTCTGTTCACTTGCAACGGGCCTTCGGATTGTGCATTACAGTCGTCTGTAACCGTGCTGATCCAGGTCTTCCGTGATCTCATTTGCTTGATGGATCCCTGTCCAGTGTCTCTGCCTTGATGTCTGATCCTGTTCCTGCCAGCCGTAAGGACTTCGGATGTCAGTATCCCAGCATCGGAGTTCCTGTTCGCCTGGAGTTTCCCTGCACCCTCCTTCTCAGCGTGGTCCGCGACCAGCCTTCCTGGGCTGTGTAGGGCGCGTCTGGGACAGGGTGGTCCGCGACTCAGTCCCACGGGTGGGCTGAGTAGGGCGCCCTGATGGATAGTGCCATGTTTCCGTCCAGCCTTGTCTTCATGTCTTGCTTCAGCCCTTGCCGGGATGTCTTCGTGTCTCTGCCTTGACCTACGTCCTCGTCTGGTTCCTGAGCCTTCTGTCCTGTTGGGCCCTGGAGTGGCCAACAGGAGGGATTCGTCCCACGGGCTCTTGAGCTTCTGCCAGCCGAAGGGGCTTCGGATGTCAGTATCCCAGCATCGGAGTTCCCGCTCGCCTGGATCTTTTCTACGTCTCGCTTCAGCCCTTGCCCTGATGTCTCCAACGTCTTGCTTCAGCCTCTCTTGGATGTCTGCTTCAGCCCTCGTCTCACGTCCTCAGTGTAAGGACTCTGTCTGCCCTCACCTCTGTCCGGCCTGCTGCCCATTGCCGTTCCCAGCGGCAGGTCCGAAAGGGCCGGGAACAGTCGGAGGACCGTTCATTAGTCAACTTCCCCGTGTTGGCTACCATGGGCATGCAGGTCCGGCTGAGGGTCGGACTCCCTGCTTCTGTTCCTGCCTGCCTGGCTCACCATGCCTGCTCAGCTCACCTCCCACGGTGTGGCTGGGGCTCCTCCCTGGCTTTCGCCGTGGCCCAAGGGCTCACCACCCGCTTACGACGACCGTGCCCGCGCGCGCTCGTAACAGTATTGGGTTGGGTGTCATTGTCCACCAATGGTTCAAATCTTATCTTTATCAGAGGGAACAGCAGTTAAGATTGATGAGTCTATCTCTGATTGGTTTGTAGTCTTATCAGGGATTCCTCAGGGCTCTGTGATCAGCTGCCTTTTTTATGTTTACATGTCTCCTCTGTGATTTTAGAGCAGCATGCCATCACAATTAGAATGTATGCAGATGATGATCTACAATTGTATTTTCCTATTATTGGTACTTTAGAAGCCACACTGGTCATGGTCTCTAAGGGTCTCTAAGGGTCTTGAATTAAATCAATGGATGTCTGTGAATTCTCTTAGATTGAATATTGCTAAATTGGAAGCAATTTGCATCTCTAGGGACCGTGACTATTTAACTAAACATGGATGCACTTCTCTTTCAGCTTTGAGTACTAGTGTTGATTTTAAACCTGTTCGCAATAAGGATTTCTGTTTGACTCTAGGCTTTCATTTCATCCACATCTAACACAGATCCTTCATCCAGGTTTTTTTTAAACTAAGATTACTATGTCATTTACAATTTATTTTAAACCAGGGTAATTTTTGTATTATTATACAGTCGTTTTATCTGTAATTGATTATTGTAATTCCCTACTTATGGGGTTTCCAGCTTACTCTGTTCAGCCACTGCAGGTATTGCAAAACTCTGTGGCCTGTTTAATCTTTGGGGTCAAAGATGGGACGTTTCCCCACTATTGTATGACCTGCATTAGCTGCCCGTCAATAAGTGGATTAAATTTAAAATCTTGACACTAATTTTAATTTTTTCAAATTTGGAGAACCAAATTCTGTTATCTTTACTAAAATGTTGTTTACATTCCCAAAATAAACTATTAAGAGATTTCCTCTGTAAAGGCGGCCCATTTAGTGGAGACACAATTTTGCTTTCTAGGAGATTGGTCCCCACTTTGCCAGAGTCTCTAAAAGCCATTGACAAATTTGCCATCTTTCAGAAGCAGCTAAAAGCTTTTTTTTTTAACAGACTATAATCTCCTGAAGTTAGCTTTTGTCTAGCACCAGTATAAAATGTTTATTTACTTAAAGATGTGAAATATTATATTGTTTTGTATTTTAATTGCTTTATTCTGCCTATAGTCTGTTTAATAAGGGTTTTCTATACAGGTGGAAGAGAAACTGTTGGAAATAAATAAATAGTATGTATAAGTATCTTCTATGAGAATAATCCTTTTAATTTATAAAATATATACAACATAATCAGTAAACAAAAAAAAATTATAAAAGCGGTTTACAAATTAACATTCATAATATAAAACTACACCAGATAAACCACTGTTGTTATATTTCCCTCCGCTCCAGTAAGTAACTTCATTTCTTCAACTGATCTCAGTCTAAGTCTCACTATCAGCACCTCACACTATACTAGGAAACAAATGAGCCTTTAAGATTTTTTAAATCTCAAATAATTCAGCTCAGTTCTCACTGCCACTGAAGATTATTCTAAAATTGCCATGCTGTACTTTCAAAAAGCTCATTTAGCATAACACTGCAACCAAAATTTTTTAGCTTAAGCTGCCACCAACTGAAAACCCTGCAACAACGAGAAGATTCACCTCGATTTATACTAATCAAGTTTATCCAACAGGCTGCCGATTTTGCGCAGCCTTGCGCGCGCCGACCCCAGATTTTAAAAGATATGCCCGGCTACCCACGCCGGTTGCGCGTACTTTTTAAAAATCTGCCCCAATGTCTTTTCCTGAACTTAGGATCGTGCAGTGGGAGGGGAAATGGAAGTGATCTGTAGCAGACAGTTCCCTGCACTGCTAAACTTACTTACAGAAGCTCTCTCATATCTAGATTTACCACAAACCAGGGACATTCCAAGATGGCCAGTGCCAATGTTCATTCTTGATGAGACTTTTCACTTTTTAAGGCTTTTGAGGCTTTTAGGCTCGCACCTACCCGGAAACTTCTTAGTCAGTGGTTACCAGCCCCATTGACAATTTTCTGGTCGCCTTGAAGGGTGAGACAGCTCAGTCTCTTGGATACAGTGTTATGTCCCTGGACGGTACGGCATGCGAAGGAACAGCATCACTCTCCCCTGATTCCATAGTTTCTCTCTCGCCGGATAGCCATCCTCCTCCCGACCAGCCTCTGCCTGCACCGTAGAAAAGAGGGCAACTATGGAGCTGCACCCAGAGATTACTAGTAGGACTACCCCGGGCTGCTTTGAATCCTCAATGCAGCCCGAAGAAATTGGAATGTTGGAGAGTGTAGCACTGGTGCAAGCAGGAGCTGCTAATATTCCTCAAGTTCCTGACCAAGGTAAACTTGAGTTGCTTGTTGGAACTTTAAATTTCTGGAAGATTTTACCTTACAAAGATCATCTACTTTTACCTTGGATACTATATGAGAAGCAATTGCTACTCTTTCCCCTCAATTAGGTCAGTATGTGATTTCTCAGTAGTCTATCTGTAATCCCTTCAAAAGAGCTGTCGAAAACTGCAGCCCAGATCACTGACTTACAGCCTCAAGTATCTTCACTAAAAGAAAATGTTGGAACCATCACCAAAGGAAAATTCAGCTTTACAATTTAAAATGGAACTTTTGGAAAATGAGGTCAGATCCAAGAATATAAGACTGATTAATTTTCACAAGCAGAAAATGATGCCTCCTGTTCAAATGTCGAGGAGATATTTCATGAAAATACTGAAAATACCAGAGAACTATTTTACTACCTATTTCTAAGGTTTACTATAAACCTTCTGCTAAGAAAGCCCTCAACCAGATTCTTCTTGCCAACATTCTTTTGATGTGTTAAATGTTACTAATTTACTAGAAAGCTCTGATACTGCGCCTATGACAACTTCAACCTTGTTGGTCACGTTGTGAACTCAGATCGGGATCTGGTAATGAGATTTTTTTTTTGTAATAGAGTTACCCCTTTTCTAAATCATTGAATAAATGTTTTTCCTGATATAGCAAAAGCAACCCAGCTTAGAAGAAAGATTTTTCTTTTTGGTTACATTTTCCTTGTAAATGTGTGATAGAAAATTGCACAGTCCATTTGACAGAATTTTTGAAGTTTATCAATAGCTCTATACATGTTAACTATCCTGAAGCAGCTCTGTGAAACATGTCGATTTTCTGTAATTTCTTTGAAAAATGTATCAAGTTGAGATCACACAGAGGGTCTCAGATTACTTCACTTAGGGGCGGATTTTCAAAGGGTTACGCGCGTAACCCTTTAAAAACCCTCCTGCGTGCACTGAGCATATTTTGCATAGGCTCGGCGACGCGCGCAAGCCCCAGGACGCACGAATGTCCCGGGGCTTTGAAAAAGGGGCAGGAAGGAGGCAGGGCGCCGATCCGGGGCGGGACGAGGCCTCCGGCCAGAGGCAGGCTTAAATAGGACAACAAAGGTGGGGGGGGGGGGATTTAGGTAGGGTTTTGGAGCGGGTTAGATAGGGGAAGGGAGGAGAAGGTGGGGGGAGTGGAAGGAAAGTTCCCTCCGAGGTTACTCCGATTTCAGAGCGGCCTAGGAGGTAACGTGGAAAGCCATCGGGGCTCCCCTAGGGCTCGGCGAGCGCAAGGTGCACAAGTGTGCACGCCCTTGCGTGCGCCAACCCCGGATTTTATAACATGAACGCATATTACAAAATCAGGTGTAGATTTGTGCGCGCCAGGTTGCGTGCACAAATCTACGCGCTTGCGTAATTCTGAATATCCGGCCCTTAGTGTTTTCATATTCTGTTTAAAAGGACTCAGCTATTGGATTTGTTGGATTATTTTATCTGCTTTTAATATGCGTGTCTCTTTTGTCACAATAAACATCTATATTGATAATGCCACATCTTTTCAAGTATTTTTGTAAAGATATCTATGTACACATTTTCTATGACCAGTCAGCTCATAAATAATTGGGGTGTTTTCTCATTCTGATTATCTACTGAATAAATTTTAACACTCCAGGGAATTATTTGTTGCTGCCTTCTCATCTTCTAGATCGGGATAAAGGCTGGATAGGGCAAATCATCAAGTGATGTCATGCCTCTCTTCAGTTCTGATGAGTCAAATGGTAGATCCTGAGAGCTTGCTACTGAATGGAAAGTCTCAAAAAATGAAAAAGTGTCATCTTCCAAATCCAAGATGAATACTTGTGCTTCTTTCGAAGACTGTCTATCCTTTGACTGTTTCACTTCAACTCTTGACTAGTATTAATGGGCACTTTTGGAAAGGTGTAATCAAGGTCTGAGTTTACAAATTTCTCTAACAGAGGCTGTAGTACATCAGATAAAAAAGAGTGGTAGGGAAATGTTTTCAAATATGTATGAACAGAGTCCATCCAATTTTTGTACAAATAGATGACATTCCATAGAGGCTGACTGATGTGTCACAGAAAGTATTGAATTCCAGAACCAAAGTTGAAGATGTAGATTCATCACACAAAAAAGCCGCATCAGTATCGACAATTATCTATGCGGTAAGCATCTGTGCTGAGGTGAAAGCAAATGCTGCTTACCTGTAACAGGTGTTCTCACAGGACAGCAGGATGTTAGTCCTCACATACGGGTGACATAATCAGGATGGAGCCCAATCACGGAAAACTTCTGTCAAAGTTTCCAGAACTTTGACTGGCCCCTACTGGGTATGCCCAGCATGGCACTAACCCTGCAGCCAGCAGGGGACCCCCTTCAGTCTTATTTGATAACTACAGGCAGTGCCGAAAAAATAAAACAACAAAACGTTACGAACCCAACACCGTGGGGCGGCGGGCGGGTTTCGTGAGGACTAACATCCTGCTGTCCTGTGAGAACACCTGTTACAGGTAAGCAACACTTGCTTTCTCACAGGACAAGCAGGATGGTAGTCCTCACATATGGGTGAGTACCGAGCTGAGGATGTCCGAACATGCACCAAATGTACCCAACGGTGTGCATCAGGGATAGAGGACTTGAGGAAATGAATAAAACATACATAAATTGGTGGGAAAATAACCGTTTATGAGTAGGGCTAGAGGAAAACAGAAATGGAGAGTATATGCCCCCCTTGAGAGGAAGTGCTTGGAACCTGCATGCTCTGACTAGCTTTCTGGGCCTACCAAATAACTTTTTACTTCTTCCGAAACACCATGAATAGCTCCATTTCCGGTGACAGATATTCATAAAAACATGATTCGGCCTCTATTCAACCAAATGGAGGCCCAAACCGCCAAGAGTAAATTGAATCCAGTAGAATTAGCATTTCAAACATGTGCCCTCACAAAAAAAAAAACCAAAACAAACTTTGGCCTAGATTCATCATTTTGCTATAAATTTTGTATAAATAGTGCCTGTGATTAAAAAAAAGGGGTGTGGTTAGGGCAATTTTTGAGATACCGCAATGTGTGCTACTTTCATGATTTGCATAGGTATTTCACCACAACATGTGTTAAATTTATTGCACCCGTGATATTTTTCGCATTGCAAGGTGCCCAGACAGGTATTTCCATGTTTTGGGCTGCTCCTGGAGAGAGAGAGAGAAAGAGAGAAAGAGACTCTTTATAAGGCTCTCATGTAAGTAAACTATTTATATCATTGTAGGAGGGTCAACTAGTAACTCGAGGTGAGGTTTTGGTGGTGGTCTAGGATTTGGGGGCAGTTTTACATGCACAAATCAGAGGTACAAACAGCACAGTAAACATCAGTGAAGATATGATGTGATTTGGAGTGAGGAAAGGTACACAAAGATGAAATTTGTACAATGTATTTTCGACCTAGCTTGATCATATAAAACTAGCATGTAAAACTGCTCCTCAAAACCTAGACCACCACCAAAATCTCACCTTGAGTTACTAGTTGACCCTCTTACAGTGGTATAAAAGTTGACTGTGTTCCTCCCCAGAGGCTCTCTCTCTCCACTCCCTCTCCTGCCCAAAACGGGATTTGCGATATTCAGCGCAAATCTCGATTCAGGCATATCACACAGCATAACGCTAGGAAAAAAAGGTGTAGTTATTTCTGGCATTAAAACGCACAATAAAGCAAAGTTGCTTACCTGTAACAGGTGTTATCCCAAGACAGCAGGATGTAGTCCTCATATATGGGTGACATCATCGATGGAGCCTATTACGGAAAACTTCTGTCAAAGTTTCTAGAAACTTTTGACTGGCACACTGAGGCCACTGAGCATGCCCAGCATGCCATGATCCCTGCAGCCACAGGTGTCTCCCTTCAGTCTCGTTTCTAGCAATAAGTGCAAGCGAAAAATAAAATAATAAAACGTGTCGGACCCAACTCCGCGGGGTGGCGGGTGGGTTTCGTGAGGACTACATCCTGCTGTCCTGGGATAACACCTGTTACAGGTAAGCAACTCTGCTTTATCCCAGGACAAGCAGGATGTTAGTCCTCACATATGGGTGATTAGCAGGCTACAGGCTGACTCATCCTGTAATAGGTCAATGGCACGTAACTCGTGCAACAGGCACAACTGAGGTGCCACTGACTAAGATGAGGCAGGCTGAATCACAGCAGACGGTTGTGGAAGGAGTTGGGTATTATACGGGAAATAGATTAAACTCTGCCCAAACTCCTCCCTTTTGACTTAATTTTTAGAATTTGCATACGCATCTCGCGATGCATTATTTATCGCATGCTTTATGGCATTATCGCGCGTATTAGGGCCCTAAAGTCCACGATAAGGGTAATCACGATTTGATGAATGACCCCTTTTGTTGGTTATATTTACTCTAATCAATTTATAGCTCTCTTTTTCCCCAAAACTGAAGTTTATCTGATGTAATATTCAAGATGTACGCACTTACCAGCTCTGGGTGTAATCTAGACATATTTTGGACGGTGTGGATGGTGACATAGGATGTTTTACATTACATTTTCTAATAGGCATTTTTATCCCTCTGTTCATATCCACATGCACTGCTTTGCTCAGAATACCTGTAATTTTAAAAAGTAGAATTTAAGATCTAATCCAAAGGATTATGCAGGCCAGAGATCATGTAAATCCTTGTTCCATGATTCATGAACATCAGGCCAACAGTGGTTAAAACATTAATTCATCTTTCTTTGGTCCACAGTTCCTCCAGCATGAGACTACCAGTCAAAGGATAAGTAATTGGGGTGAGAGATCTTGATGAGATATGAATTATGTCTAAGGAAAGCATTATACAAATATAACATAACACAGTCATTCCAATCCAAACCTGTCAGTCCTTTGTAATCCTATCAAATGCTTTACTTCAGCCTCAGTATGCAGTGTCTGACATCATCACTTTCAGTCCCAGGAAATGAAGGAAAAATTTGAGAGACAAGCACAAATTTTAATATTCCAAAAGTTTGATTGCAGAGTCATGAAACACTTAATCCTGGCCACACCTAGTCTTCTCCCTCCTCGATAGCAGGTGGTGCTAGGCTGCTTCAGGTTCACTCTCTCCTTTTAGTTCACTCTCATTCTCCTTATTTGCCACTCATCTTATACTTTCCAGCTGATAAATATGCATAAGCTCATGCATAATCATGTGTTAGCTGGAAGGGCTTTGCCACACTGCAGGTCTTTTCCCCCTCCCCTTTTCTTCGGTGGGGGGGGGGGTGTTCCTGTCGTATTGCAGGTCTTTTCCCCCACCCTTTTTCTTCGGGGGGGGGGGGGGGTAGGCCACGTATGCCTAGCTGTATGCCAGAGTCAACATTGTCTTCATTTCAGATTGCTCCCCCTTGCTCCAAGGGTGTGGGTCCTTCTGACCTTTGGAGTTCCCTTGGCCGGCCCCTGACTCCTGCTTATGAGCTTAAGTAGCAGCATTGTCCTTTTGCCTTGGTTTATTTACACAGGCTCTTACAAACAGGCAGATCTTGATAAATATCTTTTACTGCTTGTTTAAAGTTCTCATTTGGCCAAAGTTTCTTTTCTTTACCTGTGACAGTGTTTCAGCCTGTCAGCACACTGGTCTGCATACTACTTTGGCTATTATGATTCATATTTGGTTCTTTCAGTGGTAAAACATGTGCTATCTCCCTACCATATAGTGAGACCACTTGTAAGATACTCCTTATTCAGAGCACTTTTGTTATCTTTCACCTTTGTACTCTACCATCTTGGGTAAATAGGGATAAATAGGGACTTATCTGGCTAAGCGGCTGCTGCTGAATATCAGGCTAGGTTCAGTGGCCACCACTTACTGGATAACCATTTATCTGGCTAAATAGATAGCTGGATATCTTGGGGGTGGGCAATGGGCTAATCGAGGCGGAGCAATTTATCCAGTTATCTTAACCGGATAAATGCCTATATTCAATCTTATCTGGTTAAGTTAAACTGAATAAGTTAGACCTGCTTATTAGCAGGTCTAAAGTTACCTGGATATATCTCATCCAGTTAACTAGAACTTATCTAGTTATATTTAGCAGCACAGCCGCGCTGCTGAATATCCCTTCTAAGTTATCCAGATAAGTTATATCCCGATAACTTAGATAAGAGGATATTTTGAATATTTGGCCCATACTATTTTGGCTTTTGCCTGAGCATCCAGCTTTCTAGGTCCTCTGCATAACCAGCCAGACACACACAGCTAACGGGTGAACTTTAAAAGGCCCGCGCGCGCAAATACCAGGACATGCGTGCGTGACCGGGCCGTGCACACACCGAGCACATTTTAGAAATGGCCCGGCCACACGTGTAACTCCCAATACACCGGAAGTGCCAAGCCATCCAAAAGGGGCAGGCCGAGACAGCACCATTAGATGCTGACCCAGGGAAGTGCGTGCTGGCAGCCGGCCAGTGTGCGGAACTTACTTTATCTATTCAGATGAAGTAAGTTCCGAAATTTAAAAAAAAAAAAAAAAAAGTAGGAAAAGGGGTTTTAGGGATCAAAAAGTAGAGGCGAAAAGGAAGACAGAGTAGGAAGGGGTATAGGGAAGTTCCCTCCCAGTCCGCTCCTTAATTGGAGCGGACTGGGAAGGATCTGGGAATGGGACAATCGCATCACCGTGCGTTTTATTCAAAACACTCCCCTCCCCTACACGCGCCAATACAAAAATCGGGCACGCAATTGCACACAGGCATCAAATTTTATAACATGCATACGGCAGCGCGCACTTGTTATAAAATTGGTGCGTCCATGTGCACGTGCCGGGAACCGTGTGCACATGGATACCGCATTTTTTTTTTAAATCCACCTTTATGTGAACACCTGCATTTCTGCTAGGATGTAATATTTCATATTGCTCACTTGCCATTTATTCTAGCAACTTCAATACTAGTTGTTGAATTGTTCAAATAGAAACATGACGGCAGAAAAAGGCTGCATGGCCCACCTAGTCTGCTGATCTGTCCAATTAATTTAGCATTATAATTCCCATCAGTTCCTTAGAGACCTGCTATATTTACCCCATGCTTTCTTGAATTCAGATACTGTTTTTGTCTCTACCACCTCCACTGGAAGGGTGTTCCATGTATCCTCTGTAAAAAATGTTTTCTACAATTACTCCTGAGTCTACCGTTTTTCAACCTCACTGCATGACCCTTTGTTCTTCAAAAAGACTCACCTAATGTGCATGGAAATCTTTGAGATATTTGAATGTCTCTATATCTCCCCTATCTCGCCTTTCCTCCAGGGTATACACGTTTTCATCTTTAAGTCTATTCTCCTATGCTTTAGAACAAAGACCACTGATCATTTTAATAGTCACCCTCTGGACAGACTCCATCCTGTTTATATCCTTTTGAAAATGTGGTCTCCAGAACTGTACACAGTATTCCAAGTGAGGTCTCACCAGGGATTTATACAGGGGCAATATCATCTCCCTTTTTCTGCTGACCATTCCTCTCTCTATGCAGCCAAGCCTATTTCTGGATTTTACCGTCACTTTATCCACTTGCTCGGCCACCTTAGGAGCATCAGATACAATCACTTTCAGATCCTTCTCTTCCTTTGTGTTTAGAAGAATGTTACCTCAATACTGTAAATTTCTCTTGGGTTTTGCATCCTAAATGCATTAATCTACATTTTTTCAACATTAAACCTTAGCTGCAAGCCCTCAGACCATTCCTAGAGCTTTGCTAGATCCCTCCTCCTGTTGTCCACATCTTCCTGGCTGTTACACATTTTGCTATCTTCAGCAAAAAGAAAAAAACCTTTTCCCAAAAATTCCTTTTGTTATGTTGGTCACAAAAATGTTGAAAAGTACCAGTGCAAGGACCAATCCCTGAGGCACACCGCTAGTAACATCCCCCTCCTCAGAGAAAACTCCATTTGCCTCTCACTCAGCCAGTTTTTAACCCAGCCAGTCATTCTAGGTTCCATACCAAGGGTGCTCAATTGATTTATATATTTTCTATGCGAACTGTGTCAAAGGCCTTGCTGAAATCCAAGTACACTACGTCTGGCATTCTCCCTTGATTCAAATCTCTGGTTACATAATCAAAGAAATTCATCAGATTTGTCTAAGATATACCTCTAGCAAAACCATGCTGCCTCGAACCTTACAATCCACTGGATTCCAAAAACTGCACTATCCTCTGTTTTAACAGCAATTCCATTAATTTGCTCATCACAGAGTCAGATTAATCAGTCTCTTAATTCCCAACCACCTCCTTTCTTCCACTTTTATGAAAAGGAACCATATCCGCTCTTTTCCAGTCCTCTGAGACTACACTAGCCTCTAAAGAAGCATTGAAAATGTCATTCAGTGGAGCTGCCAGTTCCATAATATCCCCGGATGTATCTCATCCGGCCCCATCGCTTTATCTACTTTAAGTTAAGTTAGTTCCTCATAAACACACTTTTCTGAAAATCGATTGATGTTTACCTCACTTGCAATCTTATTTGTGTTCATTTTGGGCCAGATATTCGTACCTATGCGCGGGCGTAGATTTGTGCGTGCAACCCAATGTGCACAAACCTACACCCGATTTTATAGCATGTGGGGCCTGGGAAAGAAAGTAGGTAGTATAATGGATTGATTGATATGAAACTCTGATACTACCTTAGGTAAAAACTTAGGGTGCGTGCGGAGTACTACCCTGTCGTGCAGAAGTTTAGTGTAAGGCGGGTAGGTAACTAGAGCCTGTAACTCACTAACTCTGCGAGCAGATGTGATTGCCAGAAGAAAAATCACTTTCCACGTGAGATATCGAAGATCACAGGAATGGAGAGGCTCGAATGGTGGTTTCATGAGCTGACCCAAAACTAGGTTAAGGTCCCAAGAAGGGGCCGGAGGGTGCAGTGGAGGTTTAAGAACATAAGAAATTGCCATGCTGGGTCAGACCAAGGGTCCATCAAGCCCGGCATTCTGTTTCCAACAGAGGCCAAAACCAGGCCACAAGAACCTGGCAATTACCCAAACACTAAGAAGATCCCATGCTACCGATGCAATTAATAGCAGTGGCTATTCCCTAAGTAAAATTGATTAATAGCCATTAATGGACTTCTCCTCCAAGAACTTATCCAAACCTTTTTTGAACCCAGCTACACTAACTGCACTAACCACATCCTCTGGCAACAAATTCCAGAGCTTTATTGTGCGTTGAGTGAAAAAGAATTTTCTCCGACTAGTCTTAAATGTGCTACTTGCTAACTTCATGGAATGCCCCCTAGTCCTTCTATTATTCGAAAGTGAAAATAACCGAGTCACATCTACTCATTCAAGACCTCTCACATCTACTCGTTCAAGGTGAAGCAAGCCCTTCAAAAAGCGTGTGACAAGGGGTTGTACTGAAATGGGTACATCCCCCACATCCTTATGGAAGGCGGCTACCGCACTGACATGCATCCTGATGGAAGAAGTTTTTAGACCTGACTTTGATAGGTGCCAGAGGTAGTCCAGAAACTTCATGGTGGAACAGGTAAAAGGATCAAGTGACAGTGAGGAACACCATGACTTAAACCTGTTCCATTTCTAAAAATAAGATTTTCTCATGGAAGGCTTCCGTGAAGCAATCAGGACATGGGAAACTGGCTCCGAAAGATTGAGTGGCTGAAGAATTAACCTTTCAACATCCAGGCAGTCAGGGACAAGACCCGAAGATTGGGGTGATGTAGGCACCCGTCGTTCTGAGTGATCAGAAGCAGGTCCATCCCCATGGGAATGTGCCTGCGAATGGAGAGGTCCTGAAGAACTGGAAACCACACCTGTTGTGGTCAATGAGGGACTATCAGGATCATGGTTCCCTTGTCCTGACGTAACTTCTCGAGAGTCTTGGAGAGAAGTGGAAGTGGAGGGAATGCATATAGGAGACCGGTTGCCCATGAAAGGGAGAACGCATCTCTTGGTAGTGAGTGCTGGCTGCGAGTGAGAGAGCAAAAGTTCTCTACTTTGTGGTTTTGAGGTGACGCAAAGAGGTCTATGTGAGGGTAACCCCAACATTGGTATATTGAGTCCGCTACTGAGGGGTTGAGGGACCACTCGAGCGGCTGAAAGGTGCGACTCAGCTTGTCCACCAATACATTGTCTACTCCCGGCATGAAGGTGGCCCTGAGGTACATCGAGTGGGAGAGGGCTTCCGCCCATATCTGTGCAGCTTCCTGACACAGGAGGTAGAAGCCCGTCCCTGTTTGTTGATGTACCACATGGCCACCTGGTTGTCCGTCTGGATCAGGATGACTTGGTTGGAAAGGCGATCCTGAAACACCCTGAGAGCATATCTGATTGCTCTTAGCTCCAGGAAATTTATTTGGAGTTTGGCTTCCTCTGGAGACCAAGTCCCTTGAGTTTGCAAATTGGCAACATGTGCCCCCCAGTCGAGGTTGGAAGCATCAGTGGTAAGGTTTATTTGAGGATTTTGAGTCTGGAAAGGTAGGCCTTGGAGGAGATTGGCCTGATTTTTCCACCAAGCCAGAGACTGAAGAAGTGGGTCGGTGATGTGGACAAAGAGAAGAGAGAGAGGCCCCCGAGGAGCGGGTACCCCAAATAGAGTGGTCCAATAGTGGAGGCAGAGTAGCTAGGTACGGAGAGCGAATCCGTTAGGAAACCTTTGCTAATTCGACGGCTAGCAATCGCGTAGGCTATTTGTACCCGGGATGTGTGATGTCATCACAGGGGGACGCCCCTGAGGTTTGCGCCAAAGAAGGTACTTGAAGCAGGGCCGCACGGCACGCACCCCCTAAGGCAACTGGACAGCATGACGGGAGGCAGTGCCCAAGCCGGGCCGGGGACGCCGAAGAGGACGGCAGGCAGACACCGCGGCAGCCAAACATCTGTCAATCTCCTCTTTGGAGGAGTCGCCAAAGAGGTAAGGAGGGCAGAGTGGAGACGTCGGGCAGCAACAGTCATAACATTGCTGAAGACTCATGGAGCAGATGCTAGGCCAAACGGGAGCACTCTGTACTGATAGTGCTTTGGGCCTACCAGGAATCTCAGAAATCTGCGATGAGACGGAGTGATGGCTTTATGCGTGTAAGCGTTCCTGGAGATCTAGAGAGAAGAGCCAGTCCCCTCTTTGCAGAAGAGGAAGGAATGAACCCAAGGTTATCATTTTGAACTTTTCTTGTTGGAGGTACTTGTTGAGGGCATGTAGGTCCAGAATTGGACGAACGCCGCCTGACTTTTTGGAGATTAGAAAGTACCGGGAATAAAATCCAAGGCCCTGTTGGGAGTAGGGCACTGGTTCAATTGCTCTGGATCGAAGAAGGAGAGAGACTTCCTGGTCCAGGAGTAGTGAATGGTCTGATGTTCCCCACTTCAGCCGAGGTGGGGAATCCGGTGAGATGGAGAGAAAGTTCAGGTGATAACCTTGAGAAATTATGGCAAGTGGTACAATCGACCTCCCACTGGTACATGTGGCAGTGGAAGCTGGCTGCTACTCTCTATGCAGGAGCAGTGGCATAGCCACGGGTGGGCCTGGGTGGGCAGCTGCCCACCCAACTTAGACCCAGGCCCACCCAACTGGCACCGGAACTGCAAGGCTGTTGCGGGATCCCATCCCTGCGACAGCGAACAAGAGAACCCATGCCTCGCGCACCATCACTGCACACATGGGGAAGCACTGCTGCTGCCGTATGGGCAACCAATCTTCCTGTTTGTGGGGGGGGAGCGGAAGCGCCGCGCACAGCTTCCGCTTCCTCCCCCCAAAGCAGGAAGATCAGCTGGCCTCTCCTGCTGCCACCGGCCTCCTGCTATCTTCGGGCCATACGGACCGCCGAACTTCCTGTTTAGTGGGGGAGCGGAAGCGCAGCGCACAACGTCCGCTTCCTCCCCCTCCCCCCCCAAGCAGGAAGATTGGTGGGCCCTATGGCCCGACCCCGAAGATAGCAGGAGGCCAGTGGCAGCAGGAGAGGTCAGCTGATCTTCCTGCTTTGGGGGGAGGAAGCGGAAGCTGTGCACGTGCTTGAATGTGTATGTGTGGATGAGAATGGGAGTGTGTGTATGTGGGTGAAAATTGGAGCCTGTGTGTGTGGGTGGGAATGGAAGCTTGAATATGTGTATGTGGGTGAGAATGGGAGTCTGGATTTATGTGTGTGGGTGACAATGGGTGCCTGGATGTGCGTCTGTGTGTGCATAAGAATATAAGCCTGGGGAGGGGTGAGAAAGTGAGAGCTTGTATGTGTGTCTGCAGAGAAAGTGAGCTTGTATGTGGGGGGGGGGGGGGGGGGGGGGGGAGAGCATATGAGAGTGAGATCGTGAGTGTGTGAGGGGGAGTCTGTGAGGGAAAGCGTGTATGTGTGTGTGTGTGGAAGGGAAGAAGACAATAATAGAAGAAAGACACTGAAAAGGAATTAGGAAATGAGCGACAAGGGAAAAAATGAGAAAAAGAGACCAGGACCAACTGATTAGAAAAATACAAAGATCAGACAACAAAGGTAAAAAAAAAAAATTATTTTGAGATGTTAGCAATTTAAATATAAGCAACACAACCGCTCTCTCAAAATTTATGGACAGGTAGTAGCCTTGTATAAAATCGTAATAATAAGAAGGCTAAAGTACCACAAATCACTGTGAATTATGTTTGTATCATTAAGCAGACCTCATACTTAGGCGTAGATGTGAATGCTATTCTGCATAACGATTTACACCAGTAGTATAATCATGGGTCAGAAAAGAATGTTATATGCTAGTGAGTCCAAAGTGAAAAGAATCCAAAGTTGATGTAGCATGACATTTCCCATTGTATTCATCGTTGCAGAATTTCTTAACTCATCATAGTATCAACATTCAATTTCTGTGCAGGCAAGAATTATATCAGACTCCCTGAAGAAGGAGATTTTCTCCGAAACACTGCGTGCCGGACAGCGTCGGATTTTCCTTACCCCAGCCGGATTATATTTTGGTTTGCTGCACTTGTGCTCTCACCTGCAAAATTTGGACTGGAGAGCTCTACAAGATAAGTGTATATCGATTCAGCTTCAGACATGGAAGCATTTCAAAAAATGCCTCACTGTGACCAATGATTAAAAAAAGGCCCTTGCCGCTGAAAGCTTTTTTAAGCCTGGAGCCCCTCGGGCACCTTATATGAGGTCACTTTGAGTCTTCTCTTAAATTTCTTTCCCATTACACAATATACAGGATTTGTATTATTATAGTGTTATCAGTGATTTCCTGATTATCGTGGATTCTAGATTTGTTGTATTGATGACAATTTGGAGCATACAGGTTGAGCAATGTAACCAGTTCTGTACCCAGTCTGAGTATCAACAGGATATAACGACCCACGGGGTCCAGTATTTGCTTAATCACTTCATGTGTACGAGAAGACGAGATAAGTAAACCCACCCCCGCATATCAAGAACCGGTTGTGCTGGTGGCTAGGTACTGTTATTATTTGTAAGGTTTTGGGTGGACCCTTGGACACTGGCAGATGACCACGCCCACAGGGGAAAGTCCCGTGAGAGGCCACAGGTCAGGCTCAGCTTTAGGACACACAACACAGAATTATCTTTTATTAAACAGAGTTGAGAAGCCACCAGAGGTGGCAGTAGTGGGTAGAGATGAAGCCCGGCTGGGCTTGTAGTCCCCCAGGACACTGGAACAGCAATCCCTCAATAGCTGTGCTGTAGTGGAGAGAAAATGAGATAGTGAGTACAGTGGAGCATACACAGGGTTCTGGTATAGAGCCTCGTTGGTTGATTACTCACACAGCAGTTTCTCCCGGAAGGTAACACAGAAGCTGGAATAGAGGCAGGCCATCGAGGAGCGAGTACCTGGTTCCAGGGAACAGCTCTGAGAGAATATAGATGATAACTCACAGATGGTGTAGGCAGTGGATTCTTCCAAGCAGACGTGAGCTCAGGCAGCGAGTCCGGGAACATAGGCCCTCAAGGAGCGAGTACCGCTTCCAGACAGCGACCTGAAAGAAAAGAGAGAGGCCCCTGAGGAGCAGGTACCCCGATAGAGTAAGTCCAATTAAGGAGAGGCAGAGTAGCTAGGTATGGAGAATGAATCCCATCCGTAAGGAGTCCCTTGCTAACTCTATTAGCTAGCAAACAGAGTAGGCTTTTGTATTCGGGATGCGTGACGTCATCACAGGGGGACGCCCCTGAGGTTTGCGCCAAAGAAGGAAAAAGAAGCAGGGCTGTGCGGCGCGCGCGCCCTATGGTAGCTGAACAACATGGCGGGATGCAGCACCTAAGCCGGACCAGGGATGCTGGAGAGGACGGCAGGCAGACACCGCGGCAGCCAGGCATCCATCAACAGCGGGAGGAGTCGCCAAAGAGGTAAGGAGGGCGGAGTGGAGACGTCTGGCAGCGACAGTCTTAACAGGTAAATATTGGGAAATCCCTTAGGGGAGAGTAAACTTTCGTATCGCTTGCGCATGTGGGTCTCTTGAATAAAGACTATTTGAGTCTTATGAAGAATGATCTCTGAATATAAAAGTTGGCGCTTTCAATAAGAATTGAGCCCCTTCACATTGAGAGACATTATCCTAATCGCCATGATTATCTATTTCCAAAAATGGGGTAGCTACCACCTGTTTCTTGCAGAGTATACGAAGCCAGGGCAATAGAGAACCTGAGCCCTGAGTAACATATTGATTATGAAAGAGCATCTCAAGGTGGATCGTGCACATTCTCCTGGGAATTTAGAATAGAGGGTTGGACCCCCTGCTCTATGCGGCCAGGTCTCTCCCTGCCCAGGAGGCAATGGCAAACAAACAAGTAAGGGCATCATTCCTTCCCCCCCCAGCCCAGCCTAGCAATATTAAAATTGAGAAACATCTATAAATGAAACACAATTTAGAAACAAGGTGTCCTTTAACTGCACATCCCATCGCTCCAAAACGCTGCGCACGAGACGGCACGACATAGAACAAGTATACAGTTTACTACCAAGTTTAGCTCAGACCTTTCTCTGTCGCAGTTGGGTCGGCCGAGGTACTTCCCGATTGTCGTTGCAGCCTGCGACCTCCTTTTTCTATTCTGCGCCACTTGGGAGGTATCAGGTGGAAGATGATGCCGGCGCTATCTTAGGAGATTCAACAGGGAGGTGGATTCCCGCTTTCTTGAAGGCTGCAATGGCATCTGTAACCAACCAAATGCGTGTTGAGGTGCCCTGTAGCGAGAACTGCAATCCAAAGGGGTAGACCCACCGGTACTTAATTTGTTCCCGCCGAAGATATCCGGTTACCTCTTAATTCATAGCGCTTACAGAGCGTGCTGGGGGCCAGATCTTGAAAAATAGCTATTGAGTGCCCCTCCCACTGCCAGCTCTGCTGCTCCCTGGCTATATCATAAATCCGCGCCTTTTGAGAATAGTTATGGAGGCAAATTATGATGTCTCTGTTCCGATTGTTTGGCCGGGGGCCCAAGGCTCTATGCGCACGGTCAATTTTTATGAGTGGGGACTTTGGCATCTATCATCTTGTTTTCCTAATGGCATTTTTTAGATCGCCTACATTCTTGTTTCTTGGGTTCAACATTGGGGAAGCCATGGATCAGAATAAAGCGACAGATGCTCTCTGCAGTCCGGAAGGCATCTGCATAAGCGGGTTCTTCTGGAATGCCTTGAATGCGTAAGTTACAGCGTCTATGACAATTCTCTAAATCCTCGATTTTATCGAGGAGCTGATCAATATCAGCCCGATCTGTTTTTTGGTTTGCCACGACCTCTGTTAAAGTTTCAGCCTGGTGACCCACCCGGATATTGATTTCGACTCGGTTATGTAGTGTCGCCATATCCTCCCGGATCTCTGCTATTGAAGCAAGCAGATTCTGGGATGGTTGTCTGATATCTGCTCTTATTTCTTGAAACCACCCGCAGATCTCTGCTCGGGAAGGTAAATCCAGAGGGTCTCCCCCTACAGTGGAGGTGTTAGTGGGCTCCGCGTGGAGCGGGTCGTCTTCATTGCTTGCGGCCTGAGTGTCAGCGGGGAAATCGTCCGCATGTTTGCTAAATGCAAAATGTTTTAGGTCTCCTGTTTTATGCTTGGTAGACATAGCGATAAGATTTCTTCAACTCGTCTGCGTGTTTTTGTGCTTGGTGGACAATTTTGTGCTGAATTTTACCTCAATGTAACGGCTGGAGGTGTGGAGCCAGGGTTTTAGGCGTCCAATCTTGGTCGGCTGCCCTCTAGCACCCCCCCCCAGTAAAAACTTTTTAAAATATATCCAAAGCAAAAAGCCTGTGAGGGAGTCAGTTGGACCTTTACATGATCGAGGGGTTAAAGGGGCACTTAGAGAAGATAAGGCCATTGCGGAAGGATTAAACAATTTCTTTGCTTCGGTGTTCATTGATGAGTATGTTGGGGAGATACCCGTTCCAGAGAAGGTTTTCATGGGTAATGATTCAGATGGACTGAACCAAATCATGGTGAACCTAGAAGATGTGGTAGGCCTGATTGACAAACTGAAGAGTAGTAAATCACCTGGACCGGATGATATACACCCCAGGGTTCTGAAGGAACTCAAAAATGAAATTTCTGATTTATTAGTTAAAATTTATAACTTATCATGCGCTTTCCTTTGTTTTTCTGCAATATATATATAAAATACTCTTAATAATAAGTAATGCATCGATAAACTCACCATTTCTTTCTCTCTTTGTCGATATCTGGTTTACCACATACAGGTTAAGGAGGTCTAAACTAACAGAATTGGTTTTAGGGGGTGATGTTGATACTTCCAGCAACTCCATCTTTGATTTCAGCTTTTTCTTTTCAAAGAATTCCTGCATTATAAAAACAATGAAACAGGAAAAGTATTTATAAATGAGTTGAAAAATTAGAGAACTGTATAATACAACAGTTTGATTACACCTTTGATTTTGTGTTTCCATATTTTGACAGATGTTACATTTTTGGCTTTAGTGAGTGCATGCTAAGAGCAAGGCAGCTAGTATACTGTGCTATTTCCATGCATCTGCTAAAGCCTCATTTGCTTATGATGAACCTTTTCATGTGCTAACTGTAGTGACGAGCAAAGGTATGAAGGGATTTCCATGTAGCCGACCTACATATTTCTTGCGGCGACACCGAATAAGACTCCGCACAAGAAGTCGCTTGAGAACGTAAAGAATGAGCTTTTAGGCCCTCAGGAACTGCTCGGCCCTTGCAAATGTAGGCCAAAGAAATCGCCTCCTTCAACCAGCGAGCGATCGTAGCCTTAGAAGCTTGCTTCCCCCTGCTGAGTCCACTCCACAGAACAAAAAGATGATCGGAAACCCGAAAATCATTAGTGACCTCAAGATAATGCAATAAGACTCGTTTGACATCGAGACGATGAAGATCACTATTACCAGATGCCGCGATATCCTCTGGCGAAAAAGAAGGAAGTTCCACGGACTGGTTAACATGAAAAGACGAGACCACCTTAGGTAAGAAAGAAGGGACGGCCTTGAGAGAGATGCCCGAGTCCGAGAGACGCAAGAAAGGGTCTCTACAGGAAAGAGCTTGAAGCTCAGATACTCTCCTGGCAGAGCAAATAGCGACCAAGAAGACAGTCTTGAGAGTCAAGTCTTTGAGAGTGGCTCGACGGAGAGGCTCAAACGGAGCCGAACAAAAAGCTCGAAGAACCAAGTTTAAACTCCATGAGGGACAAATAGACCGGTCAGGTGGTTTCAAGCGCTTAGCCCCCCTGAGAAAACGAACAACATGCGGATGAGAGGCGACTGCCCGACCTTTGATGGTGCTCAGGAGGGAACCAAGAACCGAAACCTGAACTCGCAGGGAGCTAACCAAAAGGCCCTTGGAGAGACCACGCTGAAGAAAAGTGAGAATCACCACAACCGAAGGTGAACATGCTTCGAGTCCCCCCCTGTCGATTTATGTAAGCCACCGTGGTGGAGTTGTCTGATAGAACCCGGACAGCTTTGTGTCAAATCAGAGGAAGAAAGAATTTGAGAGCCAGGCGAACCGCTCGAGCTTCTAAACGATTGATGTGCCACCGAGACTGGGAGAGGGACCAGAAACCTTGAGTCGTTTGAGATTGGCAGACGGCCCCCCAACCAGAGAGGCTGGCATCTGTCGTCACAATGACCCAAGAGGGAGTCAGAAGAGGCATCCCCTTGAGAAGGTGTGCCGGGGAGAACCACCATTGTATACTGGCAATGGTAGAGTCGGAGAGAGGGAAAATCTCTTGGTACAGTTCGGACATCAGTTTCCAACGGGATAACAATGCTGTCTGTAAAGGAGCGAGTGCCTGGTTCCAGGGAACAGCTCTGAGGTGAAGAGGGTGGTACTCACTGATGTTGAAGATTAGCGAATTCTTCCAGGCAGAAGAGAAGGTAGGAGTAGGCAGCGAGTCAGGGAACATGGGCCCTCGAGGAGCGAGTACCAGTTTCCTGATAGCAACCTGGAAAGCAAGTGAGGCCCCTGAGGAGCGGGTATCCCGTTAGCGTTAGAGAGTCCAATAGAGATTGGAGAGGCAGAGTAGCTGGGTACGGAGAGCGAATCCCATCCGTAGGATTCCCATAACTCAAAGGCTAGCAAACATTGTAGGCTTTAAATATCCGGGCATCATGACATCATCACGGAGGTTCACACCAAGTAGGAAATAAGACACACCCTATGGTACAAGCAGAGCATGGCGGGAGGCAGCACCCAAGCTAGTCCAGGGATGCCGGAGAGGATGGCAGGCAGACGCCGCGGCAGCCAGGCGTCCATCCACAGCATGAGGAGGAGCAAACAAAGAGAGGTAGGCAGAGTGAAGCCGTCGGAAAGGGACGGTTGCAACAATTATACAAGCAGGCTTCACTGTTCAGTGTGTTAATAAATAATATGGAAAAAAGTGAGCAGTATTGGCCCCAGCACAAATCCTTGAGGGTCACAACTGTTTAACTTATGTATTTATTTATGAATATTTGATATTCTGTCTTCTCAAAGTTGGTCTCAAGGAGGATTAGAACAACTTAAAATAGACTTGAAATTTGCAATTAGCGTAGCAGTGTGAGCCAGCATTGGAAACCCATTTGTGAATAGTTTCAAGACTCGGTTGTGTCCTGTTTCGTATAACAGTCCCTTGTCAGGAGTTCAGGTAGTTGAGTTGAAGATAGGAATGGCTTTTCAGCCAGGCCTTCTCTTCGCTTTTTTTTCCTGAACTTGAGGTAGTAATGGCTATAGACATAGATCTAGTGGTACTTTGTCCAAATATTTGGTATGTAAAAGCTGAAAGCACAGTCTCATGCAGGACAATCTGGCAGTGATCAGCAAAGAGGAAAGAAGAGCCATTCCAGCAGACTGGAATTAGGCTTGAAGTTGATGATGTACAAATTTTATTTTATGCAATATGTCAAATGTGAGATGTGAGCCAAAGCACTGTAAAAGTGAGTGAAATGATAAATTACTACTTACCTTATCATTTCCTTTTCTTTAGGACAGTCAGATGAATCCAGAACAAGTGGGTTATGCATTCCTACCAGCAGATGGAGTCAGAGTAAACTGACATCGCAGTATATACACTCCTGCCAATATTCTCTTCAAAAGTATCTGTGGACAGACTAGCAAAAGACTTGATGAAAAACAGATAACCACTGCAATTCTCCTCCAACTTGGAGCCCAGACAAGAATGTAATAACACTAGTCTAGGGACTGCAGTATCACTTACCAGTAAGCCCTATAACACACAGGAGGATCATTATGCAATCATACAGGAGCCAAAGGAGGGAAAGCTGGATTCATCTGATTGCCCTAAAGAAAAGCAAATTATCAGGTAAGTAGTAATTTCTCATTTCTTAGCGTCCAGTCAGATGAATCCAGAACAAATGAGATGTACACAAGCTACTCCTGAATAGGGTGGGAGGCTGCCGGCGTCGGCCCATCGGGGCCAGGGGAAGTGGACTCGGGGCAAGCCTCCTGCGAGGCCTCTGAGGTGGTCCCTCAAAATTAAAAACAAAAAAACCAACACCACAGAACGAAAAATAAAAAAAAAAAAACGGCACGGCAGCAACCCGAAGCAAAGAAAACTTAAAAAAAGAAAAGGAAACCCGGTAAGCCCGCCCCAGAAACCCCGTTGGCTCCCGCGACTCCCAGAGCCCCTTAAAGGGCTCAGGCGGATCCAGGCTCACCCTTTTCTGCCTGCGCCGCCGTCCTGCGCTCCACCCTCAGCTCGGGTCGGCCCTCCCCGCGCGGTCGGCGTCGGCCCATCGGGGCCAGGGGAGGTGGACTCGGGGCAAGCCTCCCGCGAGGCCTCTGATGTGGTCCCTCAAAATTAAAAACAAAAAAACCAGCGCCACAGAACGGAAAAAAAAAAAACAAAACGGCACGGCGGCGACCCAAAGCAAAGAAAACTTAAAAAAAGAAAAGGAAACCCGGTAAGCCCGCCCCGGAAACCCCGTCAGCTCCCGCGACTCCCAGAGCCCCTTAAAGGGATCAGGCGGATCCAAGCATCACGCGCCTACTAAGGAGCGCGACAAAGGGGCCTGCCCCTTTGTGCGCCCCTTAGTGCGCCAGATCATCGAAGCAGAAGCCACCCACACTACCGACCAAGATTCCAACCGCGCTTAACCTAAGCGCCACTTCAACAGCTCTCCTCATACACGCGCCCAGCCTCTCCAGCATCCTTTCAGCATTCATCCAGTCTCTCCAGCATTCATCCCAGCATTCATCCAGCCTCTCCAGCATCCATCCCAGCATTCATCCAGCCTCTCCAGCATTCATCCAGCCTCTCCAGCATCCATCCCAGCATTCATCCAGCCTCTCCAGCATTCATCCAGCCTCTCCAGCATCCATCCCAGCATTCATCCAGCCTCTCCAGCATTCATCCAGCCTCTCCAGCATTCATCCCAGCATTCATCCAGCCTCTCCAGCATTCATCCAGCCTCTCCAGCATTCATCCCAGCATTCATCCAGCTTCTCCAGCATTCATCCCAGCATTCATCCAGCATCCATCTCCAGCATTCTTAGCTCTAACTACAGCCTCCCTCCGTAGCAAAGCGCACTCTGCTCTGCCCTGCCTCCCATTCTGCCCAAACTCCTTCACTCCAACATGCTCTTTCCCACCATTCCGATCATTCCTTATCACAGGAGACCAGCAGCAACTACTACATGCCAATCAATCACCAAACATCAACAACAACAAAAAAGACTCATCCCCATCATGCTTTCACCACTTAACCAAGTACAAGGTCTTACCCTTTTCTCCCTAACTCTGTTAAATGCCCAATCACTCACAAAAAAACCCCATCTTCTATTTGACCACCTCTTGGACGAATCGCCAGACCTATGTGCAGTTACAGAAACCTGGCTCAAACCAGAAGACACGGTACTGCTGAATCAATTACCTATCCACATTTACGACATATTCTCCATTCCCAGAAAGAAGAAAAGAGGAGGAGGTCTACTCCTTGCTGCAAAAAAAATCTGGGGCTAACACTTCAATCAACTATCTCATCCAGCTCTCTTGAATTTGCAGTTTTCAAATCGGCTCAACTTCAAATAGGTCTCACTTATGCCCCACCTGGATGCCTAGATTCTGACCTATCTCCCCTGATAGAAATTATAGCTAAATACATAAACTCTGATGCCCCGGCCATCCTGTTAGGCGTCCATGTGGACGCCACTCCGCTTCCCTCTAACCGCCACTCCGCTTCCCTCTAACCGCGAATCCTTCCTTAATACTCTTTCCTGCATGGGCTTCAAACAACTTATAAAGGAGCCCACTCACAAAGCAGGGCACACCTTGGATTTAATTTTTATTAACCAAAGCCTATCCCAAGCATCCCACATTGTCTGTCAGCCAATTCCCTGGTCTGACCACAAACTTATCTCCACGTCATTCCTCAACCAACTCTCTACGCCCTCCTCCTCACAGAAAGCCACAATTCAACTCAGAAAATTATGCAATCAGGAAACCTTAATCTCTCACCTATCTCCAGAACTTAACCATTTGGACCTCACAGACGCAGACACTGCCTTATCCTCATGGTCCAAAATAACGAGTAAAGTGGCAGATTTGATCTGCCCCCTAAAAACTAGGGTTATCCTCTCAAACAAGGACATGAAAAAACCCTGGTTCTCTCCAGAATTAAAATCCATGAAACGCGAACTTAGAAAAAGGGGAACAGAGCTGGCGCAGGAATCCTTCCGCCTCAAACCTAGCTTCTTTCAAATCTTTCATGCACCATTACAGGATCAAAATTCTTCAGACAAAAAAAGATTTCTACTCCCAGAAAATCCATAATTTCATCTTTGATCCAAAAGCCCTTTTCTCACTGGTTTCTTCTCTTACTAAACCTCCAGTTCCGGCTATCCCAGATGACAAAGCAGCTCTCAAATCCATTGAACTTGCCAACTACTTCAAAGACAAAATAACTAATTTACTGGCCGCCCGCACAACGCTTACATCCCCGGGCCAATCATGTCCTCTTCTCACGGCACCACCTCTCATCTCTATGACTAATCATCCTTTCAGAGCCTCATCGCCTCTTAAGGCATTCATGGAAGAATTCGAATCAACTTCCTCACTAGAAATAGAATCACTACTGAGGAAACTAAAACCAGCCTCCCACCCTTTTTGATGCGATTCTTGCTAATCTTCTCATTTTTAGCGCCACTGAAGTCTCTAAGCCCATCTCGCATATCATCAATGCTTCCTTAGCACAAGGTCATGTCCCCGACCCTCTCAAACTGGCTATCTTAAAACCCCTTCTAAAAAAAAATAACCTCTCTACAGACAACCCAGCAAACTTTCGTCCTATTGCAAACCTTCCTATCATCGCCAAGATCCTAGAGAGAATTGTCAACAAACAACTCTCCGAGTTTCTAGACAACAACAATATCCTCTCCCCAGCTCAACTAGGATTTCACAAAGCTAGAAATACAGAATCTCTCCTTATTTCTCTGTCAGATATCATCCTCATGAACCTGGAAAAGAAACGGCCCTGTCTTCTCATCCTCCTAGATTTATCGGCCGCATTCGACACAGTGAACCATCAATGTCTCATAGGCTAGCGGAGATCGGCATCAAAAATACCATACTAAACTGGTTCAAGTCCTTCCTCCAAAATAGGCATTACAAAGTCAAGATTAACAGCAAAGAATCCCCCCCTTTCATCTCTTCCCTAGGAGTTCCTCAAGGTTCATCTTTATCACAGACACTATTCAATATCTATCTTCTCCCCCTTTGCAATCTACTCTCCGAGCTGAAACTTACATATTATCTTTATGCAGACGATGTCCAAATCCTGATACCGATCACCGACTCGCTGCAAAAAACTCTTCTCCATTGGAATGCCTGTCTCATCCACATTAACAACCTCCTCTCAAAGCTTAATTTGTTACTCAACACCGACAAAACAGAATACATCCTAATCACACAAGATGGCAGCGTACCACTAAATAACGATCAACAGCCAATGTCCCCTACTTTCTCTCCCAAGGTAAGAAACCTCGGGGTAATCATAGACAGCCAAATGACCTTCACAGGCTTCATCAACAACACAGTAAAGGAGTGTTATTTTAAACTCCAAGTTCTAAAACGACTAAGACCCCCTCCTCCATTTCCACGATTTTAGGTCAGTTTTACAAGCCATCATATTTTCCAAAATTGACTATTGTAATTCACTCCTTCATGGCCTGCCTGATATTTCACTCAAACCTCTACAGCTATTACAGAACGCCACAGCCAGGATCCTCACAAAATCCAATAAGAGGGACCATATAACTCCAATTTTAAAGAATCTACATTGGCTACCAATTAAGTTTAGAATCCTTCATAAACTACTAACAGTCATTCACAAAGCCATACATAACATTACTCCTCTGGATCTTACAATACCTTTGCAACTCCACACCTCGATCCGTCCAATTAGACTAGCCCAGAGAGGCACGCTTCAAGCACCCACAATCAAGACCTCTTTCAGTAAGAGAGCTATTTCCGCCTCAGGCCCCAAGCAATGGAACCTGCTCCCTCCTGAACTGAGGCTGGAACAATGTCCAATCACCTTTAAGAAGAGACTTAAGACTTTGTTGTTCAAACAAGCCTTCCCATAACTACTCACCTCAGCCTTGGATCTTATCCGCATCATGAGTAGACTATCCAACTTGAGGCCTTCACAGTCCTCCCCTATTTAATTTCCTTACCTTTCGCCCAAGTTATATAAACCCTACTCTCTACACTTGCTTCACCCATTTTATGTTTTCGTGGTTATTTCTACCCTGTTCATTGTTTTATCCAGGTTATTCTTCCCTGTTCATTGTAAAACAAGACTTTGTCTATGTTATTTTGCTGGTTGTAATGTAAACCGAAGTGATAATTAATCTTGTTAATTGAACCTCGGTACATAAAAGTTATAAATAAATAAATAAATAGTCAAAACCATACATATAGGAGGAAGTGACGTCATCCTAGCTGAGCTCCCTCAACACCAATCTTTTTTCCTACTTTACAGGAGACATACTGGCTTAAAAATCCTCACAATTAATGCATTAACAGCCCGAACATCGGCAGAGATGGCCACGAAGAGGAAAAAGCAAGTTTGCTTACCGTAAACGGTGTTTCCGTAGATAGCAGGAGGAATCAGCCATGCTGTCTGCGAGCATCGCGACCGGGTCAGTAGGCGGAGTTTTCTCAAAGAGTACAGAGTACTTGGAAATAGGTTCTGTTTATTTGTAGACTGTCTAGGGAGGTGGGCTGGGAATGCATGGCTAATTCATCCTGCTATCTACGGAAAGCAAATGTTGCTTACCTGATGTAACAGGTGTTCTCACGGGACAGCAGGATGTTAGTCCTCACAAATGGGTGACATCGAGGATGGAGCCCTGTACGGAAAACTTTTCTGTCAAAGTTTCAACAAGCTTTGACTGACACTGGCACACTGGGTGCACTGAGCATGCCCAGCCTGCAATTATCCCTGTGAGCCACAGGTGTCTCCCTCAGTCTCGTCTTATAGCTAAAAAGCGCAAGCGAAACTAAAATAAAAGTATACAGACCCAACTCCGCGGGGTGGCAGGCGGGTTTCGTGAGGACTAACATCCTGCTGTCCCGTGAGAACACCTGTTACATCAGGTAAGCAACATTTGCTTTCTCACAGGACAAGCAGGATGGTAGTCCTCACAAATGGGTGAGTACCGAGCTGAGGATGCCCGGGAATGCACCAGATACACCGCAGATGCGCAAAGGCGTAACGACTGAGGTGGAAATGGGAACGGAGGGCATCCGCAACACCATAATGGGTTCGTGGAAGGATGTTGGGTAGTGAATTGAAAAAAGTAAGAGTAGGCGGACTGGCCAAACATGGAGCATGCCGGCTAGTCAAATGTAAGCAAAAATAGGCTGCGAAGGTATGGAGAGGACTCCAGGCTGCAACCTGATAAAAAAGTACAAGCAGCAGTAACCAAAGGGAAGCTGTTAAGGCTAAGACGGACACAACAGTATGTGGATACCCACAGTGTTGTAGTGAAATGTCTGCTTGTTGGTAGGAAAGGAAATATAGACCACTTAATCAGAAGGATTAGGTCTGTGTGGCCACTGGAAGTAGCAGCTTGACCCTTGCATGAAGGAAAGAGTCAAGTGGAATTCACATGGAATGCAGTGCAATGTAGATAGAATGTAAGCGCAGCATTACTGTCCAGGAATGTGGAAAACCCACTCTCTCCCTAGGGCGAGAGAGAGAGGTTAGGAAAAATTAATAGAGTATTTCCTGAGGAAAGGAGATACAACATCTACCTGAAAAGGATAGAAAGTTGAATGCGTAGAACTACTCAGTGGCAGAGGAACGGAGTCAGGTGAGTATGGAAAGAGTGCATAACTCACGGACCCTGCTGGCAGGAATGACATTAAGAGGGAAAGAAGTTCCCTTGCCAAACTGTGGAAGAGAGGAATGGAAAGGCTCAAACGTAGAATGTATGTGACTTATAAGGAGAATATATATGTTCATTCCGTGATTAGAGAAATAGAGGCGGCTTGATCAGTGGATAATCCATGGTAAGCCGACTCAGAGAGGATTACCGAAAACAGGAACCCAACTCCCAAAACGATACACCTCCTAAGAGAAAGGTGTATCTATGTGGAGGATGTCTGGAGAACAGAATCCGAGGGAGTAAGAAAAAATGGTGGAAAAGTAAAAGGGGTAATACCTCTTTTTTTTTTTTTTTTTTTTTTTTAAGCGTCAGGAGGTAAAGCCTGCCATATTAAACGGCAAGATTTATGTTTAGAAGGTTATGTGACGCTACCAGAACCTAAGAACATCAGTAAGTCTATGATTTGGGACTGACTGGTGAGGGAATAAAAAGTTACTGATATGATGGATTGAGAAGTATGGGAAGCATACTGATCTCAGTCAGAGAGTGGGGAAAAGAATACCGAACCCCATCCCAGTTCAACATTAGAAGAATGCTGGCTACGAGAGGCAGCAGAAGAGATATATTGAAGAGGCCTTTGATGGAAGAAAAGGCATCTAAGGGAACGCATAGGAAACATGTGCAGGGAGCAGAACCTGTGCATCGTATGGAATGATGCAGACGCCGAGGAAAGTTTAGTTAAACTCAGCGTTAAAAGATTTGCCCTGTACACATGTAATTGAGACCATTCGAGAGGATAGAACCTACGTGGAGAAGGTCTGATAGAGCGTTCATTAAATCTCTTAGATATGTGGCCCAAGGTCGCATGAAGTGAACAAGGGCCAAGGGTAGAGCTGCGCAGCTGTCTAGCAGAGCAGCTAAGAGGTAATGCGTGCTTATGAGTTGGAAAGCACATTGTCCCTATGCTGTCTGTCTGTATGCACAAAGAATTGTTGCAAAAGCAGTATTGGAAGGCATAAGGGCATAACTCATGGGTGCAACGTCCAGGAAGTTTATGAGAAACTATGCTGGAGTGCAATAGATGCATAATGGGTTGAAAGCTTTCAGGAGAAACTTTATAACCCTAAGGAATTGCGAGCATGAGTCGAAGGAGACTAGGTCCTAGTTCGAACTGGGATAAGAATCAGGGACGAAAGCAATGAAACCACTTAGGTCCATTGAGTATAGAATGTCACTGAATATAACCCATAGCAGTTTTGAATTATGAGAAAAATGCATAGTGGGAAGAAACCCCATAGCCCAACCATGAAAAGTTGAAAGGCTGAGGTTATGGAAAATATGCGCAGGGACATATAACAATGTATCAGAATGTCTGTGCGCATGCTGGACAAGAGGGTCTTAAGACTGTGGTGTCCAGAAGTGTTACAGAAGGGATTTATGGCAGTGACAGTAATCCCAGTTAGTAAATGTATAGTGAGTCCTGAAAAAAGTGAGAGCTCCTTGCATGTACTGAAAGTGGTTAGCAGTAGTCTATGCAAGGAAAGTGAATGATGTTACACTCCGCAGAGAAAACAGCATTCACCAACAGTGATGCAAGAGACAGTTCACTTACCGAAGCTGGTGCCAGCGGCAGAGCTTGGGGTTGTAATGTTGACTCACCATAAAGCACATAGAAACATTAAAATAATGTACTTACTGCAGTATGGAGTGATGGTAACCAAAGATACCATTGTACCTGTGACGTCTAAAGAAAGTTGGATTTTCTTAGGTCCAGGATGTGCGGAGTGTAACTATTTTCTGTTAAAAGAAAGAATAGTGCAATTAAAACTCCCCAACCCCCCTCCCTTCTCCCCTCTGCACTTCGTAGCGCCTGGGGGAGTGTACCGGGACTTTGGTACAAGGTGGGGTGGCCGCTCTGATATCTGACCAGATGGGAGACCAGGAGGTGTCCCAATGGAGGATATCATGTAGGCTACTGCAGGTGTGTGAGCGGTAAGTGGTACCCGCATTTCTGTATGCTGTACAAGGAGACACTGAGACCTGTGGCCAGGCCTCAAGGTGGACTTGTACATGGGGCAATGGTTGCTGAATCTCATGTTTAGCAGATCAGCCAATGCAGCTGGACCTTGGTTGGGAGGGAACCAAGAGTCAGAGCATTGGTTGGCACAGGGACTTGTTACTGACAAGAGAAGAAGCCCTGCTGCAATCCCAAGAAGATAGAGGGGTTCTCCTGATATTGTGGCTAACATAGCTAACATAGCGATATGTGACACTAATACAGTTCTAAAAGGCACATGACCCAGAACTTTTCGAACCACGGTCCGAATGGGAGAACACAACTCTATGGGAATGCCGCCGAAGCGGGTACTTACCATCCGACGTGGATCGCCGCAAGACGAGCCGGTGAAGATTGTTGACTCCGACGGTCTCCGGAGTCCTCGAGGGTAAGGCCGGGACGTAAACGTCCATCTCGCTCTGAAACCCGGTATGGTGGCACAGGTACAGAGGAGACAGGCCAGGCGTGAGTGGCGTTTAGACTGCTAAGTGTAACAGATGGCCATAGTCCCACACCACTTGACGGTGGGGCACGCCAGGAACAGAGGAGCCCTAACGGAACTCATGTTCCCTTCCCTCGTCACAGCGGCTCGATGTGTCGTGACGCCAATGCAGAAGCCGTCGGACCTGGATCCGGAAGTTCTGGATCACCAAGGACTGCCAAAACTGTAGGAACAGTGCTGATGGCAGTGGTGATGTC
Organism: Rhinatrema bivittatum; assembly: GCF_901001135.1. Taxonomy (NCBI): domain Eukaryota; kingdom Metazoa; phylum Chordata; class Amphibia; order Gymnophiona; family Rhinatrematidae; genus Rhinatrema; species Rhinatrema bivittatum. The sequence continues at coordinate 60,265,707 of NC_042623.1, forward strand.
GCTCTGCCCGAGCGTTGTCCAGCCTGGAGAAGGATGGCACCGATGTGCTGGATGGCGTCAGCAGCGGACGATCACGATGTCGGCGATGATGGGTGCCACGGTGCTCGGCCCGGTCTTTCCCCAGCGCCGAGATGGAAGCCCTCGTTGTCCTGGAAGGCGATCGATGACGAACTGTCAGCACGCCTGCTCTGCTCCTGACACAATGGAGTGTCTTAAGCTAATACGGGGCTTAAAAAAGAACCCAAAGCATGGAGCAATGTGAGGAGGCGAGGGTATTATGTGGCGGTGCTATGTCGGTATTGACGATATTGAAGGCAACCTAAGGGGCTTCGAGGATATCATCAAAATGGGTATGAAAAATCGTCGATGACTGGCCAGGAGAATGATGACAGTGACGGGCACTGACAGCACTGGCATAGGTATCTTTGAAACGATGTGGAATCGAATAATCGAAAAACAGTGCCGTTATTGAAAAAGATACCGGCATCGACTGAGTCGAAGTCGAATCAATAGGGCGTCAAGGACACCGAAGGAAAACGGAGGTGTCGAGGGCATCGATGCATGGAGGCGGGCATTTATGCCGTTTGTGGCATGGCCACGGGCATCAACTATAGGGCCACAGACGTTGACGGTATCGATTTGGACAGACTCAGATTTCCAAGTGTAAATGGCATCGGTGCCCCAGACACGTGTGTCGGTGGCATCGATATGGACACGTATGGAATCGATGGCATGGATCTCCCAGTCGATGAATTCCATCCCGGCATCAACGCCAGTCCTGGAATCGGCATGGGCATCGATGCCAGCCATAAGGCTGGCATTGGCATCAACGCCCATCCACGGAATCGAGCCGGCATGGATACCCACCGATGGGACCCACCTGGGCATCGAATTTCACCGATGGGAGCAGCCTGGCATCGACTGCCCTCGATGGATGCATTCTAACATAGATGCCCATGGATGAAACACCTGGGCATCGGTGTCCATCGATGCAAAAGGACCTGGCACCGATGCCACCGACGGACAAGCCATCCGGCACCGATGCCATCGACGGACAAATCATCCGGCACCGATGTCCATCGATGGACAAGCCATCCGGCACCGATGTCCATCGATGGGGACCATCCGGCACTGATGTCCACTGATGGGGACCATCCGGCACTGATGTCCACTGATGGGGACCATCCGGCATCGATGCCCACCGACAAAATCGATGAGGCACCGATGCCCACCGACGGAAAAGGGCCGGACATCGGTGGGGAGGATGGGGCATCGATGGCATCCCCAAAAAGGGGGTGGCATCAATGAAGTGACCCTGGGATCGTTAAAAAGTGTCTCGGGCAACGGTGGCGGCGACCCGAGTATGCATGGCAGTGACTAACAGCGTGTGCGTCAATGGCATGCATCCGGGTAGGGACGGCACCGAGGAAGCCCAAGGGAAAAAAACAGTGCGTAGGAGGAAAAAAGCCTGGTAGCACTGAAAAGCAAAAAACATGGATAAAGGCATCAGGGCACCGTGGGGGGAGGGGCGCTGATGACATATAAAAGCCCAGGGCGGTTTAGGAGGGTACCCGTGTAGTGATAGGTATCGACTGCGTGAGGGTACCAGGGAACGAAGGACTTGAAGCTACAGAGGTCCTAAAGTTAAGGAAAAAATCCCTACCCCACTAGCATAAGCAAGCAGAGTGTCACAGAGACACTCGCAAGCTGTTTAAAGTTAACTGAAAAATGGGGGAAGGGAAGGCTTCAGTCAGTTAACAGCCTTAAGATAGTGACAGGAACCAACCGAAAAATAAGAATTAGTACTCACCGAGCGTCGTAAAAACGTACGCGGAGGGAGACCTGTGCAGGGAAAAGTGTTTTTTGAAGTGAAAAGTTAAGTGTTTCCATGAGGTAATTAGTTAAAAAATCCTCACAGAGCTCCAACCGCTATGCTTACTGCAGAGCGGAAAAAAGAAGACTGAGGGAGACACCTGTGGCTCACAGGGATAATTGCAGGCTGGGCATGCTCAGTGCACCCAGTGTGCCAGTGTCAGTCAAAGCTTGTTGAAACTTTGACAGAAAAGTTTTCCGTACAGGGCTCCATCCTCGATGTCACCCATTTGTGAGGACTACCATCCTGCTTGTCCTGTGAGAAACACCGTTTACAGTAAGCAAACTTGCTTTTTCCCAGCAATAGCAGGCTGAATTAGCCATGCTGTCTGGGAGTCCCAAGCTCCCGGGTGATGTCCAGGTATTATGTTCTTTAGGTCAGGACACTACCCTTTAACAAAAAAGGTAGATAGTCTTATTTAGGTGCAAAGGTTGACAGGATTGCCGAACCCATGGCTGCATCAGAAGAGGTTGCTTTCTAGACAGTAGTGTGATATGAAAAAGTGTGGCGAGAAGACCAAGTTGCCGCTTTGCAAATGTCTATCAGAGGAACGTTTCTGAAATGTGCAACCAACGTTGCTGTTGCTCTAATTTGGTGTGCTTTTGGTCTTGTATCCAATGGCATGTTACGCTTATTGTAGCAAAACGTTATACATTGGGACAACCAACTTGACAGAGTTCTCTTGGAGACAGGTTGGTTCAGAGAATTTGGATTGAAGAAGAGAAACAGCCGAGATGGTCTGGATTCAGAATGTGTTATTTGCTTGTAATAAGCCAGCACTCTCTTACAGTCTAGGGAATGGAGAAGTCTATCTCTTGTCATTCGCATGAGGCTTAGGCTTGAAGATTGGAAGTGTAATGGACTGGTTGATGTGAAAAGTTGATACCACTTTAGGAAGGAAGGCAGGATGGGGCCGAAGTTTGACTTTATTATGATAGAATTCTAAGTAAGGGGAGTAATGAACCAAGGCTTGAAGTTCACTTATTCTCCTTGATGATGTTACAGCCACCAAGAATATTGTTTTCCAAGTAAGGTATTTGACATAGCAGGAATCTAGAGGTTCAAAAGGAGGTAACATTAATTGTTCCAGGACAATATTGAGATTCCATGGTATAGGTGGTTTCGTGACTGGTGGTCTAAGATGCAGTATGCCATGCATGAATCTGGAGATTAAAGGGTGGTTGAAAATGGGAAGTCTATTATTGTTGCGTTCGTGCCTATTCTCGCCCTCGCTCCACCCTCTCTACCTTTGTGGCGACTCCCTTCGGCTCAGATGGACAGAGGCAGCCGCGGCTTCTCCCCACCTCTTGGTCCCGGTATCCCCGGGCTGGCCTGATGCCATGGATCTGCCATGTTCCTGATGACATAAGAGCGTGCGCGCGCACTCCAGACTTTGTACCAGCAAGGGCGCAAACCTCGGGGGCATTACCCCGTAGTGACGTCATCCGTTTTCAATTTAAAAGGTCTTTGTTTGCTAACTACAAACGAGTTAGCAAGGAACTCCAACAGGACTTGCTTCGGCAGTCCACGCTACTTGCAACTACGTTCCGAGTCAGCAAGGGGAAATCTTTCTCCACTGCTCGGCCTTTTCAAATTTACCAGGAGTACCCGCTCCTCGGGGGCTCCGCTCTCTCTCTTCTTGATTTCAGATTGTTGGACGGGATCCGGTACTCGCTCCTCGAGGGCCTACGTTCCCGAAGACTCAGAAGACTCCTATTGCTTGGAGGCGATCGCAGACGTGAACACAGTGAGTCCTATTACAGACAGGAACCAGTACTCGCTCCACGAGGGCCCTTGTTCCTAATCTCTAAGGCTCCCTTCAGTCTAAGACGTTATTGCAGGTACGGAGATCGTGAGTTACCATTGCAGATTGCAGATAGGAACCGGTACTCACTCCACGAGGGCCTATGTTCCAAATACCTTTCTCAGACTCTCTTCTTCCTCAGAAGATATCGCATACCTATATCTTATGGATTACTATTACAGATTAACAGATAGGAACCGGTACTTGCGCCACGAGGGCCTATGTTCCTAAATCTCTCCTAGCCTCTCTTCTATTCCAGAAGCCATCCCATACACAGTTATTGTGAGTTCTATTTCAGACTGCCAGTATTCGCCAGCGGCTCCTGTTCCTAAATACTGAAGACTCTCTGTTGCATAAGAAGACATTACAGATATCTACAATTGTGAGTGTATCATCTACCACTGGTTATGCCCAGCATACCTTGTCTACTCACTACCTATAGTCTCTCCTTACAGCTCAGCAACTCAGAGATCGTAGTTCCAGTATCAGAGGGACTTCAGCCCTGCCGGGCACAGCAACTCACTACTGCCACCTCTGGCGGTTCTACTTCCAGTCTAATAAAGAACTATCTGTGTTTGTCTCAATACTCCAGCCTAGCCGGTGGTCCCTCTCAGGATCTCCACTTGAGGGCGCTGTCATCTGCCATCAGCCCAGGGATTCACTATTTCTACTAAGTGTTACTCCTTACACTAATAGAGCGGTATTATCATCTGCCACTCTGTGGGAGCCAACCCACATCAGACCATTACTCCTCTCTATGCGGAAGCTGATCCATATCAGATAGCTATCTCCCCATGGGGATCATACAGGTTACTGGCTCATCTTTCTACAGGAACAAAGCATAACAGTTGCTACTCCTTCCCTCTGGGGGAGCAGAGCACTAACAGATTGCTAACCCCTTAGCAAGATCCATAACAGATTGCTAAACTCCTCCTCCTACAGGAGCCAAGCCTATCAGACTGCTATCTCCTCCCCTTGGGAGGAGCTGATCGATACCAGATCGCTAACTCCGCCCTCCTGGCGGGGTAAGCGCTAGCAGATTGATAACTCCGCAGCCTAATTCATAACAGATTGCTAACTCCGCCCCCCTGGCGGGGTGATCGCTAACAGATTGCTAACTCTGCCCCCCTGGTGGGGAGATCGCTAACAATTATGAGCATGATGGAAAGGTGCAATGGCACTGATATGCACCCAAACTGAAGTATATGCCAGACCAGCTACATAAAGAGTGTGGAGGTACTCCAGGAGATGTGTTACTGTTGTAGAGTAAGGGTCTAGACTTTTTGGTTTGCACCATTCTGAGTAACGATGCCCTTTCCTGGCATAGTTACGCCTCATGGACGGTTTTCTGGATGCAATGAGAATGTCCTGAGATGGAAGTCCTAGATGGTTCAACCTCCATGCCATCAGGTGGAGGGATCGATGCATCGGATGAAGAAGGGATCCCCCCTCCTGAGTTAACAGTTGGGGATGGTTTTCCAGATGGATAGTTGCATGAGATACGCATACCATGGCTGCCTTGGCCAGGACGGGGCTATGAGGATCATGTCTGCTGCATCTCTGATGCATTTTTTATTTGTTTTGGATATTAGTGGAATGGGATGGTAACTGTAGAGTAGACCCTCCATCCATGGGATGAGGAAAGCATCTGGAGTATAACAAAGTTTGCTTGGGTAGATGGAGCAAAATGTCTGTCTGCCGGTTGCTCTCTGTGGCAAAGAAGTCTATGGTTGGAAAGCCCCACTGTTGGAATATGCTTGATGTCACATCCCGATTCAAGGTCCATTCGTGTGGTTGGAAAATTCTGCTGAGGCGGTCCGCTGTTACATTTTCTAATCCGAGAGTAAGTGGCTTGTATAGAGACTTGGTTCGATATTGCCCAAGTCAATATGGGAAGTGCCTCCCGACAGAGTAACCAGGAACCCGACCCTCCTTCCTTATTTACATAGAACATGGCTACCTGGTTGTCTGTATATACCATGAGATGTTTTCCTCGAAGTTGGGAAGAGAAGGTTTGAAGTGCTTTCCAAATGGCTCGAAGCTCCAGGAGACTGATCTGATAGTTGGTCTCCTGAAGAGACCAGCGACCTTGAGTTTTTAAGTCGTTTAAATGGGCTCCCCAGCCCTTTCTGGATGCATCAGTCGTGAGAGTGATTTGGTGAGGAGGCAACTGAAATGGTGCTCCCGAGGACAGGTGGTTGGTGTTTATCCGCCATTGAATGTCGGTGTGCATTTGTTTGGCAAGACGTACTCTGGTCGAGAGTGGTTGCCAGTACTGTGACCATTGATTCTTGAGGCCCCATTGTAGGTGACGTATGTGCAGTCTTGTGTATGGGACGACATGGATGGCTGCTGCCATATGACCCAGCAACTGAAGAATTTGGCGTGCCGATGCATGCGATTGATTGAATAGACATTGAGCAAGAGGATAGAGTTTGAATCCTGTCTCGTGGTAGGTAAGCTCTCTGTTGCGCTGTATTGATGAGCACCCCAATGAACTGTAGAACCTGTGTTGGTTGCAGGTGGGATTTTTCATAATTGATTATAAATCACAATGTCTGAAGACAACTGATTGTTTGGAATGTGTGAGTCTTCAAGGTAGTTGGATCCGAGGCTACCAACAGTCAGTCGTCGAGATAGGGAAAAATCTGTATCGAGAGCTGTCGGAGATGAGCCACCACACCACCACACCACCGCTAAACATTTCGTGAATACCCTCGGGGATGAGGAAAGGCCAAAAGGTAGAATCTTGAATTGATAGTGGTTGTTCTGAACTTGGAAGCAAAGGTATTGCCAGGAGGAAGGGTGCATGGGTATATGGGAATACACATAGCCAGTCGTTGGGCTGTAGGATAGGAAGAATACTCTTGAGAGAGGTCATTTTGAATTTTTCTTTCTGGATGTGTTTGCTGAGGTTCCGCAAATCTAAGACTGGTCGAAGACCTCCAGACTTTTTTGGAATAAGAAAATATGGAGAGTAAACACTTGATTTTTTTATGAGATTGGGATTGTTTGAATTGAGTTCTGCAACTGTAGAGTGACTAACTGTTCTTGAAGGTCCCGGGAGTGGTTTGATGTATTCCTTAGAGGGGAAACTTGAGGGAGAGTTGGAAGAGTTAGAAAATTTAATTGGTAACCTTCTCTTATGATGTTTAGTACCCAGTGATCTGAAGTAATCGCTTCCCAACTGGCATAAAAATGTTGAAGGTGGCCCCCTATGTATTGCGGTGGAGGAGGCTCGGAGTAGCTCAAAAAGACAGAGTTTGCTTTGGAGGAGCTGCTGGAGTTTGCTTTTGAGCGTGTGGTTGGCACGGACGTCCACGGGAGGGATGAGCCTGTGGTTGGTAACGCTGATGGGGGTAATACTGCATTCTGTTGCGGTCCCAGTCGCGGCAGCCGCGACTGGGCCCTTATCTCCTTGGTCCCGGTCCGTCTCCGAGGGTCTACGGCCTGTTTCGCAGCATCCCCGCGGGGGGGACGCCACCGAGAAGCCCTGCCTGGATGCCTTCTCCCTAGGCGCGCGCGCAATCCGTGCTTATGAAGGCCGTTTCCCGCCACTGGAAGCTCCGCCTCATCGATGACGTCAGACACCGCAGCCTATGTAAGGCCGCCGCGGAGCCCAGGACTTTGCCTTGCAATGGGGTTCCTTGCGGTTCTCAGTTGCTCCGTGCCCCAGAGTGCGCTATTGCGTTAGCGACTCCGTTCCTGCCTGAGACTTGTGTTCTCTCCGTGCTCAAGTCTTGCTTTTGTCTGGCTTGCTTGCAGTAACCTGTTCTGCTTCAGTTCCAGCTTGGTTCCAGGTTCTAGTAGCCAGTCCTGCTTCAGCTCCTGTCTGGTTCCAGTAGCCAGTCCTGCTTCAGCTCCAGTCTGGTTCCAGTAGCCAGTCCTGCCTCAGCTCCTGTCTGGTTCCAGTAACCAGTTCTGCTTGCTTCAGTCCTAGCCTGCTTCAGTTCCTGCCTGTCACCAGAGCCCTGCCTGCCTGCTTCAGCTCCAGCTTCAGTGATCGCCTAAGTCCCAGCGGCCGGGCTCCTATGGGCTCCTCCCGGGGGAGTACCGGCTTCCAGGGTGAACCTCACCTTCTGCTCCTGCCTGGTATCCGCCTCCCGACCTGTCACTCTCCAGAGACTGTAGTACACCTCTCCCCAGTCTCTCACAGGTCGGCCTAAGGGTCCACTAAACACTTCACTCACAACAATATCAACCAACTTGTCATGGACATCGTCACATATTGAACTGGCTCTTAACCATGCCATGCGCCGTGCTGCTATTGCCGTAGCTGAGGATCTAGCCAATGATTCAAATGATTCATAAACAGATCGAAGTAAATGTCGAAGACCTTCCTCCATGGAAATGGGTGACTGCGATGTGTGACCATGCCCCTCCCCCGACGTCAACTCTTTGTGCTTCATTTACTATTTTTTCTTTTACGTTTTCTGTTAAGTAACCTTTTTTCAAGTTCCTACCTTATGCCTTTGTTAACAATTTTATTATAAATGTTCTCTGTATTTGACTATGGAAATATTTTTCCTGCTTTTTCTGTTTTATGTAAACCGGTATGATTTGCATTTTAATGTAAGAATGTCGGTATATAAAAATTATAAATAAATAAATAAATAAATGTCTGTAAATGGCTGTGGTAAGGAGTTATCCGAAGCCAGACATATGGGACGTAATCTCTGGAAACATTCAAATAGATATTGGATTACGTAAAATTGATGGTGCTGGATTTTTGTGGCTAGCACGGACGAGTGGTACACCTTACGGCCAAAATCATCCATTGATTTATGGTCTTTGCCAGGTGGTGAATTTGCATGAAGTTTTGATCTTTTGGCTCGAAGTAGTGCAGATTCCACTACTACAGAGTTGTGGGGTAATTGTGTGGACTCATAGATCGTGGAGTTTCGCATACGGTATTTTAAGTCCATTTTCCTTGACGCAGCTGTGGTAGTAAAGGGTTTCTCCCACATCTTTTGCAGAACAGCATCTAGTACAGCATGTGGTGGCAGAGCTGTGGGTTCTGGTGGCATTTCAAAAATTTTTAGAATCCCTAGAAACTCCGCATGAGGGTTGGGAACTTTCCCGTTTCAATATTTAAGAGAGATCCTAATTTTTCGATGAATTTTGCGTAGGATAAATCTTCGGGAGGGGAATAAAGTTCCGGAAGCCCCTCGGGAGGATCTGACGGAAATCCAGTAGATGACGATGGTGATGACGTAGATCATTGTGAGTGTGGAGAATCCGGTCGATCTGAGATTGGAGTCTGTTCTTCCGGTTGAGTTGGACGTGGAGGAATTGGTATCACCGGAGGAGAGGGTGGTGAAGATGGACTTGGAAGCTGAGGATGTGCGGCCTCCAGATCCTGGAAAAAAGTATTCAATGCTAATGAAATTTGTGACATCGCCTTTGATGCGAGGGTATGCTGTGAAGGTCCTGGAAATGGGGATGGAGGTGGAGGCAGTGCTCCTAGAAGCAAGTCCTCAGAAGATCAGTGCGGTTCTGGGAGATGGAGTGATTGAGGTCGACTAAGAGAAGACCAATCAGAATGAGAGCTTTCTGCACCTGAAGAGTCGTGGTTAGAGTAAGAGACCACTTCTACTTCAGAATCTGTTCGTGGAGATTCAGACGGCTGGAGATGTTTTGTTTTTGCTGTCTTTTTGGCATGGTGTTGGTCTTGAATTGAAGATTGTGCAGAGGCAGGTGTTGGAGCTTTAAGTTGAGCGTAGTATTTCGCATGTTTTGCGCACCACGTTTGGAGCTGTGATGTCTGGAATGCTTTCTTTTGAGAACATCATGATGGGATGCCCCATCTGGTGATACAGCTCTTCCTGATGCACTGTCTGAAGCACCCTGCGCTGATGCATCGTGCTCCAATGCGCCATGTTTATTAACCCCTTCAAAAAAATGAAGATTTGTTAGGCAAGACTTCCCTTGGGTAAATCCATGTTGACTGTGTTCCATTAAACCATGTCTTTCTATATGCTCTACGATTTTGATCTTTAGAATAGTTTCCACTATTTTTCCCGGCACTGAAGTCAGGCTTACTGGTCTATAGTTACCCAGATTGTTACGAGCGCGCGCGGGCGCGGTCGTCTCGGGCGGGTGGTGAGCCCTTGGGCCACGGCAGGACCCCAGGAGGAGCCCATGGCCACACCGTGGGAGGTGAGCTGAGCAGGCATGGTGAGCCAGGCAGGCAGGAACAGAAACAGGGAGTCCGGCCCTCAGCCGGACCTGCATGCCCATGGTAGCCAACACGGAGAAGTTGACTAATGAACGGTCCTCCGACTGTTCCCGGCCCTTTCGGACCTGCCGCAGGGAACGGCAATGGGCAGCAGGCCGGACAGAGGCGAGGGCAGACAGAGTCCTTAAACAGACGACATCAGACAGGGCAGAAACAGGCTGAAGCAGACGGAGACATCAGGACAAGGGCTGAAGCGAGACACTAGAAGGATCCAGGTGAGTAGGAACTCCGATGCTGGGATACTCACATCCGAAGCCCCCTCGGCTGGCAGAGGAAGACATCAGGGTACGGGCTGAAGCAGACACTGTAGACAAGGCTGGACGGGAACATTGCACTGTCCATCAGGGCGCCCTACTCAGCCCACCCGTGGGACTGAGTCACGGACCACCCTGTCCCAGACGCGCCCTACACAGCCCTGGGAGGCTGGTCGCGGACCACGCTGAGAAGGAGGGCGCGGGAAAGACCCAGGCGAACAGGACTCCGATGCTGGGAAACTCACATCCGAAGCCCTTACGGCTGGCAGGCACAGGAACAAACATCTAGGCAGGGTCAGAGACAGGCATCAAGGCAGAGACACTGGACATCAGGAACATCAAGCAGAGACAGGACAAGGCGCCATCAAACATGGAGGACCTGGATCGGCTAGGTTACAGGCAACTGTAATGCTCAGATCCAAGGCCAAGACACAGTGAACAGAAAGTCCTTAAATACTGGAGGTAGAAGGCAACTCCCTGGGAGGAGCTTGCCAGGACCGCCCACCGCTGGTCCTATAACTAGGGTAGAGAGCTGCGGGCCAGCCCCTAGGGAAGGGCGTCGCCCAACAGGAAGTCCAAACACTGAGGCTGCAAGCCACCGGCATGCCTCAGGAGCAGCTAGGCCTCTCAGGCCCTGGAGCAAGTCCTGGATGATGCGCAGGCGAGGCCCTGGCTTCAGAGCGGCCTCTGGAGGAAGGTAAGAGACCTCCTGCAGCGCAGCAGCAGGGGGGATCGCAACACAGATCGCCCCTGGAGCCCTTTTTAAATATTGGGGTTAAAGTGGGCACCCTTCAGTCTTCAGGTACAATGGATGATTTTAAATAAGTTATATATAAATTTTAACTAATAGATCAGAAATTTCATTTTTGAGTTCCTTCAGAACCCTAGGATGCATACCATCCGGTCCAGGTGATTTGCTACTCTTTAGTTTGTCAATCTGGTCTACTACACCTTCCAGGTTCACAGTGATTTCGTTCAGTTCGTCTGACTCATCACCCCTGAAAACCATCTCCGGAACTGGTATCTCCCCAACATCCTCATTTGTAAACACGGAGGCAAAGAATTCATTTAGTCTTTCTGCAATGGCTTTATCTTCCCTAAGAGCCCCTTTAACCCCTCTGTCATCTAATGGTCCAACCGACTCCCTCACAGGTTTCTTGCTTTGGATATAGTTAAAAAAGTTTTTATTATGAGTTTTTGCCTCTATGGCCAATTTCATTTCAAATTCTCTCTTCGCCTGTCTTATCAATGTTTTACACTTAGCTTGACAATGCTTATGTGTTATCCTATTTTCTTCAGATGGATCCTTCTTCCAGTTTTTGAAGGATGTTTTTTTGGCTAAAATAGCCTCTTTCACCTCACCTTTTAACCGTGACGGTAATCGTTTTTCCTTCCTTCCACCTTTCTTAATGCGCGGAATACATATGGACTGCGCCTCTAGGATTGTATTTTTAAACAATGTCCATGCCTGTTGAACACTTTTAACCTTTGCAGCTGCACCTTTCAGTTTTTTTCTAACTATTTTTCTCATTTTATCAAAGTTTCCCTTTTTAAAATTTAGTGTTAGAGCTGCAGATTTACTTATTGTCCCCCATCCAGTTATTAGTTAAAATTTGATCATGTTATGATCACTATTGCCAAGTGGCCCCCACCACCGTTACCTCTCTCACCAAATTCTGCGTTCCCCTAAGAATTAAATCTAAAATAGCTCCCTCTCTTGTTGGTTCCTGAACCAACTGCTCCATGAAGCAGTCATTTATTACATCCAGGAACTTTATGGGGTGGATTTTAAAAGGCCCGTGCGCCGGCGCACCTATTTTGCATAGGCCGCCGGCGCACCTATTTTGCATAGGCCGCCGGCGCGCGTAAAGCCCCGGGACGTGCGTAAGTCCCGGGGCTTTCGAAAAGGGGCGGGAGGGGGCGTGTCCGGGGCGTTCCCAAAACGACGCAGTGTTTCGGGGGCGGGCCCTGGCGTTTTGGGGGCGGGCCCGGGGGCGTGGCGCCGGCCCGGGGGCGTGGTCGAGGCCTCCGGACCAGCCCCCGGGACCAGAGGACGGAGCGGGGCTGCCGGCGATGTGCGCAAAGTTACGCCTGCATTCAGCAGGCGTAACTTTGCCGACAAAGGTAAGGGGGGGGTTTAGATAGGGCCGGGGGGGGTGGGTTAGGGAGGGGAAGGTGGGGGGAAGGTGGGGGGAGGGCTAAGAAAAGTTCCCTCCGAGGCCGCTCCGAAATCGGAGCGGCCTCGGCGGGAACATGCAGCTTGCGCTGGGCTCGGCGCGCGCAGGTTGCACAAATGTGCACCCCCTTGCGCACGCCGACCCCGGATTTTATAAGATACGCGCGGCTACGTGCATATCTTATAAAATCCAGCGTACTTTTGTTCGCGCCTGGTGAGCGAACAAAAGTACGCGCTCGCATATTTTTTAAAAATCTGCCCCTATGTCTCTAGCAAGTCCTGATGTTACATTTACTCAGTCAATATTGGGGTAATTAAAATCTAATGAAAGATGAATCTCTTTGTCCACTGAACAACGATTTGAGTAACCTCAAAAGAAAACGTATCACAATTTTTGGGTTTTTTTTATAGGTGCTATCAATCTCTTTATCTTTTGAAACTTAGTATTCACACACACTTCTCATTCATGAATTAGAGACCTTCATAACACCCACAGTGCTGCAAGTATGCACTTGTGTTTTTGCACCTGTGTGGGTCCTTTTTAATCACAGGTCCAATAGTCCACTATTTGCACAGAAATTTTTAACTTTTTTTGCATTTTTGCTTTTTTTCTTAACACACAGAATGTTACTTCCCTTTTATTTTTTGTCAGAGTTAGAAGTCCGACGCGCGCGTTTCGCAGGCCGCTGCTTCAAGGATATCTTGTGCTGACTCACACCGCCCGGCGCAATTCCGATACTTCACAAAGTGCTGCTGCGGGAAGAACTAAGTGCTTCATTTATAGTAGTTTTACAGAGGTCCCTCAAAGTATTTCTAAAAATTAAAACACTTTTAGTTGCATAGCCATTATAGCATCACTCATAAACTGTTTTACAACGTGCACATCTCACACAGTTGGGAAAAACGCCGGTCAAATTCACTTACTGGACCTATCTCCATTTCCAGTCTCGGCATGTAAGCAGGTAGCTGACCAAGAACGAGTCTGATTTATAGGCTAATTCACTGATCTCACCTGATACCAGACTTGACCCTGATTTAATCAGGAAATCACATAAAGTGAAACCACTCAATTTCTTTATTAAGTCCACCCGGGGTGACTGATTTCAAAAGGAAAATCCACTTTTGTTCACATAGAATGAAGAGGCTCAGACAATCTCCTCCTCTCCAATGCTGGTTAACCACCTCCAAAATTGTCCACTTAATATCCTTGAATTCATGATTGCATTCTTTAAAGTGAGCAACCAGAGGTTCCTCAAGCCTGCCTGTATTAAGGCAGCACTTGTGCTCAGTTAAACAAATCCTTATTTGACGTTTTGTCATGCCCACATATGTCAAGGGGCATGGGCAAAAGATAGCATAGACCACAAATGTGGAATGGCAAGAAAACTTGGGTAGGGCTATCACTCTGCCCATTGCTGTAATGATGTTAGTCTGTGTAGATTTAAGAGGGCAACACATGCATCTGGTGTATGGTTTGAATGGCTCCAAATTCTCAATAGGGTTATAGCAACTAGTGCGAACGACGTAATCCTTAATATTTCTGCCTCTTGAATATGCAATTCTTAATGGTTGCTTAAATAAGGGGTGAATCTGTTGAAGAAACCCCCAGTGCTTCCTAATGGCTCTACTGATAGAGGCTGACATCAATGCATGTCTCAACACTACAGTCTGGGGGTTTGAGTCTTGTCCCGGTGGTTTTTGCAGGAATACGTAATCCCTATTTGAATACAAGGCTCTTCGATATGCTGTCTTAACACAGTGTACCGGATACCCCCGTTGTAGAAAGCGATTGGCCATGTGCTTAGCTTGGTTTTTAAATTCATTACGGTTGGTGCACAGCCTCCTTAGGCGAAGAAATTGGCCGACTGGTAGGTTGGTCTTGAAACTGGCAGGATGAAAGCTGTCAAAACGTAATAAATTATTGCGATCATTAGGTTTTCAAAATATCCTTGTGTTGATACTCTGGCCATTCCTGGATATTAATATGTCCAAGTATGAAATTTGATGATGATGAAAATTCATGCTGAATTTAAGGCAAGAGTCTAAATTATTTAACCAGGCATGAAATTCATTTTGGGGTAGATTTTAAAGAACAGCGCGCGCGCGAACAAAAGTACGCCGGATTTTAAAAGATATGCGCGTATCTTTTAAAATCCAGGGTCGGCGCGCGCAAGGCTGCGCAAAATCGGCAGCCTGCGTGCACCGAGCCGCGCAGCCTGCCTCCATTCCCTCCGAGGCTGCTCCCAAATCGGAGCGGCCTCGGAGGGAAATTTTTTTTTGTCTCCCCCACCTTTCCCTCCCTTCCCCTATCTAACCCACCCCCCCCAGCCCTACCTAAATCCCCCACTCCACCTTGTTCGATGGAGTTACGCCTGCCGCTGGCAGGTGTAACTTGCGCATGCCAGCTAGCCAGGCCCCAACACAGGCCACTGTGTCGGGGCACTCGGCCACGCCCCCAGACCACCCCGGACCACAGACACGCCCCGGACACGCCCCCGGACTGCAGACACGCCCCCGGACCGCCCATTTTAGCAAGCCCCGGGACTTACGCGCGTCCCGGGGCTTTGCGTGCGCCGGCGGCCTATGCAAAATAGGCGCGCCGGCGCAGGGCTTTTAAAATCTACCCCATAGAGTTGATGAGGGACCTACCCAGATGACAAAAATGTCATCAATGTATCTTTTCCAACATTTTAAGTATGGGGTCCACTTACATCCTTGGATATGTAGTGCTTCAAACATAGCTACAAAAATGTTTGCCACGTCCGGGGCCATCGCAGCCCCCATCGCTGTGCCCCAAATTTGCAAATAGAATTTGTCCTCGAACATAAAATAATTTTTGCTCAATGCTAGTTCAAGCAATTCAATGATATAACTAATTGGAATCCTTTTAGGGTGCAAACGTGTTTCTAATACTTTAGTAACTGCCAGCAGTGCCTGATTTTGCGGAATTACTGTATAGAGTGATTCAATGTCCAAAGTGACTAAAGGCAATCTTGTGTCAACTGAACTGTATCAAGGAATTTTAACATACTTGAACTGTCCTTAATATAAGAAACGGCCTTTGGTATGTATGGTTGGAGAATTTTATCTAGAAAGATGGAAAAGGGTTCCAGGACTGATTCATTGGCCGACACTATAGTGTGTATGAATATTAAGTTTCAAAAATTGTGATACAATGTTTTCTTTTGAGGTAATTAAAATCTCCCATTATTACTGCACTGCCAAATTGGTTAGCTTCCCTGATTTCTTTTAGCATTTCATCATCTGTCTGACCATTTTGTCCAGGTGGACGGTAGTATACTCCTATCACTATACTCTTACCCAAAACACATGGGATTTCTATCCATATAGATTCTACTGAGCATTTAGTCTCTTGTATGATCTTTATCCTGTTAGACTCTATACCCTCCCGGACATAAAGTGCTACACCCCCACCAAGTTGATCCTCCCAATCATTGCAATATAATTTGAACCCTGATATAGCACTGTCCCATTGGTTATCTTCCTTCCAAGTCTCTGTGATGCCAATTATGTCAATCTCATCATTTCCTGCTATACACTCTTAACTCTCCCATCTTACTTCTTAGACTTCTGGCACTGGCGTACAAACATATCAAAGTGTGTTTTTTATTTGTTTTAACAGCTTGCTTTTCAGTTGTTAGGGAAAATTTAGAAATCATTAGCTTTGGTGATTTTTTACATATAGGCACATGGACTACTTTTGCTTTTATTGGAACCTCTCTGTTGGGATGCCCTAACTCTCCTGTTTCATTAATATCCTTCAAGGATACATTTCTCAAAACCATGCACTGCTGAGTGACTATCTGCTTTCCCCCTTGTTCTAGTTTAAAAGCTGCTCTATCTCCTTTATGAAAGTTAGTGCCAGCAGCTTGGTTCCACTCTGGTAAGGTGGAGCCCATCCTTTCAGAAAAGTCTCCCCCTTCCCCAAATGTTTCCCCAGTTCCTTAACAAAACTGAATCCCTCTTCCCTGCACCATCGTCTCATTCACGCTTTGAAACTCTGGAGCTCTGCCTGCCTCTGGGGACCTGCACGTGGAACAGGAAGCATTTCAAAGAATGCCACCCTGGAGGTTCTGGATTTCAGCTTTCTACCTAAAATCCTAAATTTGGCTTCCAGAACCTCTCTCCCACATTTTCCTATGTCGTTGGTGCCCACATGTACCACAACAGCCGGCTCCTCCCCAGCACCGTCTATAATCCTATCTAGGTGACGCTTGAGGTCTGCCACCTTCGCACCAGGCAGGCAAGTTACCAGGCGGTCCTCACGTCCACCAGCCACCCTATCTACATTTCTAATAATTGAATCACCAACTATGATGGCCGGCCTAACCCTTCCCTCCTAAGCAGTAGCCCTGGGAGACTGGTCCTGAGTTTGAGAGGACAATACATCACCTGGAGAACAGGTCCTTGCTACAGGATCACTTCCTTCTACACCAGGGAGATGTTCTCCTACTGGGAGACCTTTCTGATCCAAGGCAGCACTGGGGCTGCCACACTGGATTTGGGACTTGGCTACTATGTCCCTGAAGGTGTCATCAATATACCTCTGTCTGACTCAGCTCCTCCAAGTCTGCTACTCTAGCCTCCAGAGATCGGACACGTTCCCTGAGAGCCAGGAGCTCTTTACACCGAGTGCACATATACAACCTCTCACTGGTGGGTAAAACAAATCATACATGTGACACTCAATGCAAAAGTCTGGAAAGCCCCCCTCTTGCTGCTGAACTGCTGCCTTCATCTTAGTTTTATTGAGTTCCTAGTTCAGTTTAGGATACTAAGGGAGTTGGAATTAAAGTACTTTAAATTTACAGGTGAATTTACTAATTAATCAGCTAGTGTCCTACAAGGGGATGATTAAACTCTCAATAAGGGCTGGTACAATAGTATGATTTAGATAAGACCCTGATTGATTTTTAATGAGAAAGCTATTGGGATCCTATAGATCCAATAGCTTCCGCCCGATTTCCAACCTTCCATTCATAGCCAAGGTCATGGAAAAATTAGTCAACACACAACTATCAGATTACATCGAAGACTACAAAATTCTGTTCCCCACCCAATATGGATTCCGAAAAGCAGTAAGCACAGAATCCCTACTCATATCCCTGACAGACCACCTCATCTTGGGCCTAGACAAAGGTCATTCATTGTTACTGATTCTCCTGGACCTCTCGGCTGCATTTGACACCGTGAACCACTCCATGCTCCTAAACCAGATGTCAAACATAGAAATAACAGGCACTGCATTGGCCTGGTTCTAAACATTTCTCGACAACAGAGGATATAAGGTCAAAATACACAATAAAGAATCACACCGTCATCATTCCTCACTAGGAGTTCCCCAGGGCTCCTCCCTTTCCCCCACGCTTTTCAATATTTACCTTCTCCCACTTTGCAAGCTGTTATCCAAAATGAACCTAAAACACTTCTTATACGCCGACGATGTCCAGATCGTGATCCCCCTTAAAGAATCCATCACTAAAACTCTTGAATACTAGGAAAACTGCCTTCAAGAAATCAACGGCCTCCTCACTAGCTTAAACTTAATTCTAAATACTTCTAAGAGCGAACTCCTCCTCATCTCCCCAGAAAACAGT